>NC_058083.1:254336545-254936545 GCF_014858855.1 Bufo gargarizans
AATACGGACACGTTTCCGCTTACTTGCTGGAGCCATTGTCAAGCCTTGAGAAAAGTCTCCAGTAATAAGCTGAAAGGTTACACTGTTCCATGCATGGGCTAGCCTACTTTCACACTGGCGTTTTGGCTTTCCGTTGGTGCGATCCGTTCAGGGCTCTCACAAGCGGTCCAAAACGGATCAGTTTTGCCCTAATGCATTCTGAATGGAAAAGGATCCGCTCAGAATGCAGCAGTTTGCCTCCGTTCAGTCTCCCTTCCGCTCTGGAGGCGGACACCAAGACGCTGCCTACAGTGTTTTTCTGTCCGTCCTGGGATGCGGAGCGAGACGGATCCGTCCTGGCACACAATGTAAGTCAATGGGGACGGATCCGTTTTCTATGACACAATCTAACACAATAGAAAACGGATCCATCTTCCATTGACTTTCAATAGTGTTCAAGACAAAACCATCTTGGCTATGTTAAAGATAATACAGCTGGATCCGTTCTGAACGGATGCAAGCGGTTGTATTATCTGAACGCATCCGTCTGTGCAGATCCATGACTGATCTGTACCAAACGCCAGTGTGAAAGTAAAAGTAAATGGCTAATACACTAGTGGCAATGCCGTGACTCTGGATTCTAGACTGTATAATACATATATTGTCATTACTACAGAGAATGGACTAAGAGCAGCACCTCGCTGTACGGTATGGGGTGGCTCTGGCGGCAGATCCAGCTCATTCAGTGCACCAGGCAGGATATTGATACAGTCCCCTGACAGTCTTCTGCTTGATGTTATCTGACACTGTGATTGTACTTTAGCCATTAGTCATTATATGCTGCCTCCGTTTTAACCACTTCACTGCCTTATTATATATTGCTGCCTGTAGTAATGAGGATGTTACTGTTTGTAGACTGTTCCTATCAGAGCAGCTCTACACATCCAGGTGGTCCTAGCTAGAAGCCTGTCAGACCTGTGATATACTAGCTATATACAGGCAGTGCACTGGTAGTAGCTTACAGGTACAGATACATGAATTCTTCTGTAGTGTGTACACTGGTAGTAGAGATAAATGTATTGTACGTACTATGGACATGGTAGATTATAGGTATGTATATATATATATATATATATATATATATGTGTGTGTGTGTGTTTATGCAGTATGTACACTGGTAGTAGTTTACAGGTATATATAGTGTATTTTTATGCAGTATGTACACTGGTAGTAGTTTACAGGTATATATAGTGTATTTTTATGCAGTATTTACACTGGTAGTATTTTTTAGGTATATATAATGTACATGTATTTTATGTAGTATGTACACTGGTAGTATTTTATCGGTATATATACTGTACATGTATTTTATGTAGTATGTACACTGGTAGTATTTTATCGGTATATATACTGTACATGTATTTTATGTAGTATGTACACTGGTAGTATTTTATAGGTACAGATAATTGTATTTTATTTAGTATGTACACTGGCAGTAGTTTATAGGTACAGATACATGAATTCTTCTGTAGTGTGTACACTGGCAGTAGTTTATAGGTACAGATACATGAATTCTTCTGTAGTGTGTACACTGGCAGTAGTTTATAGGTACAGATACATGAATTCTTCTGTAGTGTGTACACTGGTAGTAGTTTACAGGTATAGATACATGTACTTTTTATTATGTACTCTGGTAGTTTATACCTATAGATGTATTTTATGTAGTATGTACACTGATAGTTAATACATATCGACACAGGCACTTTTTATTATGTACTCTGGTAGTTTATACCTATAGATACATGTATTTTATGTATTATGTACACTGATAGTAGTTTATACCTATAGACACAGGTACTTTTTATTATGCACACTGATAGTAGTTTATACCTATAGATACATGTATTTTATGTATTATGTACACTGATAGTAGTTTATACCTATAGATACATGTATTTTATGTATTATGTACACTGATAGTAGTTTATACCTACAGACACATGTACTTTTTATTATGTACACTGATAGTTAATACATATAGACACAGGCACTTTTTATTATGTCTATTGAGTAGTTTATAGGGCTAGATACATTTATTTTATGTAATGTATACACTGGTAGTATTTTATATGGATCTACAGACGTATACTGGTAGCATAGTCAGCTGTACACCAGGTGGAGGAGAACATGGTCATGTCAGGATGGATTCTCCTGTGGCTTTCCGGGGGACTACAGATACACAGTACAATGCTACATGGGCAGAAAGCAGATCTGACCAGGCAGGACCCTTCCCCTGATCGCAGTGTGCTCCAGCAGTAGATCCACAATGTCCATCCAGCTGCCAGTCAGGAAAGACAGTCCCTGACCCTTCCTCACTAATTACTGAATATATGCAGCCAGTCAATAAAGCCCATATCTTGAATTATCAGGGGTCATTAAACAAGACGTGCCCATTATCTTCAGGCACCAACTTTGTCCACTCTTACTACACAATACGGATTGTCCTATAATTAGAGGAACTTGGGAGAAAATAATTAGGAAATACTGTACTGAGGGCATAGGTGATAGAGAGGGGCACAGGACGTGTAACACTGCCAATACCTCATCTGTACTATACAGGGCACAGACAGCCAGATCGATAGAGAAAGACACATTATTACCTGTCAGTCTGATGGGACAGCGCTGCTGACAGCCTGATGTCTGTATAGAGTGGGGGAGAGACAGGGGATGGACTGGGGGATAGAGAGATAGATAGATAGATAGATAGATAGATATTAGATAGATAGATAGATAGATAGATAGATAGATATTAGATAGATAGATATTAGATAGATAGAAGATTGATTGATTGATTGATTGATTAATAGATAGATAGATAGATAGATAGATAGGTAATAGACAGACAGATCAGATGTGAGCATCTAAATGGAACCTATAAAATGTAATGTAATTGTATAGATAGATGTGTGCTAAATAGAAAGAATGATACAGATCATGAAAGATTATCATGATGATAATAGACATCATATATGATAGATAGATAGATAGATAGATAGATAGATAGATAGATGGACAGAAAGATATTATAAAGATGATTGATTGATTGATTGATTGATTGATAGATAATAGATAGATAGATAGATAGATAGATGATAGATATGGGATAGATAGATAGATAGATAGATGATAGATAGATAGATAGATAGATAGATAGATAGGGGATAGATAATAGATAGATAGATAGATAGATAGATAGATAGATGATAGATAGATAGATAGATAGATAGATAGATAGATAGATAGATAGATAGATAGGGGATAGATAATAGATAGATAGATAGATAGATAGATAGATAGATAGATAGATAGATAGACGATAGCTAGTAGTCAGGGTGACCCACCATGCCAGCCCGTCCTCAGTGCCACACGCTCCGGTCCGGTCCCAGCCTCGGTTCCTCAGTCATTGGCTGGCTCCACGGCTTGACTCTCCTAATGACATTCCGGGTAATTGCAGTGACATCAGCAGTCGCGCTGCTATTGCATAAAGCCAAGTGACAGCGGCTAATCTGAAAGTGAAATCTCTCTAACGGTTCTGAATAGACCGGGCGGTGGGGGGGCGCAGGACAGCCACTCGCCCGTCAGGCATACAGGAGGGGGCGCTAGCACTCCCCAGAAAGACTCAGAGAACAGTTTATGGGATGATAGGAGTTTTATTTCCAGTGTGAGGGGCCCCGCCGTACACAGCAGCCCTCACTGCTCCTCTTCCATGTGGCTGCAGCAGCTTGCAGGTTGGTAAGGAGAGTGGGCAGGGCGTCTAGAGACGTCCTCCAATCAGCTCTCAGGGCTGACTCCGGTTGCTAATGGTATCCACGTAAATCACACAGGAGGCAGCCAATAGAAAGCGCGGGGAGGCGGGGCCAGAGACGCGTGCACAGGCTGCTGCAGGGGAGAGAGGGGCAGAGACAAGCGGGAGAGGGAAGAGAGAGAGGGGCGCCTGGGGCGAGGGGAAGTAGCTGTCAAATGCTCGGCTCCTTTAACCAGGGCTATCAGTCGGGCTCGGAGAGTCATGGCGACCACAGCGTCTAACCACTACAACCTGCTGAGCTCCAGCTCGTCCATCGTGCATGCGGAGCCCGGTGGCATGCAGCAGGCTGCGGGATACAGGGATGCACAGACTCTGGTGCAGAGCGATTACACATTGCAGAGCAATGGGCACCCTCTGAGCCACGCACACCAGTGGATTACGGCTCTGTCTCACGGGGATGGGGCACCCTGGTCCACTAGTCCCCTGGGCCAGCAGGACATTAAACCCACAGTGCAGCCCAGCAGGGAGGAGTTGCACAGCGCAGGGACTTTACAGCACCAGAGCAGAGGTCCTCATCTGGTGCACCCAGCACACGGGAACCACCACAGTGCAGGGGCATGGAGGACCACCACCTCAGCTCATCTGCCCAGCATGGCTACCACCAACGGCCAGGGTCTCATCTACTCCCAGCCGTCTTTCACAGTCAATGGCATGATCAACCCAGGCTCCGGCCAAGGCATGCACCATCACGGGTTGAGGGAAGCCCATGAGGACCACCACGGCGACCATGGCATTCAACAACAGTCCCAGCAGCAACAACAGCACTCCCAGCACCAGGGTCACCACGACCACTCAGATGAGGATACCCCAACTTCAGATGACCTGGAGCAGTTTGCCAAGCAGTTTAAGCAGAGGAGAATCAAACTAGGATTTACCCAAGCTGACGTTGGACTGGCCCTGGGCACTCTGTATGGCAATGTCTTCTCCCAGACCACCATCTGCAGGTTCGAGGCCCTGCAGCTGAGCTTTAAGAACATGTGCAAGCTCAAGCCTTTGTTGAACAAGTGGCTGGAAGAGGCGGACTCGTCCTCTGGAAGTCCTACCAGTATAGACAAGATAGCAGCTCAGGGCAGGAAAAGGAAAAAGAGGACCTCCATTGAGGTCAGCGTCAAGGGGGCCCTGGAAAGTCATTTCCTCAAGTGTCCCAAGCCATCTGCCCAGGAGATCACATCCCTTGCGGACAGTCTACAGCTAGAAAAGGAGGTGGTCAGAGTTTGGTTTTGTAACAGGAGACAGAAAGAGAAAAGGATGACTCCACCAGGAGGGACTATTCCAGGGGCAGAGGATGTATATGGGGCTAGCAGAGACACACCGCCACACCTTGGGGTGCAGACTCCGGTCCAGTGAAGCCTCGATCACCCAACATTTAGAACTTTTCATTGTCCTTTTTATACTAGGAGAGAACAAAGCAGCTCACTGGACTATCATACTTGGTAGCAGGTGTAGTGATGTGTTATGACCTTTACAGGAGACTACCCAGGCAATGGAGTAGAGTGAGTATACACCACATACATGGCAGGGGCTTATGTAGAGTAAAGGAAGCCACCCAAGTCTACACCATGAACAATGGTGACACCAAGAGTTATGATGATGATGATGATGAGTCTACTGTGTGTATCTAATGTGGAGCCCTAAGTTACCATGTGGACTTTCTGTATAAAGTCTGAGATAATTGCACTGTAAGGAAATGATTGAAGTTTACATGAACCATTCAATGAAGATTATTCCTCCAGAACCCATAGACTGGCGGTGGATATAGACAGGCAGCAATTGTAGGGTTAATGGCACCATGTTACACAGTTCTCCCCTTTGTTTTAAGTTCTTATGTGTTTGTGGACCTTGTTATAAAAGTTATGTTCCCAATTTTGTGTTCTTCTTATTTACCCCTCCCATATTTGATAGCTTCCATAAGATAATACAGGAAGCCTGATACCTCAGCCAGGGCCAAAGGGGACATCACTGTCCTATATATTATAGGAATATCCTATACCTTTAATATTGTAAGTATGCTTCATGTTCAGCCATTGTCCAAGCCCAGAACATAGAAGGAATAGGAGAAGAAAATCAATGTATCCTCTGATTGCTTCATTTTACCAAAGAGGCCTGAGGTCCTGAGGAGGAAAAGGCTAAGTGTATCCAGAATAATTGCACCAGTGAATTGGTGCTTTGAATATATTCAGCCATGAGGTTGATGAATCTTTTTATAATTTAATATTTATAGCAGAACCAGGATCTAGTCCACACCAGGCACAATATTTAATTTTTTTAGCGTTTTTTTTAATTATTATTTAGAATTGATATTTTCCCCTCTTCTCAGACTGATTAGATTTTTTTTTCTTTGCATTTTATTTTCAGCAGATGTGAGACTTTAGAAGGATCTTGCTTTCATCTATTGTGGGAAAGGGACTAGGGGGGGACAAAGGATCTACCCATTTCAATCTCTATTCAGTGCGATGTCTATAAGCTGAATTCTTGGAGGTAAACCGCTAGCCCCAGTCTAACAAAGGCTTGGCCGGCCAGAAATGAAGCTTCATTCCCCAGTCTAGTAAAAAAAAAAAAAAAAAAAAAAAGTTAGATAGGAAAAGAGTGAAGGAACATGCAGGAACATCATCCGATCACTAGCCATGACCTAAGGTTTTGCACTGGAGTTGCTAATCCAGCTACAGAAGGGTTAACCTAATGACAAACTTCATTGAAGTGTTCCATGTTTAACAGGAATGTGGGGCATCCTTGGCTCTATAGGGCGTTGTGGGCACCACTCTACCAACTCACCACACTGTACAACTGTGTAAATATGTTCAAATGTGTCTTATAAATGCAGAAATAGTTTAAACGTTAATTTTGTCTATGTTTTTTAATGCTGCCCAGGGAGATATTTTTCATATAAGTGGCCTCCGCCTCACTGTATATTTATTTCTTCAACAAAAAAAAAAATCTGGAAACTTTTTTTTTTTTTTCTTCTTCTTTTACTTTTCTGTCGGTTTTAAGAAGTAGGTGAATGGAATCCATATACAGATGTACATTTTACAGACTCTTCTTTCTGGTCTATTTTGAATGTGCTCGTGGGGAGAAATAAAAAGCTGATCTTCTATATTTATGTTAAAGGAAGATTTTATTATTTCCATAAAGATACAGAAGAGCTATGGAATCCGATTTCTTTTCTTCATGTCACCACACACCTGCCATTCCAGGAATGACCACCGATATGCCACTGATCACACTGACGGTAGCTGTATGGGTGAAGCTATGCGCTTTATACAGGGAGACATGCCTTCACTGGGGTCCGGCGCGGTTCTCATTGAAGCGCATCTTTACTGTATAAACGTGGGTCATTAATAACGTGAATGCAAATGAAATGTAGATGAGCAAAAATCTATATTCAAGGAATAAATTATTTCCATGCATATAGATTATTCCATTGTAGTAAATATTCCAATGGTAAAGAAGTAAAAAAAAAATGTGGCTGTCTACACACATATAGTAAATATTACTAGATATATATATATATATATATATATATATATATATTTATATTTGCATATATATACATTTTTACCTATATATGTAAATATATATATATTCACATTTGCATTTGCATATAAATATATATATATATATATATATATATATATAAATTTGCAATTATATATGTTAATGAATATATATATATATATATATATATATATATATATATGTATAATCATATTTTCAATCATGTTTGTATTCGTATTGTTCAACTAGACTGAATGTGTGGGGTAGACTGGAATCTGGCTATTACATTTGATGATCTTTTCAGGCTGCAGTCAATAATAGATGCGTTCAGGTTCAGCTAAATAGTCTGGGAGGAAAGTGTCAGGAAGAAGAAGTGTTGGTGGCCGCAGCCATGCTGATGGTCAGTGCTCAGTCCCACTCCGGCCAGCACTGGCTGCCTGTGCCTCTGCAGGACGGGGCCCCTGGCTGCCCTCTCCCAGGCACTGATTGATGGATGCCTGGAGCTCATTGTGTTGTATGGGGCAGACAGCGTGCTGTAGGTCATATAGCCACACAGTGTGAGAGAGAAGATTCTTGGCTTCAGAGTAGTGTTATGTGTGTGTGTGTATATATATATATATATATATATATATACTTCTTCACATAATATGCGTGTGCTATGAAGGTTTTCTATGACAATGGTAGGCACAGGTCTTTTGCATTGTACAGCACAGGAGGCCTTCCTCCCCTGGCACAGGAGGGTGCTAGCAGTAGTCACAGATGTTTAGCAGTGCTAGTGCCCTAGGCGGGTTGTCAGTAAACAAGAGCTTGTGCCTGGTGCTGGGTCTATCCTGTGCCACCAATCCTCCTGGCAGTGCTGCTCCACTCAGATCACAAACCGAAGCCGGTGTTATGGCTATGGGACTCTCCTATGGAGATGATGTGTGCTGGTGCAAAAGAGAATGTCCGAAACTACATTACAACGGGAGAAGGGCATTTGAAATAATATATGTGTGAGGTGGACGTTTTACTGTTATTTTTCTTTATATTAATCTTGATAGATTATCTTCTATATATCTCATATCTATTTATCTAATCTATCATCTATTATCTATCTTATCTATCTATATATATTATCTATCTCTTATCTATCTATATATCTATCCATCTATCTATTATCTATCTGTCCATCTATCTCATATCTATTTATCTATCTAATATATATATATATATATATATATATATATATATATATATATTCTATCTATCTCATATCTATTTATTATCTATCTATCTATTTATCTATTATCTATCTATTATCTATCTACCTGTCAGTCCATCCACTGCTACTTTACCTGCTTCTAAAAACAACAATAATGAAATACCCCAGAATTAGATGCTTCTAGCAAACAAATATAACGCTGTTAGCTGTGTAAATGTAGATAGCGCTTTAAAAAAATATTTGGTCTTAAATGTTTTCTCTAGTTTTAACTATACATAAGTCTCCATTGTAAAATTATTATAATAATAATAATAATTATTATTATTATTAATAATAATAATAATAATAATAATCAATAGTATTGGAGAAGCAACAGCATTTTTAACAAGTAATAGAACCCATTTTATTTTACGAAATTGTTACTAATAAAATATATAATAACACTGTATGGTATTGGATACAAGATGTGTTGGACTAACGCTGGTATAGATAGATAGATAGATAGATAGATAGATAGATAGATAGGTAGAAGATAGGTAGATAGTAGATAAAAACAGGGTAAGTCCAACACATCTTCTATATATAGAGAGAGAGAGAGAGAGATTGATAGATTGAGAGTTATTAATAACATTATAGATACATAGATACGTTTTCATATTCCTGTATATAGCTTTGTTTATTTTGTAATTAAATCAAATATTCCCTTTCTGTATTAATTTATTTAAAATATATATTTTATTTTTTTACAAACCACATTTCCACTAAGCCCAGATTGCCGGGGGCATACAGTGAATGCAGTACATCCATAGAATTGGCGCTTTAATTCAGTAGGTGGAATAAATAAAAGTACTAATAGCATTGATAATGCAGACAGTACCTGTGGTATTTGTGGCACGGTGAAGTTCGTGTCCTGCGGATGAATAATGGCTGTTGTGTGATGACCTGGCGATGTGTGATATGAGCTTCAGTCCTTCTCCGGGACTGACCCCAGGACTGTATACATAGTCACCTATTAATAGGATTAGGGGTTTGCTTGTGTTGTGTAATAATGAGAAGCTGCCACCATTTATTGCCAGGGTGAGGTGGCCTTTAAGGCCAGTGGAGTGGGACTCCCTGTGAGGGAAGCTCCATCCAGCTGCTTAGTGTATATGTCTGCGTTGTGTCTTCCAGCCCCCCTCCCCTCCTCCAGGATGATGCAGCTCAGTGCCCCCCAGCCTGGACTTGTGCACAACATCCATTAGGAAACTAATACGGATGTGATTGTCGGGGCGGGCTGAGGTGCCTGATCCTGCAGCACCCAGTGTACATCCGATAACCGTGTGTGTACACACTGCCTTACCCCCACACAGGCCCATTACTCTAATTACTCTCATTAGTCGATTGAAATGTTTGCTACTTGATTTGAAGCGACAACCACTGGCTGTACATTTCTGTATGAGAAGAAGCCAAGTGCTGGGTGTGATGTCCTCTGCACACAAGACATGGGGAGATACACCTATACATCATGTATGTGGGGGTGGGGGAGAGATAGGTGTTTGTAGAAGCAGGTAAAGTAGCAGTGGGTGGGCAGACAGGTAGGTAGATAATAGATAGATAACAGGTATATATTGATACATAGATAAATATGTACATAATAGATAGATATGTGATAGATAACAGAGATATATTGATACATAAATATGTACATAATAGATATGTGAATAGATAGATAACAGATATATATATATATATATATATATATATATATACATATATGTACATTATAGATAGATAATAGAGCTATAGATAGATGGATAATAGATAGATATTAGATAGATACATACATAACAGATATATATATATATATATATATATATACATATATATATATATATATATACATAAATAAATATGTACATGATAGATAGATGATAAGATGATAGATAATAAAGAGATAATAGAGAGATAGATGGATAATAGAGAGCTAGATACATAATAGATAGATAATGATAGATAGATAGATAGATAGATATGATATGATAGATATTAGACACAAACGACTGCTGGATAGATAATAGATGCATAACAAACACATAGATGGATACATAAACAGATACTGTAGATCGATAGATACATACACAAATAACAGAATAGATGATATATAAATAGATAGATAGATAGATAGATAACAGACATATATTGATACATAGATATAAATACATAACAGACATGATAGATACATAAACAGATACATACACAAATGACTGATAGATAATAGATGCATAACAGACACATGGATGGATACATAAACAGATACTGTAGATCGATAGATATATACACAAATAACTGAATAGATAGATAATTAGAATTGGTCGTTTTGCTGTTTATTTTCTGCATTGAGTAAAGCTTGTGGAGGTGTAGCTGTAATCCAGCCGTGTGTATCCTCTGTCTATAGCATTCTCCCTAGCCTCTGCCTTGTACTACCTCTGCACCACTGATGTGGATATCCTCTGTGTCTATAGCATTTTCCCCAGCCTCTGCCTTGTACTACCTCTGCACCACTGATGTGGCTATCCTCTGTGTCTATAGCATTCTCCACAGCCCCTGCCTTGTTCTACATATGCACCACTGATGTGGATATCCTCTGTGTCTATAGCATTCTCCCCAGCCCCTGCTCTGTACTACCTCTGCCCCACTGATGTGGATATCCTCTGTCTATAGCATTCTCCCCAGCCCCTGCCTTGTACTGCCTCTGCACCACTAATGTGGATATCCTCTGTGTCTATAGCATTCTCCACAGCACCTGCCTTGTACTACCTCTACACCACTGATGTGGATATCCTCTGTATCTATAGCATTCTCCCCAGCCCCTGCCTTGTACTACCTCTGCACCACTGATGTGGATATCCTCTGTGTCTATAGCATTCACCACAGCTCCTGCCTTGTACTACCTCTACACCACTGATGTGGATATTCTCTGTGTCTATAGCATTTTCCCCAGCCCCTGCCCTGTACTACCTCTGCACCACTGATGTGGATATCCTCTGTGTCTATAGCATTTGCCCCAGCCCCTGCCCTGTACTACCTCTGCGCCACTGATGTGGATATCCTCTGTGTCTATAGCATTCTCCCCAGCCCCTGCCTTGTACTACCTCTGCACCACTGATGTGGATATCCTCTGTTTCTATAGCATTCTCCCCAGCCCCTGCCTTGTACTACCTCTGCACCACTGATGTGGATATCCTCTGTGTCTATAGCATTCTCCCCAGCCCCTGCCTTGAACTACCTCTGATGTGGATATCCTCTGTGTCTATAGCATTTGCCCCAGCCCCTGCCCTGTACTACCTCTGCGCCACTGATGTGGATATCCTCTGTGTCTATAGCATTCTCCCCAGCCCCTGCCTTGTACTACCTCTGCACCACTGATGTGGATATCCTCTGTTTCTATAGCATTCTCCCCAGCCCCTGCCTTGTACTACCTCTGCACCACTGATGTGGATATCCTCTGTGTCTATAGCATTCTCCCCAGCCCCTGCCTTGAACTACCTCTGATGTGGATATCCTCTGTGTCTATAGCATTTTCCCCAGCCCCTGCTCTGTACTACCTCTGCACCACTGATGTGGATATCCTCTGTGTCTATAGCATTTTCCCCAGCCCCTGCCTTGTACTACCTCTGCACCACTGATGTGGATATCCTCTGTATCTATAGCATTCTCCCCAGCCCCTGCCTTGTACTACCTCTGCACCACTGATGTGGATATCCTCTGTATCTATAGCATTCTCCCCAGCCCCTGCCTTGTACTACCTCTGCACCACTGATGTGGATACTTGCTCTCCACCTAATACCTTTAGGTAAATAGAAATCACTTATGCATTCGCATCGCTTTAACCAAATTGCTTTTTCCCCTCAGTGCACCCAGGTTCTGTGTAATTGTGTCCCACAAGCCTTAAATGAATGTTACTATTAATTGATAAGATCAGGTAATCAGACATTGCTTTTCGATAGGGAATTGTAATTAAAACTTCAATCCCCTCTTGCTCTCTGTACATAGTTTGGGAAAGTTCAGGGTAATAGAACACAGTAATGTAGGAGCAGGGATTATTTCTTCTTACCTAAATTACAATCGCTATTGATCAATCGTTGTCAGTTACCTGGGATTAAAGGGGCACCGACTACAATGAAGGGCTGAAAGCATACTCATCTGCTGTGCACATGTGGCTTCAGGAAGGGCTCAGCCACTGCTAAGAGAAGGGCTCATTTATTCTGTATTTTATTGATTATTGGCAGTGTATAGCTGGAAACCCACACATACAGGCATGACATCTGGTGCTTCCCTTTCCACTTCACTGGTCATTGATACTATCTATCATGTATGTATGTATTTCTGTATCAATCCACCCATATGTCTGCTATGCATCTACCTATCTATTCATCTGTCTGTTTTATATATGTATCTATCATCACATGTATGTATCTGTCCATCTTTATGTCTGTTGTAAGATTTTATATATATATATGTGTGTAAAATCTCCTCGCCCATATGCACACACATGTATCTGTCCATCTATATGTCTATTATATATGATTATGTATATATCATCTCCTCGCCCATATGCACACACATGTATCTGTCCATCTATATGTCTGTTATATATGATTATATATATATATATGTATCTCTCATTTCCTCTCCCATATGTATCTGTCCATCTATATGTCTGTTATATGATTATATATATATATATATATATATATAATCTATCATCTCCTCACCCTAATGCACACGTGTATCTGTCCATCTATATGTCCATTATATGATTATGTATATATGTATCTATCATCTCCTCGCCCATATGCACACACATGTATCTGTCCAGCTATATGTCTGTTATGATTATATATATATATATATAAATCTATCATCTCCTCACCCTAAGGCCTCATGCACACAACCGTTGTTGTGTCCCGTGTCCGTTGTTCCGTTTTCCGTGATTTTCTGCGGACCCATTGACTTTTAATGGGTCTGTGGAAAATTCGGAAAATGCACCGTTTGTCATCCGCGTCCGTGATCCGTGTTTCTAGTCCGTGAAAAAATATGACCTGTTCTATTTTTTTCGCGGACACATTCAAGTCAATGGGTCCGTGAAAAAACACGGATGCACACAAGATTGTCATCCGCGTCCGTGATCCGTGTCCGTTTTTTTTCCTATCATTTGCAAGGCAAATTTTTTTTCACTTTCCTTCATGTCTGGTGATCCTCCAAAAATCAAGGAAGACACACGGAAACAAAAACGGAAACGGATCACGGAACAACGGAACCCCGTTTTGCGGACCGTGAAAAAATACTGTTGTGTGCATGAGGCCTAATGCACACACGTGTCTGTCCATCTATATGTCTGTTATATATGATTATGTATATATCATCTCCTCGCCCATATGCACACACATGTATCTGTCCATCTATGTCTGTTATATATGATTATGTATATATCATCTCCTCGCCCATATGCACACACATGTATCTGTCCATCTATATGTCTGTTATATATGATTATGTATATATCATCTCCTCGCCCATATGCACACACATGTATCTGTCCATCTATGTCTGTTATATATTATTATGTATATATCATCTCCTCGCCCATATGCACACACATGTATCTGTCCATCTATGTCTGTTATATATGATTATGTATATATCATCTCCTCACCCATATGCACACACATGTATCTGTCCATCTATGTCTGTTATATATTATTATGTATATATCATCTCCTCGCCCATATGCACACACATGTATCTGTCCATCTATGTCTGTTATATATTATTATGTATATATCATCCCCTCGCCCATATGCACACACATGTATCTGTCCATCTATGTCTGTTATATATGATTATGTATATATCATCTCTTCACCCATATGCACACACATGTATCTGTCCATCTATATGTCTGTTATATATGATTATGTATATATCATCTCCTCGCCCATATGCACACACATGTATCTGTCTATCTATATGTCTGTTATATATTATTATGTATATATCATCTCCTCGCCCATATGCACACACATGTATCTGTCCATCTATATGTCTGTTATATATGATTATGTATATATCATCTCTTCACCCATATGCACACACATGTATCTGTCCATCTATATGTCTGTTATATATGATTATGTATATATCATCTCCTCACCCATATGCACACACATGTATCTGTCCATCTATATGTCTGTTATATATGATTATGTATATATCATCTCCTCGCCCATATGCACACACATGTATCTGTCCATCTATATGTCTGTTATATATTATTATGTATATATCATCTCCTCGCCCATATGCACACACATGTATCTGTCCATCTATATGTCTGTTATATATGATTATGTATATATCATCTCCTCGCCCATATGCACACACATGTATCTGTCATCTATATATCTGTTATATATGATTATGTATATATGTATATATCATCTCCTCGCCCATATGCACACACATGTATCTGTCCATCTATGTCTGTTATATATTATTATGTATATATCATCTCCTCGCCCATATGCACACACATGTATCTGTCCATCTATATATCTGTTATATATGATTATGTATATGTATATATCATCTCCTCGCCCATATGCACACACATGTATCTGTCCATCTATGTCTGTTATATATTATTATGTATATATCATCTCCTCGCCCATATGCACACACATGTATCTGTCCATCTATATGTCTGTTATATATTATTATGTATATATCATCTCCTCGCCCATATGCACACACATGTATCTGTCCATCTATATGTCTGTTATATATGATTATGTATATATCATCTCCTCACCCATATGCACACACATGTATCTGTCTATCTATATGTCTGTTATATATTATTATGTATATATCATCTCCTCGCCCATATGCACACACATGTATCTGTCCATCTATGTCTGTTATATATTATTATGTATATATCATCTCCTCGCCCATATGCACACACATGTATCTGTCCATCTATATGTCTGTTATATATGATTATGTATATATCATCTCCTCGCCCATATGCACACACATGTATCTGTCCATCTATATGTCTGTTATATATGATTATGTATATATCATCTCCTCGCCCATATGCACACACATGTATCTGTCCATCTATGTCTGTTATATATGATTATGTATATATCATCTCCTCGCCCATATGCACACACATGTATCTGTCCATCTATATGTCTGTTATATATGATTATGTATATATCATCTCCTCGCCCATATGCACACACATGTATCTGTCCATCTATATGTCTGTTATATATGATTATGTATATATCATCTCCTCGCCCATATGCACACACATGTATCTGTCCATCTATATGTCTGTTATATATGATTATGTATATATCATCTCCTCGCCCATATGCACACACATGTATCTGTCCATCTATATGTCTGTTATATATGATTATGTATATATCATCTCCTCACCCATATGCACACACATGTATCTGTCCATCTATATGTCTGTTATATATGATTATGTATATATCATCTCCTCGCCCATATGCACACACATGTATCTGTCCATCTATATGTCTGTTATATATTATTATGTATATATCATCTCCTCGCCCATATGCACACACATGTATCTGTCCATCTATATGTCTGTTATATATTATTATGTATATATCATCTCCTCGCCCATATGCACACACATGTATCTGTCCATCTATATGTCTGTTATATATGATTATGTATATATCATCTCCTCGCCCATATGCACACACATGTATCTGTCCATCTATATGTCTGTTATATATTATTATGTATATATCATCTCCTCGCCCATATGCACACACATGTATCTGTCCATCTATATGTCTGTTATATATGATTATGTATATATCATCTCCTCGCCCATATGCACACACATGTATCTGTCCATCTATATGTCTGATTTATCCATCTATCTATTTACAGATTTCTCTCTCATCTTTTGCTGCAGTAAGACTATCGTATAAAATGAATGAAAACTATAATAATGCTATAATTCCATATTAGTTTATGAGAATGATACACAATTATCATGTCTGCCATGCTAACAGGTCAATAAGCAATGCTAATATGCTTCCATCTTTTCTTGTGACTACACTAGCAGACAGTGTGCAGCTATTTTGAGCAAACATTTACTTGTGTGTGTGTTGTGTGGATGCTTTGTAATACACGAGTGATACAAGTGCTGTTATTTTAGCTTTGATGTTCTTTCCCATGGTATTTAGAAAGTGAGCACTGTTTTTCTCCTTCTGTGCTGTCAGCTTAGCCTATTGAATAATAGAGCTCTAGCGACCCCTATAGACAGCATGGAGGTACTGCTCATTCCTAACTGAATGGTCTAAATCAGGCATCCTCAAACTGCAGCCCTCCAGCTGTTGTAAAACTACAACTCCCACAATGCCCTGCTGTAGGCTGTTTGGGCATGCTGGGAGTTGTAGTTTTGCAACAGCTGGAGGGCCACAGTTTGAGGATGCCTGGTCTAAATAATAATTTCCACCATGTAATTAAAGTTTCCAATGCAATACTAATGCATAGCCGATGATCATGGAAGTTATTAGACCTCTGCACATATGTCCGGCGATCCAGTTCAGATCCCCTCCGTCGTGAAGTAGAAACTGCCGGAGAGAACCTGAAGCCAGAACTGAACCCGCAGTTTTCTATTGGATCGCTCTCATACATCCATTGCATCAGTTGTGATGCTGGATGCCAAATAGTGACGCTGCATGCTCAGTTTTTCTGTTCGGTACTATCGGTGTACAGGTGCCGGATATGTGGACTGAAGTTCAGTGCACATGTAACAGTACTGCCTGGTTTCAGGATGAAAATAACTAATATATGTGAAGCCGGCCTACATATATATAGCAATAGATGGATGAGAGATAGATACTATGCATAGCTCCTGGTTAGACACAGTTCATTAAGTTTTTTATTTATTTTTTACATGGGACTGCTTATAACCCTTTATCCTTAGCCTGCTTTCACATAGTCAGTGGTTTCAGCCTACACCGAGATACGGTATAATAAGATTCGTACCTATTCTGTGTTTTTGATCAGCACCTGGTTTGGGCTCAGAATCACTGATGGAAATCACTGATCAAACACTGACCTGACAGTGAATGTGCGAAAGCAGGCTGACAGTTATCTCTACTGCATAATATTATAGGCAGAAAATGTAAGGCAAATTCTGCTCTGTGTGTCTGTAGATGTGTGTGTGTATATATATATATATATATATATATATATATGAAAAGCGAAAAAGTAGGACTGCACTCCTGAGTTGTAGTGAAATCAATAAAAACTTTTATTCACCCATAATGTGGCAAACTTGCGACGTTTCGGCTCACAAGAGCCTTCCTCAAGCTTGTGAGCTGAAACGTCGCAAGTTTGCCATATTATGGGTGAATAAAAGTTTTTATTGATTCCACTACAACTCAGGAGTGCAGCACTACTTTTTCGCTTTTTATACTATTGGGTATTGCCGTGACCCTTTGCTGGACATTGCACCCGTTTCCTGGATGGTGCTCCCGCTGGATTTTTTTCTTCAATATATATATATATATATATATATATATATATATATACACACACATCTACAGTAAGGCTTGAGAACAGTCCCAGTAAGCGGACTAAAACGTTACATGGGTGAATAAAGGACTTCACATTTTTTCACCAATTGGAAGTGCTGCGGTCTTTTTTCATTATATATATAGAGAGAGAGAGATAAGGAACATCTCATATTGCCTACTCATAATCAGCACTAGGCGCTGAAGATTATAGCAGGGCTGAATTTGTCATATCGTGCTCCCTGTGCACCTATAGAGGTCCCTGGGTTGGGGTTATATGGTAAAGGTATCCGCAGTTTTATGGAAATTGTCCGATATATCTGAAATACTGTAAAGCATGTGACGGCACAATGCATGTGATGATAGGACGTACTTAGTAGTGAGCTCACCTTGCAGTGTTGACCTAGCCTACAAGCTCCACTCTGAGGCTTTCCTCTTGTCTAACATCACAATACAACCAAGTGGTTCTTCTATTAGTAGGAACTTTTCATTGACAGGGATGTGTGACAGGAGGAAAATAATTTGCAAGTCTCTGAAGGTTTGGAGGAGTGATCACAGGACAGGCTGTATTGTGACAGTGCGGCGCTGCTATGGTGAGATGTATCTTCAGATGAGCCAGTGACAATGCCATCTTCAAAGCCTCTCACAACAAGCAGCCTCACGTTTGATATTTTGATTCAATAGGACCTGAGCTTCACAAGATTCCCCTTTCCTGTTTATCACTTTCTTCCTTATAGTTCTGATTTCTTCCCTCACCCAGTGTCTTTCTGGTGCCTGCTCAAATTAAGCTTGTCTTGTTTCCATCCTGACAACTGTTCCACGACTTGTCCTTCTTCAAACTCCTCAAAGACTCTCTCATCCTGCCTGATCTTCCCCAGCAATCCTTCTGAATTTGCTTCTTGTCTTGCAGCTGATGCTGAGCAGGCTGAAGGATAAATGCATTTAAACGCCACTTTGCAATAGATGCACAAGATCCATAAACCTGTTCTCTGCTTAATGGCGCTGAGGCTCCCAGGCTGGAAAGGGTTAAAAGTATACACGGTGCAATGCATAAAACCAATTTTTGTTACCACTGTCTTTAATGTATAACGTAGAGTACTATATTGCAGTATGGCATCAACGTTAATGGAGTCCTTATAAGGGCTCATGCACACGACTGATTGTGGATCCGCAAAAACACAGATACCGGCCATGTGCGTTCCATATTTTGCGGAAAGGAAGAGCTGGCCCCTAATAGAACAGTCCTATCGTTGTCCATAATGTGGACAATTATAGGACATGTTCTATTTCTTTTGCGGAACGGGCATGTGCGCACGGTAGTTTTTCCTGTAGCCCAATATCGGCATATGGGCTGGAAAAAAACTGAAAATACATGGAAAAAAATACGTTTGTGTGCATGAGCGATTTTTTTTATTTTTGGTAAAAGCGCCGCCACCAGACGTTTGCTGAAAGCTATTTTGTTAATTAGAAGGTGTTTTTCAAGACTCTGGCATCATTAAGAAAAATATTTTGCTGCTGTATTTTTTCTTTCTGGTGTTTTGACATTTACTTTTCTGTAGGGGGATGCCAGAAAAAAAAAATGTCTCACACTGCTAAAAATACCATAAAAACTGCATGCAATATGGAAAAAAAAAACTTGTGTTTTCCATGCAATTTTTTACAGGTAGAAGAAACACCAGTGCAAAGTCATGTGCAGGACCCCTGTATGAATTGTTACCTGATACAGATATTGCTTCTTAGGGTCTGTTCACATTTCATTTTTGCATTACAGTCAGTGTATTACATACCTTCCCATAGGCCCCTATGCGTCCATAGCATTTCTAGAGATTCTTTTTTTTATATTTGAAAGTATAGTCCAAGGTATACCTCTGATGGAAACAAAACGTGAATAGACCCTTTTTCCAGAAGATGGGAAGACATATTTAAGGTGTCTTCACACGAGTTCTTTTTGCAGTAGGTCTTTAGATGCCTGCAGCCTAGAGCACATTGGCAGCAGTAAGTCCCATAGAGATGAATAGGATTTTTCAAGTGATCTTGATTAAACTGTCATCATTAGTAGTTTTCACAAATATACCTTATTGACATATTTTATTTTTTACGCCAAATAGGGGTGCAACTAAGCAGTTATTATATATTGACCAAAATTTGTGAATTGTCCTGTATACATTCCTAAATGTGCTGCAGGTAGCAATGAGACAGAAAAGACTAAAGATTATGGCTGAATCATACCTTGAGAAGTTTTTCTGCCCATTTCTATTTTTTTAACACTTTTTTTTTTTTAAAGCATAAAATATAAGTTTAGATTAATTTTACATTTACTATATTATGGACCCTATTAACATACTACATTTTCTATTTTCCTGTCCCGACCAAGGGGATTCAAATTGATGCACTTTCCATTCGGTAGAAATGAATGGGATATGTCAAGCCAAATGTTACAGTGCAGAAATGTCTCACGTATTTCAAGAGCAACCATTAAAAGAAAAAGCCTTAATGGATGAGTTTAATTGGTTACAACAAACAAGCAGATGTAAGAAGAGAAAGATCATGTAAGAAGAAAATATGTTTTATAAAAAGTTACACTTATGTTTTAGAGTAATGCATTTTAACATTGAAGTCCATAGTGTATTAGCAGTAACAGCAACAATAGTAATACAGAGTGATCAATTCTGTGTATATATATACTTCACTATAATTGTCAATATCATTATCAGAACAGTTAATAATTCTTATTTTTCATAGAAACTATCCTACAATATTTGTTGACATGTCTTTTAAGAACTGCAAACTGTTATAATTCAGTAGTTTGTCCTACAGAGATGAACTTCTCTGTCATGATAGTTATTTTTGCAAAAATATACTACAGAAAAATAACATATAAAGAAAAGAAAAACAAGCCCTGCCATAAGAGTATTCTAATTTATGTTAATAAATGATGATAATAATATTCATTTACCAGCCAAGCATTACCCTTGGTTTTTTTTAATTAATTTTGCTTATACTTTTCTGGCAGTCAGAATAATAGCAATAAAAATATATTGTTGTCAATGTTATTAACATTAGACAATGCATAATAATTCTCATGCTCCCATATTCTATTATTATAAATAGACTATGAGATATATTCTAAATAGAATCATAGTATATTATTACAGGTATAGTGTTTCAGTATAGTCGGATTTATGAATGTCTCTATGGTAAGGTTATGAATAATGATAATTCATATTACTATTATATTCCTTTTGTTATAAAGGTAGTGTGGCTTGTGTTACCCTCTAGGTTAACTGAAGCCCTTTATATTCTAAGCCTCTTCAGATTTTAGCCAAAGACAATGGAGGAGTTCAAACTGCTTTCACCATTACAGACTCATTAATAAGAGCATCTCTGAATCTGCGAACCCTGCAGAACTGCAAAATGACTTTTTACACTATGGCAGAGTTTAACAAAAGATGACATAGTCTATGGATATTCGATTTTGTGTATCTTCCATACATAATGAGTATGTAAAAAAAAGCTTCTAGTCAAAGGGCGTCTTATTAGATGAGGTTTGTATGTGGCTTTCATACTAATTCAGAGGAAGGGAAAAAAAAAACATTTACAAATCATTAGTATTAGGCAGTGCCATTATACAGGCCTTTCTTACCCATTCCATTATCTTTCCTTTTTCATTTCCATGTAGCTAATTTTACCTCTCCGTTTTTATTGCTGTGCTTACTAACCTTTAAGCTGCAGTGGGTATAATAGAAGGGCAAACAATTTTCTCACAGTTAACTAGACAGCATAAATGTCACATGTTGCAAACTGAAGCCTATTTGCAAAAAGAAAAAGAGACAACGGTGAATACATAGCGTGCTGTAATCCCAGTGATTTGCTTTCCACCGTCATGCTGCTGGAGCTTACTGCCACTGTATCTCTCAGCTCTGGAGTGATGGATTGTTTACTGCAGCACTAAACAAAGAAATAGTGGACCACACCGCCATACATCACGGGGCAACTGGCCTTTGCGGACAGCAAGCAATGATTGCACGCTGGATTCGAAAAACTCACTCTCTGTTACACTGTTATTTTTATTTTTTTTATAAAACCAATTATCAGTCACAAATGATTCAATTAGATACTATTAAATAGATACTGTGCAGCAGTGAACTGGATAGCAAAGCCCTTAACGAGGTATAAATCCTGAGACCAAATTCCAGAGACAATCAAAATTAGAAATAAAAATGATCCACCAATACATTCAAAGTCTATTACCATGAATTATCAATATTTATTCAGATATTCAAATTATCATTGTATTTCCAATACTTGATACACACTAAATTCTAATTAGAATAATAGATCTTACCCCATATAACTGCTAAGGGTACAGTGGCTTAGCTAGAAATGACTGTGCCCCACAGCAAATTTTTGAATGGGGGCCCCCCTCCCCCAGTAATTTTTTAGCGACCCCTTCCTTTCATGCCGGCCCCATTCCTGTGGCTAGTAAAGATCGCTCTCTCAGACCAGGCCCGGCAGCTGTTCCATCTATACTGTCACTGTATAGGATTTCATTGTGTAATACTGTTGAGGGAGCCCTGACAAAATCTTTTAGTCCTGCTCCTCCTGGATGGGCCCCTTCTGGGTCAGGGCCCCAAAGCAGCCGCTTCCCCTATAGCTACGCCCTTGTAAGGGTATATTCACACGCAGCAGATTTGTTGCAGAAATTGGTTCTATTAATCTGAATGGGGTTGTTTCTACAAATAGATGTATGGGAAAGTTGCATTAATTTCAGCAGCAAATCCGCCAGGTGTGTATATATATCTTAGTACAGCTTTTCCCAGACATAATAATAGCATTTAGGGTTTAATGTAAGGGTACTTTCACACTAGCGGTTTTCTTTTCCGGCACTGAGTTCCGTCCTAGGGGCTCAATACCGGAAAAGAACTGATCAGTTTTATCCCCATGCATTCTGAATGGAGAACAATCCGTTCAGGATGCATCAGGATGTCTTCAGTTCAGTCTTTTTGACTTTTCAGGATGGAGATAATACCGCAGCATGTTGCGGTTTTATCTCCGGCTAAAAAAAAAACTGAACACTTGCCTGAATTCCAATTTCCGCATTGACGGATCCAGTATTCCAGTCTGCGCATGCGCAGACCTTTAATAATGTGGAAAAAAAAATACCGGATCCGTTTTGCCTGATAACACCAGAAAAAAAACCTGATCTGGTATCGCAATGACATGCGTTTGCATACAGTTTGCCCGATCAGGCAGGCAGTTCAGGCAACGGAACTGCCTGCCGGAATCAAACAACGCAAGTGTGAAAGTACCCTAAGACACACATAATGTATTAGGCTGAGTGCACATATGTCAGTTGTTTCAGATGGGATCCGGACACAACTAATATACTATATGTATACTGCACTCCGGTGCACAAGTCAGGTGTCTATAGACAGATGGCGCCGAACAAAAACACGTAGCATGCAGCGGTTTTCTGTCTGTTGCTATTAGACATCCGGTGTCGTGCCGAATGCATGTGAACAATCCCATAGAAAAGTATGGAATCAGTCCTTCAGTTCCCATCCGGTATTTTCTGCACCATGCTGAAGGGGAATTGAGCCAGATCGCCAGACATATGTGAAGTGGTCCGAGGTTTCACCATCTTGATATTAATATAGTGTATAAATGTAGTTTTGGCCCTTCCTTTAGTCTATTACAGATATAACTAATTAGGGCTCATGCACAAGACCGTATGCATTTTACGGTCCGCAAAAAACGGATCAGCCCAAAATACGGATGACATCCATGTGCATTCTGAATTTTGCGGAACGGAACAGCTGCCCCTAATAGAACAGTACTATCCTTGGCTGTGATGCGGACAATAATAGGACATGTTCTATTTTTTGCATAAAGGACATACGGAAACGGAATGCACATGGAGTAACTTCCGTTTCATTTGCAGACCCATTGAAATGAATGGTTCCGTATACGGTCCGCAAAAAAAACAAAGAACGGACACGGAAAGAAAATGCGTTTGTGTGTATGATTCCTTACAGATATCTATAGGAAATTATAGGAATAGATTGTATAGCACTGGTAACATTTAAATACATTGCGAATGGACTGAGGCAATTTAGGAGCAAAAATAACGTACTGCTTGTCCAGTCCAGTAGTGGGTTATTGTCAAGGCAGTTTTAATTTTGCTTTTAGAGGACGTTCTTCTTTTTAGGTGGGCACAGGTCCTTTGTTCACATCGGGAATAGACGTGGGACAAATGCCAGCCAACAGTTGTCTTGGGCTGTCCATAGCGTTCATTAACATGCATGTTTGGCTCAGCCAAATATGCTCGTTAATCCCCATGGATGAAATAGGGTAAATGGCTGCCAAACACCACTGGCACCACTTATCTCCTGGGGGAAAACAATAAGATCATATGTAAAAATTAAACATGGGCAATTTAATTGCTCCAAAGAGAGCAGCCCTCACAGACAGATCACTGGTTAGTCCTGCTGAAAAACAGAGATCCGGTGTGAATAGGCCACAAGAGCGCAAGAAATAAAGTCCATCTTCTGAGATCTAGTTATTGAGCAGAAGGACATGTCTGACTAAAGAAGCACTCCCATGTAAACCAAATTGATGCATGATTATTGTTACTAGAGGTAGTAAAGAGAATCTGTCGCCACCCCATGTCTATTTTAGTAAATAAGTGCATTTCCCATGAAATAGCAATTCTGGGGTGTCTTTTATTATTACTCTGTGTTGTGCTGTTCCTCTGTTAACCCTCCTAGAAATGTACAAATAAAGTGACAACTGGGTGTTGCCAGTTGGGCATGCCCCCGCCCCCCATACTCTGACATCTAATCAGTGCCGACTTTGTAGGGACACACCCCTTTGACAAAGGGAGTGGTAACACCCAGCTGACAATTTATTCATACATTTCTAGGAGCAATAACAGTGGAAGAGCACATCTCATAGTTCTAGAAATGCTCTTCCAGAAGTACTCATTAAAGAGACATGTCAGGAGACCACTTTAACCTCCACCATTATTCACAATGGGTTTATAAACTAGGGGATTGTCAAGAGTTTTTTCTATACTAAAGGCGGATAAGTGGGCACATATCACAAAAATACTCTGCAGTATCTTCTCCCACTCCATTTCACTGCGTTTCCTAAAAGAAAAAACACTAGTGTGAATGTAACCATATTACACCTTTCTATGGGACACTTACATTGTTTGTCTCTTCCACATGGACCCTTGTGCTATCAGGCCAAAAATAAATAGCATGTTCAGATGTGATACAGGCAGACGTAGAATAAAATGAATGCATTGGATAAAACATTAAGAGGGGTTGAGCGACCATGAAATTAAATGCTATTTTAATATAATTAAAGGGAACCTGTCATCAACGTTCTGCTGCCCATACTAACGACAGTATAAAGTAGAGACAGGTGAGTTGATTTCAGCGGTCTGTCATTTAAAAGGTAAAAGTAAGAGGTTGCCGAGAATCAACATCACAATCATTACAGACTGGGCCTGGAAAAGAGTCACGGTCACCTGAGAAGAGTCCTTGTTATTCATGATCTCCTTCTCTCCCTGCCCACCTGCTGATGACTGACAGGCTTCTACCTAGTTTTCTCCCTTTCTCTCTAGGAGAGAACTGACAATCATCAGCAGATGGGTGAGAGTGCAGGAGATTATGAATAACCAGGACTCTTCTCAGGTAGATCTGACTCTTTTCAAGGCCTGGGCTGCAATGATTATGATGCTGGTTCTCAGCAATCACTTACTTTTAGCTCATGCATTTCTGTCACTAATTTATGCTGCCCTCAGTGAGATCACCATAAAATTGATGACGGGTTCCCTTTAAGCATGAAAAACTAGTTACTTCTGTAATTTACTTTCTGTTATAAAACTGTTGTGAGATATTCTCTTTACTTCATTATAATAGCACCCCCTGGTGTTTAATCTGTATAGTAATGCGCACATCGTTCCTCATCGTCATCCTTCAACTGCCACCAGCCATATCTAGTGTTTGAAGCTGTGACTGTTACAAAGTGAGAGCTGCAGCAGAAAGGACACACCCCTGGGCTGCCAACCTGAGCAATGAATGGGGATAACTCGAGAGCCATGTGAGGTACAGGGCTGGTTCTAGCTTTGGTATGAAGCTATTGTCATGTCCTATATGAGGTCCGATTTTCATTTTTTTACATTAATCATGAGGTAATCCCTTTCATGTGAATTCTATGCACACAATTTTTATTTGCAGAACATAAACTGCCCTCAGTGGGTAGCTCCTGTAGAAGACTTTTAACATCATTTTACATCATTACATTTAGTACTTATGTTAGATCTTATACTAAATGCGACCTCCTAAGCCTATTTGCATGCTGTGCACAAGCTCTTTCTTTACTATGTAATTAAACAACACCACAAGAAGGAATATGCAAAGCATGATGGGCACATTATCAAAGACGACAAGAACACAAGCATTTAGTGCTGGGAAAGCGGCACACATCTCTCCAGGAACGCAGTGTAATGGGTATGTCCTGACAGTGCTTTATACAGCGGTTATGCAGTGGGATTGGAATGGTATCCACTCACACAGGCTGATTTATTAAAGTCATTGAACAAATACAAAATAAATTCAACTTTTCAATAAAATCTATGAAATCCATAAAAAAATGCTAAAGTTGTTTTTAAATCACATCAAATTTAAGGAGGGGTAAATCCAATAGCAATTTTTTTTCTTTTACGTGAAAGTGATGAAGAATTGAAAATGGTCAAAACTGCTACATCTTTATGCAACAGTTTTACTGAATGACTGTAGTCTGTCCAGGCATGCTGGGAGTTGTAGTTTTGCAACAGCTGGAGAGTCGCAGGTTGGGCATCCCTGGGTTATGCTAACCCAAGTTTAGAAAGAAATATTTTCCTTTTTTTCCAGAAAAAGCGCCACCCACAGGCTGTGTCTGGTATTGCAATTTATCCCTACTCATTTCAATGAAAATGAGCCGCAATATCAGACAAGAGAGAGGGGCATTGTTTCTGGAGAAAAGCAAGCAATTTTTTCTAATTCCGTACAAGTTACAACCTATTGAAGGCCTCATGTGTGTGGGGACAGATCCATGAAGGCAACCTATAAAATTCTAAGAGACCCTACTGTTCCTACACCTGCCTTCAATTCTACAAAGAAACCTATAGTGGATTTTTTCAAGGATATGAACCCATCAGAAAGAAACATTGTGGTTTCTCAGTTTTTGCCGGATCCGACAGGGTTCAGCAAAAACGCTTCTGTTACTGATAATACAACCATCTGCATCCGTTATGAACGGATCCGGTTGTATTATTGTTAAAGGGGTTGGCCACTATATAAGTGCTTTCCACTATATAGTGGGGTAAGGTAAAAAAAAAAAAAAGAGTTTCCCAATATACTTTATAAAAAAAATCTGAATGGTAATGTTTTTATAATGAGCCCGCCCCCTCAGCCCCGCTCTGCGTGCAGCCAGTTCATCCATGGCTTTATTCTAACTGCACAGGCGCTGCTTTTCCTAATAAGAGCAGCGCATGCCCAGTCTGCCCCTGGCGCGCTCCCTGCTCCGACTCTGTCTCTACAACCTGCTTATTATTCCTGTCAGAGTTCAGAGCGGGAAGAAAAGTAAGAGCGAATCTGATCCCTGACGCACTCTTACTTTTCTTACCGCTCCGAACTCTGACAGGAATAAGGCGGTTGTAGAGACAGAGTCGGAGCAGGGAACGCGCCAGTGGCAGGGGCAGACTGGGCATGCGCTGCTCTTATTAGGAAAAGCAGCGCCTGTGGAGTTAGAATAAAGCCATGGACGAGCTTTCTCTAAAGCTTCTCTATGTCGCGTGGCAGCCATGGACGAACTGGCTGAGGGGGCAGGGCTCATTATAAAACCATTACCATTCGGATTTTTTTAATAAAGTATATTAGGAAACTCCCACTATATAGTGGAAAGTACCTATATAGTGGCCAACCCCTTTAACATTGCCAAGATGGATCCATCATGAACTCCATTGAAAGTCAATGGGGGCAGATCAGTTTTCTATTGCGTCAGATTTTATTAGAGAAAACGGATACGACCCATTGACTTGCATTGTGGGTCATGATGGATCAGTCTTGCATTGTGGGTCATGATGGATCAGTCTTGCTCTGCATCCTAGGATGGAAAGCAAACCGCAGCATGCTGCAGATTGCTCTCCGGTATGAGAACGGAACGGAATGCTTTTTGGTGCACTCCGTTCTGTTCAGTTACGTTTTGTCTCCATTGACAATAAATGGGGACAAAACTGAAGTGTTTTTTTCCGGTAATGAGACCCTATGATGTATCTCAATACCGGAAAATATTTACGCTAGTGTGAAAATAGCCTTACAGAAGTATCTGTCCCATCAAGCATTACTTTTTGAGAAGAATACAGTGCCTCACAAAGGCCTCATGAAGAGCCCTGTGGACGGCCTACAGGACCATAATACATGATGCACATAAGAGACCTTACAAACAAGAAAATAAAATTAATATGTATTTTTACTTCTTACAAATTCTTATTGAACAAATGTTTTCGATGCACGCCAGATAACTGAAAATCATATAGCTGCTCAGCTTTCATGCCCACAGTGAGACGAGCATCCCATGTAAAGCCTGTAGCTGTAGTGCTGAGCTAAAGATTCAATACTGAAATGTCACCGCCAAGTCCTGACCTGCATTCTGAGGGATTCCTTACTGAAAATGAGATGCAACTGCTTCCGCCAAGGCTCTAAACAAGCTCAAAACCAGAAAAACACTTGTTGGTCAGGTCATGTGAATACCCCTGACATCTGTTGACTTGCATCCCTGGAAAGATTTAACTTTGCAGCCTCAACATTTTTTGGCAGGTGAGATTCATATTTCTCATCAGACTGGAAGCTTCCTTTCTGCATCATGTTCAATACAAAGAAAGAAGGAAGCAAGTCATTTTACAACACGGTATCCTGGAAATGAATCATAGCAAATAATATACTTTGGGAGAGCTATAACCAATGACTATATTATTTATGTCGTGTGAATGATACAAAGTTATGCATCTGTCAGATTTGTTGGAATCATGTTTTTTTATATGCAGTTCTGACTTTACTTACAGCAGGTTAAGGCCTCGTTCACATTTCTGTTTTTCACGAACGTATGCTGTCCGCATTTTCTACTGACGGCACACATACCCATTGATTTAAATCTATGGGTATGTTTTTTTACTGAATTGTAAGAAAATCACAGATACATGCACTACTTTGGTCTGTGATGCAGACCAAACAAGCCCATTGAAGTCTATGGGTCTATGAAAATCATGGACACGACACAGATACCTGTTCGCTTGAATCCACTTCAAAAACTGCATCAAGAAACCTGAACATGTGGCAGCTCCCTAAAGCTTAGCCCTGTTTCCTTGAATGGGACTACCTGCATTGAGCTGCAGTACAGACGCAACCAAAACCAAATGTATGGTGCTGTGCTAGTAAACAATGAAGTGGGTAAAGCTACTTGCACACTTGCTCTAAAGCAATCCGGCAGGCTCTTCGAGCAGTTCTCTGGATCCAGCCATTCGCCACCATAGCCTATTGACTATAATGGGATCTGGCTACTCCCTGGCGTAAATACTGGGATTCCGCCACACGAAAATTGTTTTGTTGCGTGCAGCGATTTACGCGAAGGAAAGGACAGACCCACCAGATCCCACTATAGTCTACAGGGGTCCGGCGGGCACGCAGCACCAGGGCCGTTTCTAGGGGCGGGCGGGCTGCCGCCCGGGGTGCTGTCAGAAGGGGGCGCAGGGGTGCCCTCTTGTCGTTTCTCTGGCTGTTAATACTCTTGTGCCGTGCGCCCCCCTGGCTCCCTCCCTCTGAGATCTCGCCTGCCCTGCGACCTGCGCCCCAGTGCCGAGTCCTCTGTCCGTACGTACCGAGTCCGGTCACTCAGCTCCGGTACGTTCGGTGCGGGCGGCACTTACTGACGTCACGCGCCTGCTCCTCCCACTAGGCGGCGCAGGCGCGTGACGTACAGTGAGTAAGTGAGCGCTGCACTGCCTGCCTGTTACTGCCCACCCTGAGCCCCTGAGCAGTGCTGATTGCTGAAAAGAAGCCTGCTGTGAGGATCCGGGACAGTGGGTCGACTCGGGGTGGGGGGGCATTAATTGCAACGGGGGGCGGGAGCCACTGTGGGAGACATAAAAATGGGGGCCACTGTCACTGTGGGGGACATTAAGTTTAATAACAATCACTATGGACATTATTTAGAATGGAGGCTGCTGTGGGTGTCACTATAATGTCTGATAGGCCTAGTCCTGAGCTGAGTTATATTACCCTGCCCATGCCCTGTATAATAATGTACCCATCCCTGATACCCCTTAGTTATAAGGGGTATCAGGGTACATTATTATACAGGGCAGGGTAATATAACTCAGGACTAGGCCTATCAGACATTATACAGTTATAATGACACCCACAGCAGCCTCCATTCTAAATAATGTCCATAGTGATCCTTATTAAAAATAATGTCCCCCCACAGGCAGGCTCCCCCACAGACAGGCGGCGCTCACTCACTGTACGTCACACGCCGCGTGGGGGAGGGGGGGTTGACACTCGCCCTGAGAGAAATTTTACCTAGAAACTGCACTGTCCCAGGCTATGAGCTGTGCGCTACGATTGGCCAGCGCTGCAGCAAGGGACAACCCTAATACAAAAACTCTGCCCAGTACAACAGAGGGAGCTGCAGACACCGGAGCCTATACCGGGCGAACGGAGCGGCGCGCAGACATACTAGTAAGTGCAGGGGGACCCCTGGGCGCAGCTCTGCCCACTGATATAGTTAGTTTTTAAACTAGTGAAAGGTCCTCTTTAAATTATTATTTTATTATTTTTTAACCCCTCCAGCCCTATTGTACAATGCATTCTGTATTCAGAATGCTATTATTTTCCCTTATAACCATGTTAACATCTACACAACCCCGATCTCAAGCCCGAACTTCTGTGAAGAAGTTCGGGTACCAAACATGCCGATTTTTCTCACGCGCGTGCAAAACACATTACAATGTTTTGCACTCGTGCAGAAAAATCGTGCATATTCCCACAACGCACCCGCACCTTTTCCCGCAATGCCCGTGTGAACCCAACCTTAGTCTAGGAACATCATTAGTCATATGCATGCACATCGAGGGTATGCTCACATGAGTCAGATTTGATGTAGATTTTAGCGCTCATTCTCCAATAAAATCTGCAACAAGTTGATAAGAATCAGTATCCCATGCATGTGAATGGGGTTTCCTCAACCCCATTCGATGGAAAATGTTTGTGCAGATTTTTGGCGTTGCTGCATAAAGAAGTAGCATGCCATTTATTTCTGCTGATTCCGTGTGGAAAAGCAGAGGATAAGTCCTATTGGATGACAATTCCTATTGTGGATCCACAGCAGTTAAAACTGCACATCCATGGCAGAAATAGATAGTATAGTATAGGTAAGCCTACTTTCACACTGGCGTTTTGGCTTTCCGTTTGTGCGATCCGTTCAGAGCTCTCACAAGCGGTCCAAAACGGATCAGTTTTACCCTAATGCATTCTGTATGGAAAAGGATCCGCTCAGAATGCATCAGTTTGCCTCCGTTCAGTCTCCATTCCGCTCTGGAGGCGGACACCAAAACGCTCCTGGCAGCGTTTTGGTTTCCGTATGATGAAACTGAGCCAAAAGTTTTCACTGACACAATATGGCACAATAGAAAACGGATTTCAATGGTCTTCAAGACTGATCCGTCTTGGCTATGCTAAAGATAACACAAATGGATCCGTTCTGAACGGATGCAGACGGCTGTATTATCTGAACGGATCCGTCCATGACGGATCCGCACAAAACGCAAGTGTTAAAGTAGCCTAATATGTGATCATTATGCATCACACAGATGCCTAATCAAAGTACACAGTTAAAGAAAGCATACGCAAACATTTAGCTGGAGTTCCCCTTTAAAATGTTTAAGCAAATAAGGCATACATGGTTCCAGACACTCGGGTACATCTAGATAGATTTGTAGCAAAACAACTTGAGAAATTCCGCTCAGGCATCTGAGATCTGCATACCGTAAATTAGCAGGAAAGCAGTGCCGTGAACAGGCCAGGAACGGAGTGTCTTGTGTACGGTGGACTCCCGTGGTTGCAATATAAAGCCAGCCCAGTGCAATTTATCAGCGTCCTCAAAACAGATAGTTCTAACATTGCTGCGGGATGGAAGTATTGACAGCAGTAAATGCTCCTGATGCTTCATAAAATAAAATTAAATAGACTCACATTCTAGAAATCATAAATTAAGCTCAACCTAACTCAATTATTAATTGAGACTTCATTAGCAGAGAGTCTCTGGGCGGTTGTTACTGCAGTTTCCATTTATTTTCAAACCATTAGACAGAGGCTGTCAGATATAATCTTGGTGGATGCATGCAGAGTTCAACAAGTTCTAGCAATAGTCAAAGTAGTACATAAACAGCATGGAGCATGCAAAGGGCCTTTTACTGTGTGATCATTGGAATTCAATTCATAGGGAACAGAAGCATTTGTCTTCGGCTACCAGATCAGCACTGTGAGCAGTTTTGCTACTTGCTTTATTGCTTACTCTGAGGAATGTGCTAATATGAATACAGCAAGAGCAGTAACACACGAGCAGGGTACAGCCCGCATTTCCCAAGTGGTGCAAACACAACTATGTTTGCCCATAGTGTTATATAATTACCAGGGGCACTCGGGCACCGAGGTGGTACTTCTGAATCCGTCATGAGCAATTCCTATCCTGAGGAGCTTTATCATTTACGAACAATGGGCCAGATTTATCATGACTGACAGCTCACTCCACTTTCACATATGGCTAAAGTCAGTTTTAGCCAAGTCAGATTTATGATCGGCCCTTTAAGACTGTAATAAATGTGGTTTGACGGTAGCAGTTTATCCGTCAGTAAGCAGCTTTACGAAAAAGTCGCACGTTCTATTAAAAAGTCTCATAAGATAAGCATGGTCCTCACTGGAGTGAAATTGCGACTTTTTTAATAGTCCCAATAGTAAATCTGTCTAGAGATTCATTTACATAAGAAAACACGCCCACTTTCAGAAAACTGGCGAGCATAGTGTAGAGCAGAAAAAAGTCGCAAATTTGTGCGCGTTTGCGACTTTTTCACTCCATTATTCTGACCTGAGCTAATGATAAATCTGGCCCATTGAGTCCACTTTTTCAACTGTAATGCCCCCGAAATTGGGGACTTTTGTAACTAACAATCATTGTGCATTATTTCCTAAATGCCAAACAACCTGTATTTTAGTTTCGCTTGCTATGCACGGACTCCACTTCTTACAGCAGAAAACTAGATCACTTGGTTGATAAATGTATTTCAGTATTATGGCCATATAGCCACAATTACTAATTTCTCTACTTTGAAGTACATTCCATTATGAAAATATACATTTACTTGGATGTGAACCTTAAAGGGGATGTTGAGCTCTTGGATAAGAGATCTAGGAGTGAACCAGTATTATCGGGTACCGAAACACTGTGAACACACCTGTAAATTACCTATACAGTCTTGGAGCTAACAACCCCTGGGATCGGAACCTGTGCCCCTTACCATAATAAAAACCCCACTCCTCCCCCTACGGTCCCACCACTGCGCCATTTCCCGGCCACTTCCAGTCCCCACAGGAACAGGAGGCAGCTTGGTCCTGTGAACACTGCAGCCAGTCACAGTCCTCAGCAGTCACAGCATCTTGAACAATCCTTCACAAGGTGTGACCTACTGTTCAAGTCGTTGTGGCCGCAGAGGCCTGTGTTGGCTGCAGCTGGTGACCGGACCAAGCTGCTTCCTGGTCCTACAGGAACCAGAAGTGACCAGGAACAGAGCAGCAGCAGGACTATGGACAGGTGAGTGTTTTTTTTTTGTTTTTTTTATGTTAAGGGGTACAGGTTAGGACCCCAAGCTGTCAGCTCCAAGACTGTACAGGTGTGTTCACAGTGTTTGGGTACCCCGATGACACTGGTTCACTCCAAGAGCTCTTACTACAATAGTTCTGAAGGGTGTCAACACAAGAGGATTGGATCTTTAAAACACCTTATGGAACATTTCCCTTTGCACATGTGCTGAAATGAATTCAGTAACAAATGTGCAAGTGTTATAAATTGTATGCTAGATAAAATATAGTTACCTCAGGTATCAGCTACATCATCTGTAGTGGGTCTATGACCTGGGACACCCAATGGTCACTAGTACAATTCATAATTATGGCACAATTAGCTTTAAAATCTGGAGGACCCCTTTGTTTAAAGAATCTTTAGGCTCTCACCTCATGAGCCTCCAAGTACTGGTATTTTTGTAAGTTAGGACATACTGTATTTAAAGGGTTTTTCAAGAACCAAACAATTTTTTACTGAAGTCCAGAAATGTAAAAATAAAAGTCTTACTCACCTACTCAGTCACTGTATACCTGCAATCCTGAGCCAGTGGTCCATTTATCTTTACACTGCTGCAGCCATGACATCCTTAACTATTGAACGTTATGGCTGCAGCCAATCACTGTCTTCAGCGATCACATGAAGCAGTCACACCCCCCAGCGCTGCTGCACCAGTTTCGCTACAGCAAAGATGACCACTGATTGGCTGCAGCGATAATGTGAAGTAGGCGGTGATGTCATTGCTAGAGTGCCAGAAACAGACTGCTAGGACCAAGTGAAAGGATTTTTTTTTTTAGATCACAATTTCCTTTAACTTACTTTCTAAAGCACAATGCATAATGCATCAGGACAGGTATTCATTCTGTAGGATATTCTGAAATCATGGCTGCCAGGTGGGCCCTGATGACTGGAGTTGAGAAACACTGCCTTAAAGGATGTACTGCAAAACAGCTGGGTCTCAACAGCCTGCTGGCCACCACGTCCGGTTTGGAGTTACAGTTGTGTTCAAAATAATAGCAGCTAGACATCACAAACCTGATCAATCACGTTTTTTGGTAGAAATGATATTTCTACATTGCAAATGATTTACTAGCAGGTGTGGTAGAGTAATAGAAATCCAACAGACCCAACAGTCATGACATGCATGCTGCTGATTCTCTGTAATTCAATCACTTATTGAAAGGGGCATGTTTAAAATAATAGCAGTGTAGAGTTCAATGAGTGAGGTCATTCATTCTTTGAAAAACAGGAGGCAATTATTGCCCTTATTTAAGGAAGGAAGGCAGCAAATGTTGTACATGCTGGTTACAGTGCATTTCTCTCTGAAAATCTGAGGAAAATGGATTGTTCCAAACATTGTTCAGAAGAACAGCGTACTTTGATTAAAAAGTTAATTGGAGAGGGGAAAACATATAAAGAAATCCAGAAAATTATAGGCTGCTTAGCTAAAATGATCGCAAATGCTTTAAAATGGCAAGAAAAACACGAAAAGCGTGGAAGAAAGCGGAAAAACTACCATTCGAATGGATAGAAAAGCCAAAATGGCAAGGACTCAGCCAACAATCATCTCCAGGAAGATCAAAGGTCTAAAGTTACCTGTGAGTACTGTTACAATTAGAAGACACCTATGTAAAGCCAAGCTATCAGCAAGAAGCCCCCACAGTCCCACTGTTGAAAAAAAGGCATGTGCTGAAGAGGTTACAATTTGCCAAAGAGCACATTGACTGGCCTAAAGAAACAGTTTGTGGACTGATGAAAGTAACATTGTTCTTTTTGGGTCTAGTGGCCGGAGACCGTTTGTCAGACGACCCCCAAACACTGAATTCAAGCCACAGTACACTGTGAAGACAGTGAAGCATGGTGGATTGGGATGTTTCTCATACTACGGTGTTGGGCCTATGTATTGCATACCAGGGACAATGGATCAGTTTGAATACATCAGAATACTTGGAGGTCAAATCTTAATCCAATAGAAAACTTGTGGGGCGACATCGAAAATGCAGTTTCTGAGGCAAAACCAAGAAATAGAGAAGAACTGTGGAATGTAGTCCAATCATCCTGGGCTGGAATACCTGTTCACAGATGACGGTTGACTCCATGCAACACAGATGTACAGCAATTCTCAGAAACAGTGGTTATACAACTAAATATTAGTTAAGCGATTCAAAGGAAAGCAAAATCTTCAAAAAAATTTCAGTTCATATAGTGAATGTTTAAGTTTGTAAAGAAGAATACAAACACTGCTATTTTTTTGAACAGTCTAATATTCACTTTTCTTCAACAACACAAATTTGATATATTTTTCTTCATGTTTTGATTTGGAATAGAATGTGTAGTGTTCCCAGTGCATTTGTGTGCATGGAAATAAAAGCTATTAGAAGGATTTTGAGCTTTATTCACTTTTTTAAACACACTGCTATTATTTTTAACACAACTGTAGGTGAAGCAATTGGAAGAGAGAACAGGTGCATCGATATATATTGTGTAAAAGTACAATAAGGAGCATGTTCCATTAAAATACAATAATCATCTGGAAATATAGGCCTTAAAGTAATTAAAAGAAAGAAAAAAAAATCTTGGTCGCCTTGACATTACATTTGATAGCATAAATCTAGGACTAAACTAAGTCCACTATTGACCTTTATCCAAATTTCAGTGGGATTATACTTCTGACAAGCCTCTTTCAATGTAAAATATTTGGCATCATCCCTCTATAAATAATAGGAGGTTCAGATCAATGAGGTTTACTTTAACTGTTAGAAACTTGTTTGCCTTTGCTTCACTTAACTTGTGATGCACCATATGCTTATTATGGACATCAGACTGAAGCAAAACATCCGGGCTTGCCAACCTGGCATTGTCCTAGCAGCATTTAGTTTTCAGAGCGGTTTGTAAAGATTAAAAAACTTGGAACTGAATACAAAACTAATTTTAACAACGACAAAGCAGCAGCTGGAAGATAGGATATCATTTGCACCCCTTCCCATAGCTAGTATATACATTTTAAACTTTCTTTGCTATTATTCTATTATATACAGTGTACATTATTAGCTGGTATTGGAAGAACAAGACAGAAATGATAAAGATGATGCTGACATCCCCTTCTTGAAAATCTCTACATTCAGATTCTGAAGTCCCATGATCAGGCTGACAAAAGGGGTACCTTCTTTGTGGATCTCATCCCATACTGATTATGCATGTTTCCCCTGCAGCGACCCTATAGGGGAAACAAAGCAACAGTCCATCCATGGTCAATCAAGTACAACTGTCTTGACTTCACGTTGCTTTCTGCTTTAGCTAATGGGGAAAGGATGGTCCCAGGAGGGTGGCTTCCTCCCATTAGCTTAACAGATATTTTAGACATTTGAAAGGCAACCCCTTTAAATATAATTTTAATGCTTTTTCAGAGACCAAGATTTTTTTTTTTATAAGAAAAAATAATAATATAATCACATGGGATTTCATACTTCAAATATAGAATGATATTTATACGTTTAACCCTTTAGTGATCAGCCTGCTGTGGGCCTTGGTGACCAAGCGATTTTATTCATTTTTATCTCATCACATCCCAAGAGCTATAACTCTATTTTTCCATTGATGGAGCCATATGAAGGCTCGTGTTTTGTGGGACAAGTAGTATAGTTTATAATGGCACCATTTTGGGATACATATAATTTACCGATTTACTTTTATTAACTCTTCCTGGGAGGGAAGGGAAAAAAACAGCAATACCGCCACTGAGATTTTACAGTAGAAATTTTGCGATGTTTATTTTTCAGCATAAATAACATGAGTCAGTGCAATTATATATATTACACACCATATTTTTTGCCCTTTAAGACGCAATTTTTCCCATCAAAAGTTGGGGGGGGGGGGGGAGGTCAGTGCGTCTTATGGGGTAAATAATAATAAGTGCCTCCATTATGAAAGCACTCATTAGTACAGCAGGACCAAGGAGCAATGAGTACGTTGATCCTTGTGCTGGCTCTGTACTCACTATTCCCTGGTCTTCTCCTGCAGTGCTGTGACCTGCGCACAGTGTGAGGACATAGGTGTGCTCTGTAACCTTGAACGGTGTGATGTCAGGTCACAGCACAGTGCAGCAAGAAGAACGTTGGATCTTACGAGCGGCGTCTGGAAGAGGAGAGGCAAGTTGATTTATTATTATTATTTTTTTTTATCTGAGGTCTATTTGGGGATCTGAGCTAAGGTCTGATTAACAATGGGGGTCTGATCTGAGGTCTGATTAACATTAAGGGTCTGATGAAAAATGTTTTTCTTTTCTTATTTCCTTCCTCCAAAACCTAGGTTCGGTTAACGGGAAGGTGCATCTTATAGGTTGAAAAAAAATATGGTATATATATATTTTTAAGTTTTACTACTTTTCTTTCTATAGAGCTGTGTGAGGGCTTGATTTTTGTGGGATGAGTTGTAGTTTTCATTGGTACCATTTTAGGGGCGTATAGCACTTTTTGATCGCCTTTTTATAATTTTTTGTTTTTATGCCGAATAAATAAAAGAAAAAAAAAGCTATTTTGGATTTCTATTTTTACTGTGTTCATCATGTGTGATAATTGTATAATGTTGGTCATTACGCATGCATAATACCAAATATGTGGATGGGATTTTATTTTTTCAATTTCCTCCACTGAAAAGCAGTGATTTTCATTTCACTTTTATTTATTTTTTTACTATTTATTAGTCCCACAAGGGGACTTTGACATGGGATCCACTGGTCACTTGTATAATACACTGTACTGCTTATGCAGTACAGTGTTATATACTTTAACAGGGCACAGAGGCGCAGCTTGAAAGGCATACACTTTATTAGGCCCGTGGCTGCCATACTAAGACATTGGAACCCCACAATCGCATTTGCGGTGATGCCAATGTCTAAGAGAATGATCTGGACCATTAGAGCAGAAATCCAGCTGTCCAGAGACAACCAAGTGCTTAGACTTGGCCACCGTAATAACGCTAAGGCCCTTTAGTGACCACTGTAAAAAAGGCGTATTGGCAGCCACTGAGGGGTTGAGGATATTATTTGTGCACTAAAAATATATTATTTTTAAATTCATGACTATCAATGCTTAAAAGAAAACCTATTTGCTATGAGCAATTTTTAGAGTTTTAAAACTGTCTAAAACTTTTATTAAAAAAAAAAAGTTAAATGTTGCTAGAGCAACTATCAGCAGTGATATATGACTTATTACTCTGTGAAAATACCAAATTAGCATAGCAGAAACTAACATTTCTGAAGGCAGCCAAGAAAAAAATATTAACATTACGATCTTGCTTTTTCTTTTAGGTAATCGGAATATTAAATATGCTGTGTAATCATCCCATAATACCACAGATATAAAGGAGAGATGAAGTCATTACTTGAAAGTCTTAGGCAGTGAAACTAAATGTTCTAACCTCCACTACAAAATCACTCTTGTAATTTCAAAAAATGGAAAGGGAATAAGCAGAGATTGGAAAATGAAAGATTGATCCACCGGTGTATTATTGACAGAACATAACCATCAGTTCTTATTTGTTACTACAGAAAAAATAAATTGGGCATACAGTTTTATTGCCAATCCATTACAAAAGAATAACCAGAAGTACAGAATTAAATTTAAGACAAATGATCCCTTATTGATATTTATATCTGATAGAAACGTCATGCTAGGTCATGTGGCTGTAGATTGCTAATCGTTAATTTTTTGCTTAAATAATCTCCGATATTTTTTAAAAATTCTGTTAAAAGAATTCTTAAATTAGCAGTGTGCTTAAGTCTAACACATAAATAGTGACAGGAAAATAAAGAAAGGAACAATAAATGGAGCTAAACCAGATCAATAAACCTTGAAGATCTTCACAGCAGAATACTCTCACTGCTGCTATACGAGACTAGTGATAGAGGCAGAAAGCTAGGGATTATATGAGCAGTCTGCTAAGACGAAGGCTACATTCACACGACCGTATGAATGAGTCCGCATCCGTTCCATAATTTTGCGGAATCTCAAGAGATGCACTCGGTGTACTGTCCGCATCCGTATTTCCGTTCCACGACCCCACAAAAAATATAGAGCATGTCCTATTCTTGTCCGCAATTGCGGACAATAGGCATTTTCTATGGTAGCAGCAGCCATGTGCGGTCTGCAAATTGCAGAATGCACACGGGCTGGTATCCATGTTTTGCAGATACGCAAAACACTATGGACGTGTGAATGTAGCCTAAGTCTACTTTCACACTGACTGTGTGAATTTCAGCAGGCTGTTTCGGCAGAGAACAGCCTGCCAGAATTATCCGGATCCAGCGCTGCCGGATACAATCAGAATGCCCGCCAGCCCCACTAAGAAAAATGGGCTAAGGCAGAGATTTGCAAGTTGCTCCGGCAGACAAGCAGAGTGTCGCCTGGACACAAACCGCCACATGCTACGGTCTGTGTCCGGATGATTCTCTGTGTGATTCTGATGGAACACATTACATTCCTAATAGATTGTAAACGTTTTGATACTGAGGAAAGATCCTGGCAACCTTTGGAGAATATTCATGCTCCAGCTCTCCTGAATAAGTTCTTGCAAACCTCCAGCTCAAAGAAGAGAGGGCGCACGGGGAGGGGTACTGTCACGGCGGTGCTCCCCCTATCTGGGGCAGGCGCCACATCACTTTCCCCTTTGATGTTGCCAGCCCTCGTTTTGGCAGGGTTTGTTGCTGGTGTCCTTGGTCCCCCACTGGAGGCCGCAACCTGTACTCACCTCTTTCCTTGTCCTGTAGAGCACGCGCGCCTTCCGGCTCTAAAAGGGCCAATGCACCCTTTCTATATTTTCACAAACCAGTTGCTGGACATCTGTACTTAAGGCCTACGGTGTAGTGGACCGCCGCCTGTACTATTGACTCTGAACCCTCCGCTGCCTGTCTTGACCTTAGCATTATTACCGTATTACCCAATTGCCACCTGCCTTGACCTCAGTCTAGTCTTTTAGTAATGCACTTTTTCTGCTTGTCTTGACCTTGGCCTGTTGCCTGACTTCTCGGTTCTTTGCGCTGGTATTTCTAACCCCCTTGGATCAGCTGCCAACTACACTGGGGCTATCCCAAGAGGTAGCATTTTTTTCACGGTATACTCACTAACTTAAAAGTATTTTATTGGGATTTTATGTGATGGACCAACACAAATGTATGTGTGAAGTTAAAAGAAAATGATACACGGTTTTCAAAATTTTTAATAAATACAAGTCAATACTTTTTAGGGCAACCTTTCGCTGCAATTACAGCTGCAAGTCTTTTGGGATATGTCTCTACCAGCTTTGCACATCAAGAGGCCAAAATCTTTGCCCATTCTTCTTCACAAAATAGCTTAAGCTCAGTCAGAACAGCAATTTTCAAGTCTTGCCACAGATTCTCAATGGGATGTAGGTCTGGACTTTGACTGGGCCATTCTAACACATAAATATGGTTTAAAAAGTAACTCGACTTTTATAAACATTTTTAATAGGTTGTCCCAAATCCCCTAAAAATGTTTTCTAATATTCTTTATTAATTTTCTATTTTTACTATACTTTTACATCCCTAAACATATACTTTTGCATGTCAGCGCTCTTAGCGTAGTGGAGCAGGCAAAAGCAGGAGCCCGCTCCGCTCAGCTAATCCTGGCATGTACCCATGTACTATGCCAGGAGTTAGTAATTATCCAGGGAGCACAGGCAGTGCACTCCTGCCCATACTCCCTGCGCTGCTGCTGCCGCCCATTTATAAAATCAGTACTCCGTACTCCATTGAGCTGTCAGTGGTGTAGGGAGAACTGAGTTTTAAGCGCACACTGAAAGGTGCACTTTAGGGATGTAAAAGTATAGTAAAAATAGAAAATGAATAAAAAGAAATATATTATATTTATTTTTTTAGGTGATTAGGGACAACATTAAAAATTATCATAAAAGTTTAGTTACTATTTAATATTAAAAGGGGTTGTCTCTCTTCAGCAAATAGCATGTATTAGGTAGAGGGAAGTTAATACAAGTCACTTACTGATGTATTGTTATTATCCATGTCACTTCCTTTGCTAGCTGAATTCATTTTTCCATCACATTATACACTGCTAGTTTCCATGGTTACAACCACCCTGCAATCCAGCAGTGGTGGCAATGCTTGCACACTATAGGAAAAAAACACTAGCCTATGTGCACATCTAAGGTGGCGGACACTAGAATGTAAGGCGCTTTTTCCAATAGTGTGCAAGCACGACCACCACTGATGGTTTGAAGGGTGATTGTAACCATGGAAACGAGCAGTGTATAATGTGATGGAAAAATAAATCCAACCAGCAAAGGAAGCAATATGTATAACAATACATTAGTAAATTGATTGTATTAACTTACTCTACGTGATAAATTCCACTTGCTGAAGTGAGACAACCAATCTTCCCATCAACTCTGACCAGCTTCCCTGTCCCCGTTTAAGAAAAGAATCCCCACAGCATGATGCTGTCATTACCATGTTTCACAGTAGGGATAGTGTGTTCAAGGTGATGTGCAGTGTTAGGCTACTTTCACACTTGCGTTGTTGTTTTCCGGTTTTGAGATCCGGCAAAGGATCTCTTTTCCGTTTAGTCCTTATGCATTCTGAATGGAGAGATATCCGTTCTGGATGTCTTCTGTTCCGTCAGCATTCCGTTTTGCGACCCGACACAAAACCGCTGAAAGATGCGGTTTTGTGTCCGGTCATAAAAATGAGAACATACTGATCCATCACCCATTGACTTTCAATGTATTTAGTGACACATACATTTTTTCTGTTTTGCAAAATCAAAACAGATCTGTTTAGTTCGAGTATTGAGATCCTCTGCTGGATCTCCATACCGGAATTAACAACACAAGTGTGAAAGTAGCCTTAGTTTTCCGCCACACATAGCGTTTTGCATTTAGGCCAAAAGGTTCAACTTTGGTCTTATATGACTAGAGCACCTTCTTCCACATGTTTGCCGTGTCTCCTAAATAGCTTGAGGTAAATTGCAAACTGGTCTTATGGCTTGCTTTCAAAAAGGTCAGATTTGTGGAGTACACAACTAATAGTTGTCCTGTGGACAGATTCTCCTCCAGAGTAACCATGACCTCTTGGCAGCTTCTCTAATTAGTGCTCTCCTTGCCTCGGCTGTCAGTTTAGGTGGACAGCCATGTATTCGTAGGTTTGCATTTGTACCATACCACTTCAATTTTAAGATGACGGATTGAACATTGCTCCATGAGATATTTAGAGCTTGGGAATTTTTTTTTTTTACAACCTAACCCTGCTTTACACTTCTCCACAACTTTATCCCTGACCTGTCTGGTATGTTTCTTGGTTTTTATTATGCTGTTTGATCACTAATGTTCACTAACAAACCTCAGAGGCCTTCACAGAACAGCTGTAGTTATACTGAGAATAAATTACAAACAGGTGGACACTATTTTCTAATTAGGTGACTTCTGAAGGCAATTGGGCACACTGGATTTTATTTAGGGGTATCAGAGTATAGGCGGCTGAATACAAATGCATGCCAAACTTCAGATATTTATTTGAATGCAGAGAATCATAGTTTCACCTCAGTCAGCGCCAGAGGTTGCCGATGTCTTTGATAGATGTTCTACCAAGGGTGCTCCCACACCATTTTGTGCTGTGCATTTTTTGTCACTTTTCAGCGATACTATTTTGGAGAGGTATAACTTTTTGATCACTTTTTACTCTGAAGAGGTGAAGTGGTATAGGATAAATATTTCTTGATAAATATTTTTGTATTACGGACATTTTCAGACACAGCGATGCCTATGTTTTTTTTTTATTGTTTTGGGAAAGGGGGGATGAAATGAACTTTTATTTTTTCTTAATTTTGTACTTTTTTTTTAAAGTCACATCCAAAGGTGCTTTGTTCAAAATTTGGATTAATGCTGTGCAAAGGACAGACTCCGTACAGCATTAAAATGTTCATGGTTTGTTTGAAAATAAACTACCAAAGTTATTCAAGTGGAAAACCACTTTAAAACTTGGAACCAAACTATTCTTCAGTTCCGAGGTACCACCTAAACGCTATTTAGCATACAGACAAAAGAAAGGTATTGTTTTAATCGGCATGAACAACACTACCAGACAGTATACTTGGTTGAATAAGGTTGTTCCTGGTGACAGAGCCTCTTTAAGGACATCTTTAAGAAAGGAGGCTGAGATGGATAATTCTATTGCGCAAGTTTGTGAATGTACTACGAAGATATTGCAGGTTATGGGTACTAGATTTCTGGAGATGGGACATTGATGTATGCCATATTTAGAGTCGAAAAGGAATTTTCCCCCTTAATATGAGGCAGTCAGCATCTGTCTCATAGGGTTTTGCCTTCCTCTGGATCAACACAGCAGGACTGTAGATTGAGCTTCATGGACTTCCATCTTTTTCCAACTTACCAACTAAGTAACTTTTAGAAAACACTTAGGGATATATTTATATAACATCCCTTATTATATGCACTTCATGGAATACCAGATACATAGGTTAATGGTGAAGAAAAAGTATATTTAGCATATGTAAATGTTTCCAAGCATCTTATTGCAATAAGGTAACATAAGATAGGCAGGGTTTTCTGTTGCCAATATTTATCACATCACAAGCCAGTTCATTTCTCTGAGTAATAAATACAACATTTTAACATTAAACCTACTAAATATTTCACTTTGTACAGATCAGTATATCTGCCTTGGAGGCCTTAAATAGGCTATGTTCAATATAAAGGTGTTTTTTAAAAATAAGGCAAAAATATAATAATTTATCTAAAAAAAAATTCTCCTAAAGCACAAAATTGTCTTTTTAATAATAAAATTGTTTTCCATTCACATCCTAATTAAACTCACCAAACATATCTATAGTGTACATGAAGATAGCTGGAAGAGCTGGGGTAAAAAAAAAAGGATGTACATCTCAAAATTAAACTAAATACTGGAGCAGCAATTATATTTACTGAGTAAAACTCTTTTTGATGCACACATTTGGAAATCTGGATGAAAGTTCCTGAACCACGCGATTGTCAATCTGTGAACAAAAGGAGACATCCAATAGAACAAGCTCCCTGCAGCATTCTAGCAACTTTCTTAAAGACGATGGACTCACCAGTCTGGTACCTAGAACAAAAATACACACATACTAATAATTACATCTATGAACACAATTGAGGTAGGACATGTGACCAAAACTATGACTGTAAATACCTAAAATGTGGTGATCTTTAATGTGTATGTGCATCACTGTAATATGATAAGAGTCCCAGAATGGAGATGCATTGACTCATAGTGTGTTTATTATCTTATCATACTGGGAATTTTAAATTCACTTGGATTCGTGTGGATCCATTATGCATTCAAATTCATAGTGAAGATGAATTGTATTATACTGGAATAAGCCAATGGAGCAGTAAAAAAACAGCTCATGCAAGTTCGACCACATGTGGCGTATAAGGCATAAGTTCCACTGCATTCTATACTAATAGCAAAGTGGATGGGATTCAAAGGGGTTGTCCCTCGAAAAAAAAAATTCAAACAAGCATCAGGAACTAAATACGTTTGTAACTGCATGCAATTAAAAACTGTGCTGTTCAGTAAAATCTAGCCATGTAAGTCACCTGCTGTTTGTTCTTTTCCTTATTTATCTGTCCACCTCAGTAACATTGCTAAGTGGTTACACATGCTCAGTTCCATACTTCAACTGCTACCAGCTGGATCGTCCTTTAAAACTGTGACATTTACAGGGAGAGGGCTTCAGTAGAAAGGGCAGGCCCCAGAGCAGCCAGCTTGAAGAGAATTAGAGCAATGAATGGGGAGATCTATGGATCCATGTGAGGGTATGGGGTTGGTTTTAGCTTTGTTAAAAAGAGATCATCATGTACTATACAATCCCTGATTTCTATATTCTAAATGAATCGTGGGACAACCCCTTTAAAACAAATCCTATCCACATGCTGCATGAAAAATCAGGCAGCATAAACTGACCTTTGGTGCAGATTTTAAATCTGCAGCATGTCTATGCAAAATCTGCAAATCTGCAGGTGGCCAGAGAGGGGCAGATACCTCTACATGCCATGAGGTGCAGGACTTTATGACTCTAGATGATGATACACCCATAAGAGATCATAGACCTCTCTAAGGGCTTATGCACAAGACCGCAGCTTGTTTTGTGGTCCGCAAAACACGGATACCGGCCACGTGCATTCCGCATAATGGAATGTCTGGCCCATAACAGAATAGTCCTAATCCTTGTCTGTAATGTGGACAATAATAGGACATGTTCCATATTTCTGCAGGTGCCACGGAATGGGCAGAACACGGTGTGCTATTCACATCTTTTGCGGCCCTATTGAAGTGAATGTGTCCACACAAAGTTGTTGTAAGATAGCGTATAACAAGTCAGCACTGCCAGAAATATGTTGTCATCCACCTTCCCGTTTCTAAGTGAAGTGGTGCATAGATATATATATATATAACCCAAGGAAAACAAGCCCAGGGCAGCACACCTTGATATTAGAAAGGAGTGCCAGCAGTGCGAACTTGACCACAGTTATATATGATAGAAAAAAACGCAGCACTTCCAGATGGTGAAAAACGTGTTGTCCTTTATTCACCCGTGCGACGTTTGATGGGACCATACTGAAGCAACAAATACAAAATCACAGTACATATTTATAGGGTATCAAAACATTTCCATACATAAGTACCAATTAATAAAAAAAATCTCAAATCCATATTCATATATAAAATAAATCCATAAAATACATATAGCACCATTTGCACCAAATGTAGTGCATAATAATATGTGCATAATTTTCTGCCACCATATAACCAACCTTCTAAAATGTATCATAATTAATAATTAGTAATTACCAGTGATTCCTTTCCAGCTGTGCAAATAGTGCTAGCCTGTAGAGGGAGGGATCGCTCACCTGCATATCGCTCAACATGATGGTCGGCCGGCATAATTGCTCGGTGTATGGGGCGGCACACTGCGCATGTTAGTGTGTCGACATCACATGATGAGTGGACAGCTGATTCATTCATAAAGTACGAGTATAGTAAACAAGAAGAGATACACCGGAATTATAGCCAGGCATGCTACCCTCCAGCGCACTGTCCCCTGTTCAATAACTCGGTGGACCACACAGGGTGCAGCATATGGTTATGTATATCGCCACCGATCATTACCAGCACATATCTATTTAGATGCGTTCCATAAATGTAATCTAGGTCTTTATTGTAATCACCTTTAGAAAACGTGGAATAACCGCATAACCCTGCCTATCTTATGTGAATAATAGCACAGTAAATCGTTACAGTAAAGTTCGCATTATTACATTTTTATCATAACCATCAGTATCTCCACATTCCAGTACTAAAATTATGTGTCCACAATCCGCCACAAACAATCAAAAGATTCCAAAAGATCTTGAGTGTAGCATGGTGAGCCGAAAACGCCTCAGCCAGGCAATCTAAAAAAGAAAAATATAAAAAAAAAAAATTTCTCACGATATTGGCTGTACAGGGCAGAAAAAAAAAGAGAGACCCGAAAGAATTACAGATATAGACAAATCATATAAATAACCAAGGTCTATAATCCGCATTCAATCCTTTCGGTTTTAAAATGTTTATAATCTGAATATCCATTCAGATTCACATTTTTTTTTTTAGCATTTTGATGCGATTACCTCCAATACGAGGCTGAGGAACATGGTCAATTATCATAAATTTCAAATCACGTTCACTATGTCCCATCTCTACGAAGTGTTTGGACACTGGTAGGTCCCTACGTTGCTTCCTGATTGAATAATGGTGTTGATTAATCTGTGTTTTCAGATCACAGGTCATCTCCCATATATATAGCAATTTACATGGGCATCACAAAACGTAAATAACATAAGCAGAATCACATGTCAATTTACACAGTGGAGGCATGGAAAACAACCTAATTTTTGGTGGGCCAAAAGTAGTTGAACATTTTTGTTACATCCAATGTCATTCTTTACCAACCTGTCCTTTAAATTAAGTGCCCTTCTGTACGACATTAATGGTTTATGTTTAAACTCCATAATATCCTTATGGCCACTAGTTAGGATAGACCAATGTCTGTTGATAATTTGCTTATATGTGTACTAGCCTCACTATACGTAGAGACAAAAGGTATCCTACTGGTGTTGTCCCTATTTTTTTTTATTGAAAAGTTGATGTCTATTCCTTTGGTGTATACGGGCTCGTTGTTCCCATAATACAGCAGAGGGATATTGTCTCCATTAAAATAACAGTCTCATGGTATCGAGTGTCCTCACCAATGTTGCTTGTTTGCCAATGATCCTCTTTGCCCTTGTAAATTGACTAAATGGCAAAGACTGGACTACTTTGCTGGGATGTGCACTGTCATATCTAAGTATCGTATTTCTGTCTGTGGATTTCACATATAAATTTGTACTCAAAGTCGTGTCATGGATGCTTACATTAACATATAAAAAATGAATGGCTTCCTGTGAAAATTCCAAAGTAAATTGTATGTCAGGAATCAAGTTGTTAAAAAAAAAAAGAATGGAGCAACTCAAGTTCCTAAACGGTTCGTTTCCAAATCACTAAAATATCATCGATTTATCTCCACCACTCCAGCACATGGCTGAAGTAGTGGGACACATAGAAGAGCCTTTTCCTCCATACGGGTGACGACCATGTTGGCGTAAGTAGGCGCCACGTTCGTCCCCGTGGCCACCCCCCTAATTTGCATATAATAATCAGCTCTCAAAAAGGAAATAATTATTATTAAAGTATCATATGTATTAGGGACAAAATGAATGCCCTAGCTTCCACTGTAAAATCAGATACATTCAGAGCCTGCTCTATTGCTGTCATACTATGCTGTATAGAAGTATAGAGACTGACAATATCGAAATAGGCCAAGATAGCCTCCGGTATAGTTACAGTACTCAATTTCCTCTAAAAATCTGTAGTGTCCTGTACATAAGATTTTGTGTTTTTGACATATTGGCTTAATAGTTTGTCCAAAAACATTGAAGCATTACTTAATAAAGACCCCCTGCTAGAAACAATGGGTCTACCCAGTGGGTATTGCATATTTTTATGAATTTTGGGTAATAAATAAAATAAGGGGGTCACTGGATGTTCTACGTATTTGATCATCGATCGGGCCTATCTGATAATAGTGTTCTACCAAGGTTGTGATTTTTTGTTGTATCACAAATTTGGGGTCACTCTGTAGTTTACTGTATATATTATCATCTGACAATTGTCGTAGGGCTTCCACTAAATACATGGAAGTGTCCATGACCACCACTGCACCACCTTTGTCAGCCGACTTGATGGTGAGGGAGTGGTCATGGACTAACTGGTCAAAGCCGTAATTTCCTGTATAGTCATATTAGGATGTTGAATATGATCTAACATTCCTGTGTCTTTTGACTCTTGTACCTCCCCCAATACAGCCCCAGAGATTAAATCAAATACATGTGAAGATATCTGCGGTGTAAAATCCCTCTTTGATTGTAAACCCCAATCTGATAAACATAACTCGTGTGTATGTAATGTGGTAGTACCTTGAGCATTCTGAAAATGTATGTTAAGTTCCAACAATCTAAAAAAAAAAAAAAAAAGTCCGCTTCCAACTGAAACCAGTCAATACAACTGGCAGGACATAAGCTCAGCCCCTTTTCCAATACATGTATCTGCGCAGGGGTTAAAAACATGAGGAAATATTTACCACAGTTTGTATAGTTTAGTCCTTGTTATAGTTAAGTCCTAAAATTTTAGAATGTTGGTTATATATGGCAGAAAATTATGCACATATTATTTTGCACTACATTTGGCGTGGTCACGCAAGCGGACCGAAACGTCGCAGGGGTGAATAAAGGATAACACATTTTTCATCATCTGGAATCTGGAAGTGCTGTGTTTTTTTCTAATATATATATATATATATATATCTATCACACACAGGCCCATAAATATTGGGACATCGACACAATTCTAACATTTTTGTCGCTATACACCACCACAATAGATTTGAAATGAAACGAACAAGATGGGCTTTAACTGCAGACTGTCAGCTTTAATTTGAGGGTATTTACATCCAAATTAGGTGAACGGTGTCGGAATTACAACAGTTTGCATATGTGCCTCCCACTTGTTAAGGGACCAAAAGTAATAGGACAGAATAATAATCATAAATCAAACGTTAACTTTTTAATACTTGGTTGCAAATCTTTTGAAGTCAATTACAGCTTGAAGTCTGGAACGCATAGACATCACCAGATGCTGGGTTTCATCCCTGGTGATGCTCTGCCAGGCCTCTACTGCAACTGTCTTCAGTTCCTGCTTGTTTTTGGTGCATTTTCCCTTCAGTTTTGTCTTCAGTAAGTGGAATGCATGCTCAATCGGATTCAGGTCAGGTGATTGACTTGGCCATTGCATAACATTCCACTTCTTTCCCTTAAAAAACTCTTTGATTGCTTTTGCAGTATGCTTTGGGTCATAGTCCATCTGCACTGTGAAGCGCCGTCCAATGAGTTCTGAAGCATTTGGCTGAATATGAGCAGATAATATTGCCTGAAACACTTCAGAATTCATCCTGCTGCTTTTGTCAGCAGTCACATCATCAGTAAATACAAGAGAACCAGTTCCATTGGCAGCCATACATGCCCACGCCATGACACTACCACCACCATGCTTCCCTGATGAGGTGGTATGCTTAGGATCATGAGCAGTTCCTTTCCTTCTCCATACTCTTCTCTTCCCATCACTTTGGTACAAGTTGATCTTGGTCTCATCTGTCCATAGGATGTTGTTCCAGAACTGTGAAGGCTTTTTTAGATGTCGTTTGGCAAACTCTAATCTGGCCTTCCTGTTTTTGAGGCTCACCAATGGTTTACATCTTGTGGTGAACCCTCTGTATTCACTCTGGAGAGTGTTCTTGATCTGGCCAACTGTTGCGAAGGGTGTTTTCTTCACCAGGGAAAGAATTCTTCGGTCATCCACCACAGTTGTTTTCCGTGGTCTTCCGGTGTTCCTGAGCTCACCGATGCGTTCCTTCTTTTTAAGAATGTTCCAAACAGTTGTTTTGGCAGTGCCTAATGTTTTTGCTATCTCTCTGATGGGTTTGTTTTGTCTTTTCAGCCTAATGATGGCTTGCTTCACTGATAGTGACAGCTCTTTGGATCTCATCTTGAGAGTTGACAGCAACAGATTCCAAATGCAAATAGCACACATGAAATGAACTCTGGACCTTTTATCTGCTCATTGTAATTGGGATAATGAGGGAATCACACACACCTGGCCATGGAACAGCTGAGAAGTCAATTGTCCCATTACTTTTGGTCCCTTAACAAGTGGGAGGCACATATACAAACTGTTGTAATTCCTACACCGTTTACCTGATTTGAATGTAAATACCCTCAAATTAAAGCTGACAGTCTGCAGTTAAAGCACATCCTGTTCGTTTCATTTCACATCCATTGTGGTGGTGTATAGAGCCAAAAGTGTTAGAATTGTGTCGATGTCCCAATATTTATGGACCTGACATATATATATATATATATCAAAAAAAGTATATATACTAAAAATATATATATATATATATATATATATATATATATAAATATATACTAGCAGAAGGGGCCGGCTTCGCACTGGTATATTTCATCTATTTCATTTTATGTTTCCATGTGTCGTAAAAAGATATGGAGTTTCCCCCATAACAGTGACCCTTACAGTACCCGCCCATTTAACAATAACCTCCACAGTGACCGCCCATTTAACAGTGACCTTCATAGTTTCCGTCCCTTTAACAGGGACCTTCATAGCGCCCGTCCCTTTAATAACAGTGACCTCCACAGTGCCCGCCCCTTTAAGCAGTAAAGAAAAATGGCTGGGTTGTTATGGAAACCTGGAGTAAAACTGTGTTTATGGCAGTTGGGATTTGAAGAGAAAGACTTGCAGGCTTGTATTGGCTGATGTGGGTCATTTTTGGGGAATATCTCAGGAACGGTACGTCCTAGAGAGCTGAGAAACCTATCTGGTCACCTGCTGCACCTGTGTGGCAAATTTGGTGAAGATCGGTCCAAATTTGGTGAAGATCGGTCCAGTCGTTTGGTAGCGCATAAAGAACAGACAGACACTAATATATATATATATATATATATCTGAATATGACATAGCTCATATATAAATGAGTTTCTGTCTGCCTGTTCTTTATGCACGACCAAACGACTGAACCGATCTTCGCCAAATTTGGCACACAGGTACATCAGGTGTCCGGGAAGGTGTTAGACCGGGTCTCAGCTCTCTAGGACATACCGTTCCTGAGATATTCCCAAAAAATGACCTGTCATTGGGGTGGGCGCTGTGGAGGGCACTGTTTAAAGGGCAGGGCTCTGTGGAGGTCACTATTAAAGGGGCAGGCACTGTGGAGGTCACTGTTAAGGGGGTAGGGGCCACTATTAAAGGGGCAACTGCTGTGGAGGTCACTGTTAAGCAAGCAGGGTACTGTGAGGTCACTGTTCAGGCAGCAGGGTACTGTGGAGGTCACTGTTAGGGGAGTAGGCCCTGAGGAGGTCACTGTCAAGGGAGTAGGGTGCTGTAAAGGTCAAAGTTAAGGGGATGGGGTGCTGTGGAGGTCCCATTTTAAAGTGGCAGGGCACTGTGGGGGGGGTCAATGTTAAGGGGTGGGGAACTGTGGAGTCCAGTGTTAAAGTGGCGGAGTGCAGTAGAGGTCACTGTTATGGGGGATACTTTAATGACACACAGAAACATTAAATGAAATGGATAAAATATACCCGTGCGAAGCCGGGTCCTTCTGCTAGTATATATTTATTACACATACACACATACATACATTTACAAACTTATGTATTTTCAGCCTCCGTTACATTTGGCAATTAGATCATGTGATCCATTTCAGTCTTATAGTAATGAATAAAGAAACAGACTTCCTCTCCAGACAGCAGACACTTAGGTGGTCACATAATGTAACAGCGATTTAAAAAAAAAAAAAGCTTCACTAAACATGAAAATATATAAGTGGAGGTGGATATGTTTTACAGACCCAAACAGGATTTCACTTTCTCAGCCATAAACAAGTATGTACCGAAATCCTGATTCTGCGGGCAGAACGTTTTTAAAAGGATCCTATCACATTGAACGTGGTGCCCCATCTGCTGCAGCATGTTATTAAGCAGGAGGAGATGAGCAGGTTGAAATATAGTTTGTGGTAAAAGATTCATCTTTTGTGGGAAAGATTCATTTTAAAGAGGTTGTGCAGTGCTAGTATATTAATTACCTATCCTCAGGATAGGTCATTAACCACCTATCAGTTCTGCCCAGGGAGGGGACTGTTTTACCTGCTCATATCTCTGGATTGGTGGCAACTAGAGATATTGGCCTGGTCTTGTTTGAAAGATGACAATCCAACCATTACAATTACAGGATTAGCACAACTACTAAAGAACATTTAGACTAGAACCTTCAGAGTCACAAGTGCATATCCATGAAGCAAACAGGATTATAAAAAAAGAAAATGGCATCAAATATGTGTGCTAAGAGTTTCCATTGACTCATTTATAGTCGGTATTGTACCACTTTTATTTAGAATGATCCCCATTTCTTAGCTCTATTGTTTGTATGTATAATGGTGTGCAGCCATTTTCTTTTTTATAAGCATTAGCAAACATCAGCAGGAGATATCACAGTAAGAAATCGAGTTGGGAATAATTGCTGTAAAATCTGCATTAACTTTCACCTCATCTGCATTCACTGCCATCCTGATTTCTAACAGTAATATCTTCCAATGTAGTGAAGATAATGCTGTGATTCTGGCATTGTTAGTAAGCTTAGAATGTCAGCTTTCAAAGACAAAGCGCATATCTCTAGTTGCTACCAATCCAGAGATATGAGCCACTAAAGCAGCCCTCCTCCTCCCCCTGCTCTTCGAGCAGAACTGTTAGGAGGTTAATATCAGATTTCTGACTCCCAGCACCCACACCAATCAGCTGTTGGAAAAGGCCACAGTGCTGTCTAGCTTGTAGTGGTGGTGCAGTGTAATACCTGGCCGGGTACAACTCCTTTAATTCCTACTCCTTCTACACTTAGAAGCCCAGTGTGTGGTCTTAGCGATTGGCAGCCTTCTCTGTATAAGCATGTCAATCACTCAGTAGAACCACCCAAAAAAAGAGCAGGAATTAAAATGAATGATAAAGCTATCTATATATCTATATATATATATATATACTCAGCTCCCCCTGCTATATAACAGGCTGCCTGCAGATTGCACTGCATTTCCAAGGTGATGGGTCTAAAATCTGCTTTTAGAAAAATAAATATGCCCAGTGTAATTATGTCCTTGACCCAGATAACATCACATTTTGTTAAAATAAATTACAAACACAATACCAGCCAAAAGACTGGACACATCTTTTCATTCCATGTTTTATCTTGTTCTTTTTCTTATTTACTATATAGTAGATTGATATTGAAGACATGAAAATGATGGAGTAACAGATATAAAATAAAGTAGCGACCAAAAAAAGTGTTAAACAAACCAGAATATTTTTTTATATTTTAGAATAGTCAAGGTAGACCCCTGTTGCTTTGATAAAAGCTTTGCACAGTCTTGGCATTCTATCAAATCACCTTCATGAGGTAGTTGCCTAAGTTAACAGGTATGCCTTATTAAGAGTTAATTTGTTAACATAAGGGGGGATATTTAGTAAGCTTCTTGTGTCAGAATTATAATGCACAAAAAAGAAAGTCTTTCTGATTTGCGCTTAATATATTAACTGTTTTCTACAGAATTTCCACCATAAAGAATGCATCACGCCAGAAATGAGTTAGAAATGTCAAAGTGGGCGGGGCTATCAAATTGGCGCATATTACGCCACATTTATCATTCTCTTATCAGCAAAAATAGCTCAAATTGTTGAAGACAATTAAGCCAGTATGTAGTAAAGTTTTGTGTAAAAAGTCGCATTTATGTCAAAATGTCTCATGCAAAGAAAACCAACTCATCATGGGAACAAGCGATCGGTATTTATTTTTATCTAATATAAATGAGCTAAACAGTGCAAAATTGACATCAATAAAAACAAAACAATAACAAACACGTTCCAAGTCGGAGACAAAAGTCGCAATTTACCAGAGGAAATGTCGCAAATATGTTTCAAAAGTCTCAAGTGTGGTCTGGCAGGGTTGGCTGAAATGGCGCATTTCGGTTTAAAAAAAATTTGCATTTCAGTGCCATTGGCGTTAAAATGTCGCAAATCGAGAGAAATTGGTGGATAATCAAGTTTAGATTTTGAAAAAGTCACATTTTAAAAGTGGTGTGCGCATTTTGATGAAACAATTCACCACTTTTGATTTGTAATGTTAGCATTTTTTGGCGCAAATTACGCCATTAGTGATAAATGTTCCCCAATGTGTTTGAGACCATCAGTTGTTTTGTTCATAGACAGGATTGGTACACTGCCCCATACAGTGTTTAGCCTTACTGGTGGTCTAATACACATTATAGCAAGAACCACTCAACTAAGAGAAACAACAGTCTATCATTACTTCAAGACATGTCACTCAATCTGGAAATTTCCAGAACTTTGAAGGTATGCTCAAGTGCAGTGATCAAAATCATCAAAAGCTATGATGAATCTGGTCTCATGAGGACTGCCCCAGGAAAGGAAGACCAAGAGTTACCTTTGCAAAGTTCATTACAGTTACCAGCCTCAGAGACCACAAATTAACAGCACCTCATATTAGAGCCTATATAAATGCTTTACAGAGATCACGTACCAGACACATCTCAATGTCAACTATTTAGAGGAGACTGTGAGAATCAGGCCTTTATGGTCGAACTGCTGCAAAGAATCCACTACTGAGGAACAAAAAAAGGAAGGAGAAGAATTGCCTGACCCAAGATATACAAAGAATGGACATACTTTGGTTGGCGATTTATTTAAAATTCAAGGCACACTTAAAGGGGATGTCACAGTGTTTTATAGTCATGACCTACCTCAGGATAGGTCATCAGTAACTGATCGTGGGGGTCTGACTCCTTGCACTGCTGTTTGAAGAGGCTGTGGTAGTGCCTCTAGTGGTCATGTTCATCTGCCAGATGGCCTAGGTGCAGCTCAGTCACATTCAAGTTAGCTGTGATATCAAGCACAGCTGCTATCCAATGGACGGCACTGTGCTTCGTAAGCTGCATCATTTGTGAACAGGATAATGACCCCCCATCATACCTCCAGGCTATGTAAGGGCTATCTGACCAAGAAGGAGAGTGAGGGGATGCTGCATCAGATTACATGGCCACCACAATCACCCAACCATAACCCAATTGAGATGAGATGGGTTGGAGCCCAGAGTGAAGGAAAAGCAGCCATCAAGTGCTCAGCACCTCTGGGAACTCCTTTAAGGCTGTTGGAAATCCATTCCAGGCAACTACCTCATGGAGGTGATTGAGAGAATGCCAAGAGTGTCCAAAGCTGTCAGCAAAGCAAAAGGGGGCTACTTTGAAGAATCTGAAATATAAAACATATTCTGGTTTGGTTGACACTTTTTAGTTTACTGCTTAATTCAATATATGTTCCTTTAATATGAACATACAAGAAAAAAAATAAAAAATAAAAAAAAAATACAAGAAAAACCATGGAATAAAAAGGTGTGTCAAAAATATATCACAATAGGGATATGCACGGCATATGCAATGTTTAAAAATGTAAAATGATAAAGTTTCAAATATTGGAAATACAGAACACAAACATTCTTTAACAAAACTTACCTAATATATCTAGGTATTGAAGATGTTGGCAATTTGCCGCCAATTCTTCTATATCAGAGTCACACACAGAGCGGTTAGCAGTAAGAAAGAGCTTTCGTAGACCTGGGAGCTTACGGGCAAGGTTTGTAAAACAGCCGGTAGCACTATGAAGTGTAGGACACCAACCAAGGTCAAGCTCTTCAAGATGAGGACAACCAGAAGCAAGCTCTGCTATACCTTTTTCTGTAATGTTTTTACATCTCCACAAGTCTAAAGAGCGTAACTTTTTGCATTTAGCACCTATAACTCCAGCAATGAGGTCATAGTCTTCAATCTGTCAAAATAAAGATGCTCTCAGTATTTATACATCAGTTTAGCAAGGGGAACCTATTATATTGATTCTTCATGATGTATGAAAAGCTAAAGGGCAGTCTGTGATTTTTTTTTTTTTTTTACACTATTACTAGAAACAGCACTAATTTTGTCCATTGGTTGCATATAGTATTACAACGTAACCTTCCATGGAAATCGTGGCTCCATTTCAGAAACAAAGCAGACCATCTTTTAATTAGACAACCCCTTCAACTATGTAGAGACTTGATAGATAGACAGACAGACAAATCATTAAAATATATACAGTGAGGGTAGCTAAAAACAAGTTAAAAAGACAACTGGAGGGTTTGGGTACTTACTAGGACACAACTGCCAAGGTTGAAGTGCTGTAGTTCTGGACAGAAGTTCAGAATGCTAAGTAGAGCCGTTTGCTACCATTGGAATTAAAAGCAGAAGCAGATTTGAAAGGAAGAGGAAAAAAAAAAGGGGTCAATTGGGTCATCACCTGCCTTGCTTAAAATGCAGCTTTAGGCTTCCTATACAAACATTACAAATGCCATTTAATGAGTCCCTAGGTATCTCAAACATTGATTAGTTTATAGTGTAAAAATCATTACAGGGCTAAATGTCTGTCACTTTGGATGTGATTTCTTATCCCTTGGAGAGATCTATTCTTTAACTTTGGCAGCCATTCTCCCAAAGGACTGCTCTTTGAAAGATCGGTTACGTTCAAAGATGTAGGGAAGCTGGGTCAAAAGCACAAAGACCTAAGAGCATCCTACAAAGGTGGGCAATAGAATCTCTGACATCTCCAGACTGATAAAAATGCCAATAGAGTTGAAGAAATCAGCACTGAATTTCTAAGCTCTGTGTCACAGGATTCACTGAACTGACAAGTCTACTTACTACCAAGAATCCAGAAGGCAATACTGCTCAGAGCACAGCGTAATCCAGATGCACTAAACAAATGCAAAACACCACAAAGATGGCGTTATTAGGCCAGAATCCAGACACGTGTCCCAGCCTAAGTCCTATTTCACACTACCGCTTTTTTTTTTTCGTTTTGCGGGTTGTTTTTTGCGTTCCATATACGGTCCGTATACGGAACCATTAATTTCAATGGGTCCGCAAAAAAACCCTGAATGTCCTATATTTGGCCGCAAATCACGTTCCGTGGCTCCATTAAAGTCAATGGGTCCGCAAAAAATACGGAATGCATACGGAAATGCATCCGTATGTCTTCCGTATCCGTTCAGTTTTTTGCGGAACCATCTATTGAAAATGTTATGCCCAGCCCAATTTGTTCTATGTAATTACTGTATACTGTAAATGCCATACGGAAAAACTGAACTAAAATGGAAACACAACGGAAACAAAAAACGGAACAGCGGATCTGTGAAAAATGGACCGCAAAACACGGAAATAGCTATACGGTAGTGTGAAAGAGGCCTAACTGTGGGTTTACTGAACTGATCATAGCTCTAGAGAATGCTTCGAGTTTGGTAATTAAACCAGCAGTCAGTCTGGGACCCATATCTGGAATCTCGAGGTGTGAATCTAACCATAGTATAGTTTATATAGAGAGGTCACAGAAAAATCCATCCAGACAGTTCTATACATTGGTCCCTCAAGTTACAATATGAATTGGTTCAGGGATGATCATTGTATGTTGAAACCAACTTTTTGGAAAACTAGTAATTGGTTCCAAAGCTCCAAAATGTCATGCCAAGATAAAATAAAAATTTAAGAAAAATAAGCACATAACTAAGAAACATAAGGGACACTGACAGGCCCAAAAAGCATATTTAGGGGTATATATGACAGTATAGGTCTTATAAAGGGTATTAGAATCATCTAAGTATCTCCCTGTCCGCCTCATAAATACAGTAATCTGAAGTTTTATAACCTGCTTTCCTGGTGTTCAATCTGCCCAAGGGGCGGTGCTTCATATCAACTTGCGCCCAGCCAGCCTCGCCACAACTGCCGTTTGAAGCGCCGCCCAGCTCATCAATATTCACTGAGCTGGGCAGGCTACTTTGAAGCGCTGTACTAGTGTCCCCGGCCATCTTCAGCGCATGCGCCCTGGCACCCTCACTGGCCGGGATCGCATCGCGCGTCTGCTTTATGCGCATGCGGGGCGCTGATATGAAGTTGATATGAAGCACCGCCCCTTGGGCAGATTGAACACCAGGAAAGCAGGTTATAAAACTTCAGATTACTGTATTTATGAGGCGGACAGGGGGGATACTTAGATGATTCTAATACCCTTTATAAGACCTATACTGTCATATATACCCCTAAATATGCTTTTTGGGCCTGTCAGTGTCCCTTTAAAATTACATTCAGCACAGAAGGCTGGAATCTGTATATCACCATCTATGATGAGAACAGGAGCTTCTTATATAGAATACAGTGTATCAAAAAAGTTAAATGTAACCACTCTCACCTGACTTCTAAAAGAGCAGCTCATTCTGGTACAGACAGCTGGCAGTGCAGGACATGTAGAACCACACTGTACTGTAAAGAGGAACTACTAGACAGCCAATACAGTCTTTCACCAATGACATGGATGTCAATTGATTGGATATGAGTCATTGTATGTTGAACCCAATTTCAACTTACGATGGCCTAGTAAAGACCACATTGTACGTTGAAAGAAGTAGTTATGCCTAAAAGTAATTGGTTTTCCAGAAGTCGGACTTGCACCACTTGGAGGTTGCCCTTCTATCCTTCAGTAGGGACAGGAACACAGCCACCAACTTCCAGTGTTTCCTAAAATTACTACACCAGGATGAATGCAATTAATGCACTTAATTTACTCACCATAACACATAGAATAAAGAAAAAATTGGGAGAGGCAAACACGTGTGCTGTCATGTCGGGCTCCTGGAAAACTAATTATCGGTAAACCGAATTCCTGCGTTCCAGGATGTCCTCCACATGGAGCTATACCAGATAACTACCTATTAGGGAAGGACCATTGCTTGGAGTACTTTGTGCCCAAAGCTTTGATCTTGACTGAATAGAACATCAAGAGTTCGGTAAAAGGTTTTTAACAGTAGAAATTAATTTCTGACGTTATTACCCGAAGTCTTGCGAGACTTCGCAAAGTAATAACTTCGGCGCCAAAACATTCTAATACTGTACGGAGTGCTCGCTCCGTACAGTAGTATTCTAACGAAGTTTTAAGCGAATTGACCTTGGATGTTTCATCCGAAGTCGATTCACTCATCCCTAATTGGGACATGATAATATGCATCTTTAAAGTCTAATGTGCACATCACTGCTCCCTGAGGTGTTGTTTTCTTGAAGCGCCTGTATTTAATCCATCTGTTAAGTACCTTCAGATTTGTTATAGTCCCGGAGGATAGTTCCTTTTTTGTTTTTTATGAAAAATAGATCCAGGAGTAGCCTGCGAATTTTTTCCCCACAGGTACTGGCACTATTGTTCTCAACTGAGTTAGTTTTTCTAGAAGAAGATTGTCTTGTAGTTTTGCTGAACTAAAGTGGGTCAGTGAATGTCTGAAGGGATCAACAGAAATTCTATTTTGTACAGCAGAAGGTTATCAGAGTTCATTCTGAATGAAAAGGAACATGGTCCTTCTGACAGAGTTGGTGTAATGGTTTATTCTGGGTATCGTTTGGGTTTAGCAAAAAACCTTTTCTCATTTAGGATAGGACCATCGTCCCCGTTTTTCCTTTATCCTGTGAGGACTAATTTCACTGTTGAAATCTTGACTTCCCCAAAAAGTTTTCTTTGGCTTCTCCTAATGAAAACCTCTCTTTGTCTACGTCTCTCTCCAAGATCTTATCTAGTATAAGTCCAAACATGCGATTGCACATAATTTTTTTTTTTTTACTATATGTCCCCTAACTAGTTTTTCAACCAGAGGGCTCTTGGTTATTGTGCAATTTCTGTCTGCAAAACTGACTGATTCGGCCGCAGTATTGGCCAAAAACGTGCTTGATATTTTTAATAGAGTTCAGAATTTCCTCTCTGAAGGTTCTCATTTTCAGATGGTGCTCCAGCTGCTTTGCTATGGACCTGTTACATGTGCACTTGGCTACTGAAGGCATCTGTGCTGGTTCCATGTGCCCACACTGCTGAGAATGATAACATGATATTTTAATATATGCAAATGAGCCTCTAGGAGCATCTGGGGTATTGCTGTAACACAGAGCAGTGATGGCTAACCTCCAGCACTCCAGCTGTGGTGAAACTACAACTCTCAAGCAAGTGTGCATCTTGGCAGTTGTAGTTTTACCACAGCTGGAGTACCGGAGGTTAGCCATTACAGACCTAGAGGCTCTATTCTCTCTGCAACTGCCTCCCCCTCTGCACTTTGATTAACATGGCCAGGCAATGAAAACATCATAACGCCTGCTTGGCCCAGTCAAAGTGCAGAAGGTGTGTTATTGCAGCGAGAGCAATGTGGGCACACATGAACACGGGACCAACACAGATGCCTTCGGTTGCCAGCTTCATAGGTACAAATCTGCTGAGAGATGCCTTTAACTGGAATGGATCCTCAAAGGGAATGGCTGTCTTCTTGGCTGCTTTCACAACAGGCACATACATTTTTGGAATTCCCTCCCATAATTTGAATTCTTCCATATCAAAAGCAAGACGGTTCCCTAGGATGAATAACTTTTTCTCCACATCGTACCACTTTGCTAAAAGAAGTTCTTTCAGGTTAGAATTAACTGGAAATATTTTCTTCCTCTTTGCTTTCAAGCCTCCAAACATTTCATCCTGAATGGATTTAATTTGTGGGGCTTCTTCCACATTCATAGTCTCTCTAATGGCAGGTAACGGTAAAGAGTCCAAGTCAACAGATGAGAAACAATACTTTCAAAATCATCATCTAAGGCTAGTTTCACACTAGCGCTTTTAGATCCAGCAGGCTGATCCGACAGGTTTGTATGACTTTTCCATATTTTTATTTTTTATTTTTTGGGGATGTAAAAGTGATAAAACAATTACAGTATTTTCCATTAATATTTTAATAGTATGGCCGTTTTAGCACATAGTGATGCCCATAATGTTGTTTTTTAAAATTGTTATTTGGAATTGCGATTTTGGAGAAAGGGGGTGATTTGGGGTGACTTTTTTAGGTCTCCAAGTGGACCCCAAAATGCAATCATGAGATTTTCTCCATTATCCTATACAGAAAGCACTATATTACAATTCAATGCTGCCCCCAGCTGGTGTCTGCTGTATAAAGCAGTAGGCACCCGGTAGCTATGGTGCCATCTTTAATGGCCCGACAAAAGATGTTGGGAAGGGGTTAGATGCTGAAGAGAGAGGGGAGCAGTAGGTAAATAAAAAAAAGAGAGATCTGTACTCCTAATCTGCCGTATTACTCATATATTAGTGCAGATAACAGTCCAAGATCGTAGTGATAGACTCCCTTTAAAGGTGTTGTGCCAATATTTAGACTTACCCATAGTCAGACCTGCAAGGGATCCTATGCCTCTCAGTATGACTGGAGCAAGAACCCTGCTGCTCGATCAATCTCAACGCATTCAGAGGACTCAAGATTCCTGTTCATGTAACTGGTGTGGGTCCCAATAGTAAGTCCCCCAAGGTCATATGCTTGGCAAAACGCCTTTATGGGGTAGACTCAATCCCAGTGCTTATTAGCTTACTGCATACAATATATACATAAAACTAAATAATACAGCACAATGCATTAGTGGTGGTTGCAGACAATATGCTATCATTTAACTCAATGTCTATGTACAGGATTAGTGCTCCGGCCTAAAAACTACATGGTGTTCAAAGATGGAGATTCCCTCTAAGGATAAACATTTACCCAATAAAGATAGCAATCAATAAAATTCCTGTTTTCACAGCCCGCCTTTCATCATTAACACAGTTTTAATGCAAAATATGTGCATTCTTCTGTTTTTTTTTCATCAAACCTTTTCATTAATGCTTAATTCATTACATAAAAAATTATATATATTAAACCAAAAATGTCAGGATGTGCTCACCTCAATTTTGGAACGGTAGAGAACGAGGCGTTTCAATCCACAAAGTTTAGAAATATGACTGAAAGCTGGAGGTGGCAGCTTATCACAAGAGGAGAGATTTAATTCCTGTAGGGTTGGGCACGTCTGTACTATGACTTCCAGGCATGCTTCATTTAAGAAATGGCCACAGGCCAGCTCCAGACACACTAGCTCAGAGCCACACACTTTTAAGAGTCTGAAAATGAGAGGGAGGATAGAGGGACAGACTGTCAAGACATGAAATTATATGACAACAAAAATGCAAAGACGTTGGATTATTCTCACAGGCAAGCAATGTGCAGCAGCCATCTGTTTTCCTTTAGTGAATATTACCTATAGGCACATACCGTATATACAGGTATGTTTTGTCACCACTACACCTGAATATCCAAAGCAAAACCTATCCCTATAATGACAAGCAATTTTTTTTTAAGTTTTTGCCTCTCCATGTTTAAGTGGGTAAATATAAGGCTACTTCTACTCTAGCGTTTTTGCTTTCCGTTTGCGAGATCCATTCAGGGCTCTTACAAGCGGTCCAAAACTGATCAGTTTTTCCCTAATGCATTCTAAATGGAAAAGGATCCGCTCAGAATGCATCAGTTTGCCCCTGTTAAGTCACAATTCCGCTCTGGAGGCGGACACCAAAACGCTGCCTGCAGCGTAATGCTGTCCGTCTGACGAAGCGGAGCCAAACGGATCCGTCCTGGCACACAATGTAAGTCATTCTATGACACAATCTAACACAATAGAAAACGGATCCGTCCCCCATTGACTTTCAACGGAGTTCATCACGGATCCGTCTATGACGGATGCATGCGGTTGTATTATTATAACGGAATCGTTTTTGCAGATCCATGACGGATCCGCAAAAAAAGCTAGTGTGAAAGTAGCCTAAATCAGTTTGTAATTTATATACATTTTTTCAGAGTTGCAAATACAGTAAATCTATTTTGACCTTTTTTTTTATTTATTTTTTATTGTTCCACTATTGAAATCCCCTTTGATCATGCTGCAGTCACAGATTGTTGCAATTAAAGGATTAACAGTTGGGATTGGAACTACCTTTGTTCCTGGCTGTAGATCAAAAACCTGCACTTAAAACCGGAGTTGCTAGCTATGGCTGTATTAGGCTACTTTCACACTAGCGTTCTGAACGGATCCGCTCATATAATGCAGACGGTGGCTCCGTTCAGAACGGATCCGTCTGCATTATATTGTATAAAATGTTCTAAGTGTGAAAGTAGCCTGAGCGGATCCGTCCAGACTTTTACATTGAAAGTCAATGGTGGACGGATCCCTTCAAACGGAGCTCACAAGCGGACAGCCGAACGCTAGTGTGAAAGTAGCCTTAGACAGCCCGATTCTGCCGGCCATTGTCAGGAAGGAAGCGTTCCTTCCCGGCAATCGCCTGCTCATCGGCAGAGGAGATGCTGCTATTAACATGCAGCGATCTCCTCCTCAGTATAGGGAGGAGCGATCGTTATACCATCTCTCTTCCCCATACTGAATCACTGTTTGCTGGCAGCAGATCACCTGCAAATAATTTTAAAACTACACATTTTCCTTCATTCTGCTGATCATTTGGGGTCCAGCAGTGGGGTCCAAAGGAGCAAGACATTTTTAACACCTACAGTGGAGCTTAAGTTTGAGAAACCCTAAGAATTTTTTATATTTCTGCATAAATTTTACCTAAAACTTCATCAGCTTTTGACAGAAGTCCTAAAAGTACATAGAGATAACCAAATCATATAAAAGAACCAAAAATATTAGACCCGATCATTTATTTATTGAGGAAAATGATCAGATGTCTGTAAGTGTCAAAAATATGTGAACTTTTAGGTTTAGCAGATAAGTTGAAGGTAAATTTAGGATGACAAAATAAACTATAAAAAATAAACGTTATAAGTATTGACACATTCCAAAACGCCTGTGTTATTGAATTATAAAAATAAATTAACCCATGCGGCAAACTGTGTAATAAAAGATCAAAATGGCCAATTCGCCATATTTTCATCGCTTCACCTCCCCACACCTCCCCATAAAAAAATTGAAAAAGTTATTAAAAAGTCATACACACCTCAAAATGGTATTAATGAAAATTACAGATCACCTCGCAAAAAATGAGCCCCAACAACTCATTAGATGAGAATAGGTCAAAGAAAAAAAAATCATTTTTTTCAGTATGAAAACAGAAGAAAAACTATACAAATGTTGTATCGTTGTAGTAATACTGACGGGAACACCGCAAAAACTAAATCCATAAAACTGTGGCAGCATTGCTTTTTTTTCCCAATTCAACCCCAATTATAAATTTTCCAGTGTCCTACTACATTGTATGCAACAGTAAATGGTGCAATTAGAAAGTACAACTTGTCTTGCAAAAAACAAGCCCCCATGCGGTTATGTGAACGGAAAAATAGGAAAGTTATGGCTCTGGGAAGGCTGGTAGTAAAAAATGGAAATGCAAAAACAGAAAATCGCTATGTCCTCAACGGGTTAAAAGAAGAGGGATTGATCTTTACATATCTGCTGAAGTGCTTCATTGCACAAAAAATATGCTGAGAACCTCAGAAAAAGAGTTGTTGATGCTCATCAGGTAGGTTACAAAACCATCTCTACAGAGCTTTTACTCCACCAAGACACAGTCAAACAGATTGTCTACAAAAGAAGTAAATACAAGACCATTTTAACCTTCCCCAGGAGTGGTCTGCCAACAAAGATCAAACCAAAGGCGAGACAACCCAAGGTAACCTCTAAGCAACTAAATGCCTTTCTCGCATTAGCTAATATTAATGTTCCTGAGTCCACCATCAGGTTTTTGGTTTAAACGAGAAGCATAAAAACCTCATCCCACCTGTGAAACACGGTGGTAAGTAAATCATGGCTTGGGCCTGTTTTGCTGCATCTGGGCCAGGATGACTGCCCATCAATAATGGAATCATGAATTCTGAATTATACCAGCAAATTCAAAAGTAAAATGCTAGGACATCTGCCAGTGAGCTGAATCTCAAGAAAACGTGGGTCATACAGCAAGATTATCACCCTAAGAACACAAGTTATTCTAAAGAAGAATAACGTTAAAGAAACACTCCAACCCAAAAAAATATTCTCTAACCTGTTAGAAAGGTACATGAAGTAAACTGTAGTGAAGTTCATTTTCTTACCAGTGACTGTATTTTTCTTACCAGCTGTGTCATTTGACCAACACTAACTCTCCAAATAACACAGCATCTTACGTGTGGCCTAGAAGCCGGTTTCTCTATGCATTCCTATGGGAGCCTCAATGTCAGACTTATAAGAATGAATAGAGAAGTAACTGACTGCCGCTCCAACTGACACAGGACAGGAAGAGTGTTGGTCACATAACACAGCTAAGGAACAGAAGGGAGGTTATAACTCACATACAGTCACCGGTAAGAAGATTACCTTCACTACAGTTTACATTATATACCTTTCTTTTCAACGTTCTTTTTATTGAAATATAATTGTGAGAAGCAATAGTAGCAGAAAAGCATGGTACACAATAGCAAAAAGAGAGACTGGGAATACAATCATGACAGTTGCTGGAGCGTAAGCACCAGGAATCACTGTATTCAGGTTACATAAAACATAACAGAATGTAAAACCCTGTTAATCTATACATTGTATACCTTTCTAACAGGTCAGAGAATACATTTTTTTGTGGAGTGCTTCTTTAAAATTTTGGAATGGCCAAGTTAAAGTGTTGACCTTAATATAATAGAAATGTTGTGATAGGACATGAAGCCACCAGTTCATGGGTGCAAACCTGCCAACATAGCAGAAGCCGGTTTCACTATCTGCGACAACAGCAGGAGGCAGAAGCGAGCAGATTAAAACTGCATGATGTGGTCAAATTATAAAGTGTAGGATACTCACGTAACATGCATCCATATCAAACAGCATTTCGTTGGTGGAGCTGTTTAGATTACTTTTGTTTTTATTTTTTCTATTATTCTTTTAGTTTTGAAGGTCTCGGTGTTATTTTAAATTTTCACATTTTGTCTCTGTTTCACATGTTTTCATGCTTCAATTTATTTTTTTCTTCCCTACGATTGGGCGCTGCAGGGTCAGCATGTGTTAAACTAACATATACTGCACATTGTGGAAATGTCAAGAGGTCAAAACTGATTATTCTGGTTACTGCCACTTTCACTTTCTGCAAATATGCTTATTTAGCACTAATTCAGAGGAGTGATTAACACGTCTGGGTGCTGTCTGTTCACATTGAACACTGACCTGTTATTGTCAATGGGCCAATTTTCTAAAGTCCGTGCAAAGAAAGTTGCAACATGCATCATCCAGATCCAATTTTCTTGCAGGACTCTTTCAAGTGAATGGTTCTGTGAGAAAAACTGAGCACACAATCCACATGCAGTGTTATCACTGTGTTATGTGTTATCACTGGTCGGAACATGGATGAGTTTTATGGCGTTTTTGAAGCCAGAATCAAGGGTGGATCAGAAAAAAAGACAAAGTATAAAAGATAATACCCTCAACTCCTGTTTAAAGGGAATCTGTCACAAGCGACCTTCGTATACAACTGTTTGCATAGACAAATAGCTGCGGTTCACCTGATTAGTTCCTACAGATCCCCTGCCTGTAGCATTTTAATGTGTGGCATCTTCTGTTCATTCAGGAGGACAGAAGCTGCCGCACACTGCATCCGACTCCCCCAAGCCTCGCTGAAGGGAGCCGGAGCACACCTGGGAGTGTGTGCGTCTGGGGTTTTGCTCCCTCAGATGCCATGGTCACGTTTAAATACCGTTACCGCCGATCACTGACATTAGTCCCGGGTACCTGCTATCTCATTCCCTTCTTTTGAGGTCCAGACCCTCAGGTTCTTCCATCCCCTCTCCCTCAGAGTAGCGGTTGTATTCCATTCCCCTGGCTCACCCACCTAATTCCTGGATCCCTTTGCTGCCTGGCTGCCATACTTCCTGTCCTCAGAAATACCACCCTCATCTTTGGAGACTTCAATATCCCCATAAACAGCCCGATCTCCCTCCCAGCTTCTCTATCTAACCACCTCTCTTAGCCTTTCGCAACTTTCAAACTCTCCATGACATAAAGACGGTAACACACTTGACCTGGTCTTCTTCCGGCTCTGTTTAATCTCCAACTCTAATAACTCACCTCTCCCGTTCTCAGACCACAAACATCCTCTCCTTCACCCTCACAAATCCACACCCATCCAAGCACACTCCTACTTATTACACAGAGAAATCTACAGGCCATTGACCCTCATACACACTACACTCATAATTGTCCCCAATCTCTTCCATTTCCTGCCCTGATCTTGCTGTCAATCACTATAATGACCAGAGATCACACTACATTTTTTCCAGAAGAGTAAAAATACATCTCTGACCATTTTTGAGGAGTATTTTTACCCGAGGGGAAGTACTAAAGTTACGGTAATTAAAATACATAGGCCTGCACTTGCTCACACCTGCATTGGAGGCTGCATTTGGAGCCTCTGTTGCAGATTCTGTTGAAAGAACAGACAAAAAAGCTTTATATGCAGCACTTTTTTGTCTGGTAAAAAGACAGGATCCCGAATGGAAACTGAACGGATCCCATAGTCTGTTCAGCTTCTTCCCTGTGGGGTGACGGGAGCGGAGTCACCAGTGGGGTGACGGAGGAGGGGGAAGCAGGGTCACTAGTGGAGTGACCGGAGGATGGGCACTAGTGGGGTGACCGGAGGAGGGGCACTAGTGGGGTGACCGGAGGAGAGGGGAGCACGGTCACTAGTGGGGTAACAGGAGGAGGGGGGAGCAGGGTCACTAGTGGTGGGGGAGCAGGGTTACTAATGGGGTGACAGGAGGAGGGGGAGCAGAGAACTGGGAGACTGGACAGAACCATGATTGGGGGAGTGGGGAATCACTTACTTGAAGACGGACAGGCCGAGCTTTTCACTACCACAACTCTCTCACCCCCCAGCCCATTCCACCCGGGGCCGGGACACAGGCCGTGACTCCTTAGCTCTCCAGCAGCCCTGGCATGTTTGCCGGGGTCCTTGGGCAGCGTGCCCCGCTCTCCTTACTACAGCCACCCCTGGGAGCCGGCTCCTCCTCCTTCCAGCGTCCCCTGCCATGCAGTAAGGAGCTTTGTTATTGGTTATTTCAGGCTCACTGCGCTGATGAATGTGTGTGGGGGGGGGGGGGGGGAGGCTAAGGGGTATTGGTATGGCTTAGACTTTTTCCAGGGAGTAAAATGGCCTGAACAAGCATAGACGCTTGTAAAGGCGTTACTGCGACCTTTGATAATGACAGCCTCAGAAGCACCCTGGACAAAGTAGCACCGCCAACCCTCAGAACCTCCAAACGCAGACTAAAGCAGCCCTGGCTTACACCACAAACTCGCTGGCTCCCTTTCTTCTACTCTCCCTCTTACTGTTGGTGTTCCTCAGGGTTCAGTCCTTGGTCCTCTCCTCTTCTCTGTCTACACTGCCCCAATTGGACAGACATCAGCAGATTTGGTTTCCATACATATGCTGATGACACACAACTATATAGTTCATCCCCCAACATCACCCCTGCTGTATTACAGAACACCGGTGACTGTCTGACCGCTGAAACTGAATCTGTCAAAAACGGAACTTCTTGTGTTCTCTCCATCTACTTACCTACCTAAACCTCATATCTCCCTCAGAGTGTGTGGCACTACCATCCACCTAGGCAGCACGCCCACTATCTTGGTGTTCTATTTGACACTGATCTTTCCTTCAGCCCCTATATTCAATCTCTTTCTCTCGCCTGCACCTCAAAACCATCTCTAGAATCTGCCCATTTCTCACTATAGAAACAACAAAATCTCTAATTGTTGCAATGATCCATTCCCGCCTCGTTTACTTTAACTCACTACTAATTGGCGTCCCCCTCTTCAGTCTATCCTTAATGCAGCAGCCAGGGTCACCTGTCTGTCTAACCGCTACTCCAATTCCTCCACTTTGTGCCAGTCATTGCACTGGTGGCCCATACAGTATAGAATCTAATTTAAACTGCTTGTCCTCTACACAGTGCTGCACCCCCTACATCTCTGTCTACCACCCTACTCATCCTTTACGCTCTGCAAATGACTTACGACTGACATCCACCATAATCCGAATCCCACTCCCGGCTCCAAGACATCTCCTGAGCTGCACCAGCTCTCTGGAATATCCTACTCAAGAAATTAAATCGCAATACACACAGTTTTAGGTTCTCTCTAAAAAAATACAGTCCATTTATCATCAGTTCCTACATCGGATCCCCAACCAAACTCTCCACTGCACCCATACACCCAAAAGCACAACAGATATCGGCTGGTGACTGGCTCATGCAGCTTTTATATCTACTCCCCTATTTTCCAAAGACAGCTGGACCATTGCACAAAACAAGGACTTTTACCTTTTGTGTCACCGCTTTCCCCTCATAGATTGTAAGCTCTTGCAAGCAGGGCCCTCATTCCTCTTATTCTAATTATTGACCTGTCTGTTGCTATGTTATTTATGACTGTTTGTACATGAACCCCTGAATTGTAAAGGGCTGCAGAAAATGTTGGCACTATATAAATAAAGATGATAAAACAGCATGCATCCGGCGGCTATGGTGTCTACTGCGTTTGCGAGCAGGTGCCATCATTAAAATCCCGGCTAGCACCGTACATGGGGTTAAAATACCTGATGCCCTCCTTTCAGTGTTGCTACAATGCTCTGTCCCCTCTCCAGTCCATCTTTCATGTACATAAAATTGTCACCAGATTCTATAGCCTTAGATGATCAAAGCACACTGGCCCAGATTTACTAATGCGCCTGCACCAAAACAATTGTCTAAAAAGTGGCACAATTTGGCGAATCTAGGGTTTCTACACTTTTTTCTGACATGCTCAACAAGTGGATAAGGCGAGATTTGGAACATTGCATGAAAGGTAGAGGGCCTAAGATGCACTATTGTGCGCCAAAGGTGTACCACAATTCTGGGTAAAAAGTAAGCCAATCAATAGTGGGTCTAGAGTCAGAGAAAAGTGTCTATCCCTGCACCACATTTATCATCCAGCGTGAGCCCCTGTGATAAATCTGCTGCACGTCTAGACAGACGGTCTAAGCTTACCCCATCTTCAGGATTAGTAAATCTGGGCCAATGTGTATAGGGTAGTCTGAGAACATGGCAGCCATTTTACATATATGAAGAAAGAACAGGGAATTATACAAAATGTGGAAGCAACATGGAAAAGGAGGGCACAGTGTATGTTTACTGATATATTTTGCACATATTAGTGAAATTTTTACTGTGAACCAGAAGGCTGCTTTCATTAAAAGTAATACCAGTTGAGTTATACATGAGCAGTTTCAACATATGTTGAATGCTAATGAAAAAGAGGTGTGAAGCCTCCATTGTGAAAGCAAGGACAGAAGCTTACACATATCACATTGTTAGTTTGTTAAAAGGGACAGTCATTTTCTGTAAGGTGAAGAGGTAAACATGGAAATATATGGACTAGAAAATCACTGCTACAAGCCAACAGAGGAACCTGTGAAAGAATTAATTAGGAAAGGTGTAATGATTACCTTTGCTGGCTCCTGACATGGAGACACTCATGGTGTGATAGCACCTTCCAGACCTTCTGCTTCTCTAGACAAACCTGACAATTGCACATTTGGAGTGTGCGTCCTAAATACAGTTTTGACTTGCAAAGCACAGCTAAGCTTGGTGCTGGAGATGACAACACTATGCTGAGACATGCAAATAATGATATTTTATTCTCAAGACTAACAGAAAAAGGTACAAGCTTGATGGGATATTTGGCTCTGGGGATATACGTCATATTATTCCAGGATGGCATAAGATCCTGCTTCATATACAGAAAATAACCTGACTTTCATTTACGTTTGTTTGCCCAGTTAGCTATTTTATTGGATTTGGTGTGTCCAACGTAAGCACTTGACACCAATATTCCGAGATAATGCCCCTGAGCATTTTACAGGCAATATATGCAGAAAAACATAAGATTGTGTTTCAAGCATTTTGGCAATTAGGACTCCATTAAATAAATACACACATACATAGTCGAGTCACATTATTATGACCACTTCCTAATCGAGGGTTGCTCGTCCTGGATTTTTACCTGGCTGTGGTAAAAAGATGGATTCATAGCTCCCCAACAAACATTCCAAATTGTTGCTTTCTACATTTGAGATTGACAGAGAGTAGCTCATGAAGGCAGTCATGTGTTATGAGCTGTCTTGGGTATATAAGGTGTGTGATAGGCTGTCTGCATACATCCCTCGTTGTTGTCGTGGGTAAAGTTGCAAAAAGGCATAATTATTGGCTTTTGGGCCAAGGGTGGTGGTATTTCTGAAGTTGAGCAGTTTGTGACCTGTTCACGTGCTGCTGTGGTAAAAGTGAATTGCGAGTGGATAAAAAGCACAAATGTGAATACGCAATGAGGAAACTGCGGGGCACCACATGCCATTGATGTGAGAGGTGAACGGAAAATGTGCAAGGGCAGAACACCACGCTACATTGGAGCAGCTCACCTCCAAAATGAACCAGAAGGCTACCAGACATGTGCCTAAAACAACAGTTCAGCAAACCCTACTGTGCATGGAGCTCTGAAGCAGATGGATGGTCACTGCACCTCAGGTTGCCTTCTCCGGTGAGTCAATTTCTTCTCCATTAAACAGAAGGATGTTGGTGTGTCTGGCGAGAAAAACAAAAACCCTGCAGCCATTGCTGGAAGAACACAAATTGGTAGTGTTATAGTCTGGGGAATGTTTTCATAGTATTCTCTGGGCCCACTCATCCATGTGGAAGGTACTTTTAACCGATTTGGGTATGAATCCATCCTTGCAGATCACGTACACCCATACATGCTGATTGTCTTTCCTTAGGCTGATGGCATCTTCCAGCAAGACAATTCAACATTTCAAATAGCTAGAAATTTCTGACACTGGTTAGAACTGCATGATCAAGACTTCCAAGTACAAACCTGGCCCCCTAATGGCCACCTGTGGGACTACATAGATGGTTGTTTTCACTCAATGGATCCCCCCGTACACCCCCCCTAGTAGTTGTGGGGTGCACTGCAGTCAACATGGCTTCAGATACCTGGGACAATCTACCAGGACCTTATTGAGTCACTCCCAGCCTGTCCAGCACATGGCGGTTACTCTGGATATTAGCTGGTGGTCATAATAATGTGACTCGACTGTGTAATGGAAATCCCCTCAGACTCACAAGGACTATGAGCACTTAATGGGTAAGGCATCAGGCACACATGACCGCATTTTTCATCTGTGTGCCATCTGTGTCTTTTTGTGCATAGCACATGGACACATTTATTTCCATGGGTCCATGCATATGGGGCTTTATTTTTTGCAAATTTGTTTGGAAACTTCTGCAAATTAAGTCACAGAACCAGTATACTTCATTAAAAGGGCATCTGTCAGCAGATTTTTAGCTATGAAACTGGCTGACCTGTTGCATGAGCACTTGGCAGCTGAAGGCATCTCCGTTGGCCCAATGTTCATATGTGCCTGCAGGATTTAGGTTCCAAGGACCAATCTAAGGACTTCCGGGCTTCTTCCTGAATCCATATCTTTTGATTCAAGAACCAATGGTCTCTGTCCCAAACAGAGAGAATCATCTGTTGTAAGGACCTCGAGTGAAATTGGCTCCAAGGAACTTTCGCAAAAATATTTCTCTGGTGCCTGGTATTAAGTCTGATTTCTCTACATTCAGAATTCATCCTAGATCCTGCAGGAGAGAGATAACCATCTGTCTTTGAGAGACTAGATCCTGAAATGAATCCGCAATTAAGAGAAAGTCGTCCAGATATGGAATTATTTTTATATCCTTCTGTCTGAGAAAAGCCATGATTTCTATTTTTAATTTTGTGAATACCTGGGTAGCAGAGGATATTCCGAATGGCAAACATTGAAACTGATAATGTTTCACTTCTCCCTCTTTCCATATTGCAAAACGTAGGAATTTTTGATAATCTCGGTGGATTGGCACATGGTAATATGCGTCTTTTAAATCTAGGGTACACATTACAGCTCCCAGAGAGATTAGAGGTATTGTGGATCTGATGGATTCCATCTTGAAACGACGGCATTTTATTCACGTGTTCAGTGACTTTAGATTTATAATGGATCCGTTTTTTTAGTTTTGAATAATACCCTCTGCCTTCCTAAAATTTTGGTACCTGGACAATTGTTACATCCCTTATTAAGTTTTGTTGGACTGATTGCTCTCCGTAGTTAGTTATTGTGTATTTTCCCTGAGGAATCCTTGTATTATTTGTAGTTCCAACTGATCCTGTGTTATTCCACACTGGAAGGAAGAGTTTTAGTCCCCCCCCCCCCACCCCCAGACTGGCATCATTGTCTATTTTGGGAACCATTGGGGTTCAGCAGAAACCCCCTTCCCTTTCCCCCCTTAGGGTAAGACCACCTTCCTGACTTTCCTTTGTCTTTAGGAAAGCCTTTCTTTTTGTCAGAAGCTTCCTCAAGTATTTTGTCCAAAACTGGACCAAAGACATATGCTCCCAAAAAGGGAATTGCACAAAGTTTATTTTTGGAAGGGATGTCATCTGACTAGTTTTTTAGCCATAGAGCCCTTCTAGCAGTGTTTGAAAGGATTCTATTCTTGGTGGCAAATCTGACCGATTCTGCTGAGGAATCAGCTACGACTGCCGTGGCCATTTTTATATGGGGAGGGATTCCAGGATATGCTCCCTAGGAGTTCTTTAAATGGTTCTCTAGTTGTGTTAACCATAATAGCATAGATCTTGCTACCGATGTAGCGGCTATATTCATGCTGATTAAGGCAGAGAAGGTTTCCCAGGTCTTTCTCAAAAGTCCATCAGCTCTCCAATCCATCGGATCCTTGTGCTGGGAGGAATCCTCAAAGGGTATGGTCGTTTTCTTTGCCACTCTGACCACTGGTACGTCAATTTGTGGGATATCATCCCATAATTTTGTTTCCTCCTTGTCAAAAGCAAGACAATTTTTAAACTCTCTGGAAATAAAGAGTTTCCTATCCACTTCTTCCCATTCCAATAAGATCATTTCTTTTAGGTTCGCATTTATCGGGAAGATTTTCCACTTTTTTGCCCTTAGGCCTGCAAACATTTCATCCTGCACTGATGTTTTTTGCTGGATCTCCTTTATATCCATAGTTTCTCTTATGGCCGTAAGTAAAGAATATATATCTACTGACGAGAATATTTCTTATCCTTGTCATAAAATGTGGAAGAAAGGAAGTCTTCACTTTCTTCCTCTCCCTCTTCATCCGACTGGGTATACCTAAGCTCAATCTCCTCTAAATCAGATTCCAAGTCCCCCTGGGTCTTTAGGATCTGGTGGTGTTAACCATTACCGGGGAGGGCATTAGGGATGAAACTAATGCTTTTATTTATTCCCGTAATCAATCTTAAGTCCGTCAGCAAAGAAGGTTGCTATTCCTTCATTATTTTTACAGATACATTCTGTGCACAACTGCTTTGTATACGCATCCTGAAGCCTCTTGTTGCAAGTAGCAAATCTTTTAGACTTATTTTTGGGATCCACCTTATAGGTGCTCTCCTCCTTCCCCTAGGAAGATATGATGGACAAGCCCTCAATACAGGACAGGGATGAGAGAGGTAACTTACATGTCCTAGAACAGGAGGCTCTGGGGACTGCTCTTTGCGGCCAGAGCTAGGAGTGTCTATCATGGAGGAACACTGTTTGTGGTAACTGGCCAAGTTTAAATACTCCAGGGTTCACTTACCCTTCCTGTTGCCGCGTTGCCCCTGCTCTCTTCTTCCGGGACTCATCCTGGGAGAGTCTACAGGATTGAACACGAGGCTGGAATACAAGGCCTCCAGCGCTCCCTTGCACCACGCTACTTTATGGGCGCCGCCATCTTGTTTCCGACCTCAACCGAAAAATGATGCCCCACGCTGCTGCGTGTTGTTGGCATCTCAGCACAGGCCGGGAGCTTCCACTGCATGCGGGTCTGGACCCGCTGAAGCTTAATGCGCAGGAGAAGGAGGAGGAATCCGGTGCCCAGAGCCCCTATGCGGAGGCGGCAAGCAGCTCCCCACACCGTGGCAGTGCACTCTCAGAACCGGCCCCCATCAGCCACTTGTCCCACAGGTACCGGAGGTCTGGGGGAAATTTTATGCTAAAGGACCCCCTTGGAGGGGTTTTAGCAGTGGCCCTTGCCGGTTGGAAGGAGAGGCCAAACACCGCCCCCCCCCCCCCGATACCTCCAACCCCAGCCACAGTGTCACTCTATGAACCCATCCGCTGCCGTGACAGGAAAAACACTGGGGAAGGGGTGGGGGGTGAGCTTTTAATGTCACTCTGTTTCCTGTCCCAGCAGTGGGCGGAGGGACATCCTCTATGTGGTGCTGTCATGGAGGACGTCCTGGAAAAAATGTTAATCAACTATCCTGCTGAAATACAGGGAAGATGGCATTTCTAGTGGGTCAAGAGGGACAGTAAGAGAATAGAAGTGGGGGGGGGGGGGGGGGGTCGAAGACAGTATCCATTCTTTTATGTTTTTAAGCCACTCTGAGCCCACTGACAACAATTTTTATTGCCCTGGAAAAACCCTTAAAATAGTAGAGTAAATAGGTTGTCTTATGTCAGACATTGGCGGGTTCCACTTCTGGGACCCACTCCTATCTCCAGAATGGACCACCCAAAATGAAGAGCACAAAGCAAATGCACAGTCACTGTCCATTCACCGCTACGATAGTTCTGAAAATAGCCTAGCGAAACGTATTTCATTCAGTCCCACATTGGTGAAGAGGTGGCCGTCCATGTGCAGTGCACTCTCCATTCCCTTCTAAGGGATTTCCGAAAATAGCCAAGTGTGCTTCTTTGGCTACTATCAGAACCCCCATAGATGGAAATGGAGAGGATGCCTCGCATGCCCAGTACGCTCTGTTTAGCTTTGGGGCCCAGAGGTGGGACTAGCACCTAACTGGCATTAGTGTAATATCCTAGCAATATTCCACCAATGTCTGAGATGACGCAACCCCTTTGATTTGAAGTATAATCTGTAAAATGAAGAACATGAAGTAATTGTGACCTTAGTTACTGCTCATTTCTTTAATTTCCATCAGTTGCACTTGGTATGACCAGAAGTTGCCAATCAAAAATGTGGGACTTGAAAGAAATGCCCTTTTAAAGGTATATCACACCCAAACACAAGGATAATTGCATTAGTAAGACCCCTTCCTAGAATTTTCTGGACATTAACAAAAAATACTGTAATAATACAGCTGGGTATATATTTATGCCAACGACATATAGCGCACCAATAAATAATATCATCAATAAGTTAAATTACCTTCAGCCTAGCCTCTGGATATTTACATGCCCGAAGCACTGTACTGTGTATGCACACTGCAAATCTAGTGGAAAAAATGTATGTCAAATTATTTAGCTAGAGGATGAGGGGATTTGAAAATAGCAAGGTGCTTAAACTTTTACAAAATCGGCTAGAAAGTCGATTAAATTTTAAATGGCTGCTGCACATTTTGTTAAAAGAGTGATGTGATTTCTAATTATTATGTCATTGCCTCTGGCTGCGTCCAGGAGCTCTGCCAGGGATACATGCTTGGAATGATGCTGGACGCTAAACAGTTATTCAAGCAAATTTGGTGTCTGCGCTGAACTATTAAAAATGGAACCAGCCTTGTTTAATGCAGCCCAGAGGGTTTAATTAAAGCAGAAGAATGATATTTCACACAGAAGCTGAAATGGTTAACACGTTCTTTTGTGACCAATTAGCCACTTGTTGTAATTGCACATATGCAAAGAAAAATATAGCTACTGTATACTTAGGACTTCGCTGAAGAACAAAATTGAGGACTCAATAATAAAAGATGGCCTGCAGATTAAAGGAAGGAAGGGGGGGGGGGGAGGGGGTGTACTAATTAAAGGGGGTTTCCAGGACTACCATGTACATTTCCCCCCATGCTTTTTGTATAGCCCGTCCCACCCAGCTACTTCCATAGACTCTCCCCTATCACTATCTTTGTTGCTGCTTTGTCACGCCAATGGACAACATCAAAGGAAACTAGAAAGAGCTGCATGGACATAGTCATGTGACCACAGCCCAGAATGACAGACAGGAGTAATAAAGGCAAAACAAATAAGCAACATTATAGAGAACTATGTATAATCAAAGCTGCCTGTGCCTAGCAGAAACTGTCATCAATCACTGGCAGGTGTGTGTGTGTGTGTGTGTGCGGGGGGGGGGGTAAGAGACTCAGGCCACAACACCACACCAGCTCTACCTGGAAGACCTGCCTGGACTCCTCTAATAATGACCCCTATAGGTTTCCCCAGTAGTATGTACCTGGCCAGCGACAGTGAGGAGGGCTTGGATGGCCCTATGAACACCGGAAAAATTCCCTGTAGGTTATATGGCCAGTCCACCCCTGCTGGTATAAGTATAAATTCACATTAACTGGGGAATGAACAGTGCACTCACCTGAGCAGTGCTGGCTAATCCAAGGGCTGAACAAGTAGAAAGGAGTGCGCACGTGCGGTGTAATCCTGACGTGTGTGGCCGACAGGAGTATATAGCCGCGTGTGTGCACCCTCTCCTACCCAGCCGTGGCTCCGGGCGCAGTGTGTCCCGGCCGGTTTTGCTCATGCCCATTAAGTAGGCGCTTCTCCTGCAGCGGTGCTATCATTTTGACCTACCCGTGGATCTGCGCTTGCGCAGCGCCGCACACTCCCTCCTCCAGCTGATTCTCATCACTTCTGGTGCAGCCGGTCACCGGAAGTGACAAGGGTATAGCATTCTGATAAGGTATAGTATTCTGACAGAACATCGTCAATTTACACGAATACAGGTTATTATTAGGAATCGCTTGCCTATATTATATAAGATTTTATATAATACTTTAAAAAACGGCTGTAGAATTGTCTCCAGTAGAGCTCCCACTCTTGCTAGCTCTCTTTCCCCCCTCTATGTATCTGTCCACAAAAGTTGCACGGGATACTTGGACTAAATATAGATGTGGCAGCCATCCGTGCAAAACCTGCAGTTTTGTGTGTGTAACTAAAACCTTCCAAAATGCTGAGCACTCATTGACCTTTCCAATAAAAACCTAGATCAACTGCAATAGTGCAGGTGTAATTTATGTCATTCAATGCACTACTTGTGACTTGATGCATGTTGGAAGTACATTGCGTAAATTTAAGAACAGGATTTTGGAGCATTTGAATTATATTTCAAACCCTTTTTGCATTGAATATATCCAATGCTGCTAGACATTTCATTCACACACATGAACGCAGAGTTAAAGGGGTTCTGCAGTTAGTTTAAACTGATGATCTATCCTCTGGATAGATCATCAGCATCTGATTGGCGGGGGTCCGACCCCCGGGGACCCAAGGCGATCAGCTGTTTGAGAAGGCAGCGGCGCTCCAGTAGCGCTGCGGCCTTCTCACTGTTTACTGCTGGCCGAGTGACGTCACGACTCGTATTCAAGTGAACAGAGCTTAGCCGCGCTCAGGCCAGTTAATACTAGTCTTGACGTCACTGGGCCTGCGGTAAACCGTTTGAGCCTTCTCAAACAGCTGATCGGCAGGGGTCCCGGGTGTCAGACCCCCACCGATCAGATGCTGATGAACTATCCAGGGGATAGATCATCAGTTTAAACAAAGTGCAGAACCCCTTTAACTCATTCCGTGCTTTTGCTATTGAGAGAGTTTTTTCTCCCCCTAGAGGAGGTGATCATAAAAAAAGCGATCTTATTAAGGGAAGCTTACTGGATCTTCAGACTCAATACTAGGACGCCCACAGGTTTGAACCAAAAGGAAGGAATGTATTTACAGCCAGATTTAAAAGGAAGGAATGTATTTACAACCAAGATTTACAGCCAGATTTGACGCCATTGTATTTTTGTGAATTGACTGCGGATTTTATATTATTTTAGCTCATGTATTTTGTAAATTTATTCTAGGTCTTTATTCACATCATGTGGGTTTGTTTGTGTTGGTGTTTTTGTTTTTATGTTGCTTTTATTTTGCATAATTGCGGTTTGACAACCAACAGTAATACATGATTTATTGTGTTACCTCACTGCATACACACCAGTATTAAACCCACTTGTATTTTGTAAATTTATTTTATGTCTCTATTCACGACTGAGGGGAGATCTAATTACTATGTATAAATATATCAGGGGTCAGTACAGAGATCTATCCCATCATCTATTCATTCCCAGGACGGTGACTGTGACGAGGGGACATCCTCTGCGTCTGGAGGATAGAAGGTTTGTACACAAACATAGGAGAGGATTCTTTACGGTAAGAGCAGTGAGACTATGGAACTCTCTGCCTGAGGAGGTGGTGATGGTGAGTACAATAAAGGAATTCAAGAGGGGCCTGGATGTATTTCTGGAGCGTAATAATATTACAGGCTATAGCTACTAGAGAAGGGTCATTGATCCAGGGAGTTATTCTGATTGCCTGATTAGGGGAATAAAAAATTCCTTCCCGACTCCAAAGTGGGGAAAATTGGCTTCTACCTCACAGTTGTTGTTTTTTTTGCCTTCCTCTGGATCAACTTGCTGGTTAACAGGCCGAACTGGATGGACAAATGTCTTTTTTCGGCCTTATGTACTATGTTACTATTATGTGGGTTTTGGGTGTGGTTTCTTTTTTTTTTGTTTGTTATGTTGTTTTTATTTTGCAATGAACTTGGGGGCTATGATTGCAGTTTGATAACCAATGTTAACATATGTCTTATTGTGTTACCTTACTGCATACACACCAGTATTAACCCCACATGTGATTTTGGAACAGGTGGCTTGATGCTGGAGGGATGATTTTGTTCTCACCTCCCCACCCCCCACTTCCTGTAGGAGTGGAGTGTTTGGGGGATCTTTATATTCTCTCATTCCAGCATCAATCTGAGTTACGACTAAGGACACTGGTCCGAAACGCGTCAACTACAGCATGTTGTAAGGATCTGTCTGTACATGGATTTATGTTACATTAATAAAGAGGAAGTTTCTACTGAAAAGTATCACAGTGCCGGAAAGCTTTCTTCTCACATACAGTCACCTAGCCTTACTTACTGTCGGCGAGGAAACTGCATTCTGGAACTGAATGTGTGTTATGTTTGCCTGATGCGTAATTCATGCAGTAGCTGTCTTTCAAACACTGAGGGTATGTTCAGACGTAGGATATTGAGTGTGGGTTTCAGAGCGGACTCAGTGCCGAAAATCGGGCTAAATCTGTGATGAAACAACCGCGCACTGTTTTCAATAGGAGACCGCGCTGCAGTCTCCATTAAATGGATCGAAAGCTAGAGCGGATCCGCATGAAAAACCACAGCAGAAACCACAGCAGTTTCTGCCATGGGACACGTGGTGGATTCTATCACAGACAAAATCTGCAGGTAGATCACAATTGTATGCTAAAGGGGTTGTCCCATCAAGACTTTTATGGCATATCCACTGAATATGTCACAAATGTTGAGCGGCTGTGCGCCTCACTTTTAGGACCCGCTTCTTGAGAACGAACTGGACTTGCTCGGGTATTTTTAAAAGACCCGTAGACGTTAATGGAGAGAGCTGTCCATGCACTGTCAACTCTCCATTCCACAAGATGGGGCCCTGTTCTCCAGACAGTAGTAGGTCCTAGAGGTAGGACGTGCAACTATCTGATGTTCGTGATGAGACAACATCTTTAATCAATTGTATTTTGTCATACAGTTTGTAATAAAGGATTTCCTCTAGGTTTCTTTGCAGGGCAGTCTCTTTTGAGGACCCCAGAAAAAATGCAGCTGCATGAGAACAAGTGATCTCTCTTTCTCATACTATGGATGTGATCGCCGATCTTCACCTCCACTGATGAGCAGGCAGTTGTCGGGAAGCAATGCTACCTTCCTGATAATCGGCTGCTCCTCTGAGTGTGTAAACCCCCTTTTCTTCTGCAGTTTCTAGGGGTTTAGTGACAGGGTGTAGATACAGATGCAGATAGATGCAGGACACCCCAATACACGTTAAATTGCCAGCTGGTCCTTCTGATATTCATGCAATGTATATGGACAGCTTTATAGCACTGCCTATGTGTAACAACAAAAGATGGAAATTTGAGTTACCTGCTAAATCCTGAGGTAGTGATGAAGCCTCTGTTTCCAGTCCAGGACAGATTCAGCCACTGGACTAGTGTGCATCGAGGCAAAAGATACTCTAGAGAAGCATCAGTCAGAGTGGCCCAGTAAGGCTGTAAACTTAAGGAGGTGTACTGGAGAGGATCACAGCAATGCTGATACAGGAGCTTGCAAGTCTGTGCCAGCCGACACAAGTCTGGAAGAGCTAAGTGGCTAATGATCAGCTGGATGAGCTACAAGAAGAAACAAATGGTGAAATGAACTGCAAAGGCCTCTTTCACGCGGTCGTCCTGGATTTTCTATATATGCGTCGCGTGTGCATTGCAGAAAACCTGCGCGAGTGCGCACGCAATTTCAGTCAGTTTTGACTTTGATTGCGTTACGTTGTTCAGTTTTTATCGCACGGGTGCAATGCGTTTTGCAGGCGCGTGATAAAAAACTGAATGTGGTACCCAGACCCGAACAAGGACTTCTTCACTGAAGTTTGGGTTAGGTGTTCTGTAGATTTTATTATTTTCCCTTATAAAATAGGAAAATAATAGCATTCTTAATACAGAATGCTTACTAAAATGTCGATTGAGGGGTTGAAATATGAAAAAAAAATAACTCACCTCATCTACTTGATCACGCAGCCGGCATCGTCTTCTTTCAGGACAGGCAAAAGGACCTTAGATGACGTAATCATCGTGGTGAGCACGGTGACATCAGCGCAGGTCCTGCTGAATAAAGATAGAAGGATCTTCTACCTTCATTCAGCAGGACCTGCACTGACATCAAAGGTTCTTTTGCAGGTCTTGAAAGAAGAAGAAAGAAGACGATGCCGGCTGCGCGATCAAGTGGATAAGGCAAGTAAATTATTTTTTATTTTTTAACCCTTCAATCGCATTGGACCCACGCGATAAAAACTGAACAACGCAATCGCAGTGAAAGCTGACTGAAATTGTGTGCGCACTCGCGTGGGTTTCCCGCAATGCACCCAGGATGCATCCGCAGCAAATCCAGGACGCCCATCTGAAAGAGGCCTAAAAGTACAAACACTGCACAGGGCACATACATGGGATCAGTTAGACAAATATACAGTAGCCCTCTTCTACAGACTGTCAAACCAGCATCTACTTAGTGAACGATTCTACAATGCTTAGAGCTCCACTTAAACAGTTCCTTCAGTAGATACGGCTGGACAGCTTGGGTCATCTTTGGCAGAAACACCATTGAAACGCTGCATTAGTTAATGATATTTACATTCTGGTGCCATTTGTAGCCACGTTCCAGGATAGACTGGCAGCCAGATTACTTTTGTGCCAGTCAGAAACATGTCTAAAAAGGACCAGATGGTTTTTTTAAGCAACATATTAGGCTACTTTCACACTGGTGTTTTGGCTTTCCGTTTGTACGATCCGTTCCGTTTTGGACCGCGTGGGAGAGCCCTGATCAGTTTTGCCCTAATGCATTCTGAATGGAAAAGAATCCGCTCAGAATGCATCAGTCTCCATTCAGCTCTGGAGGCGGACACCAAAACACTGCCTGCAGCGTAATGCTGTCCGCTTGATGAAACTGAGCCAAACGGATCCGTCCTGGCACACAATGTAAGTCAATGGGGATGGATCCGTTTTCTCTGACACAATCTGGCACAATAAAAAACTGATCCGTCTCCCATTGACTTTCAATGGAGTTCATGACTATATACAGATAATACAAACGGATCCGTTCATGACAGATGCATGCGGTTGTATTATTTTAACGGATCCGTTTTTGCAGATCCATGACGTGAAAGTAGCCTTACTTGCACCATTTTCCTTCCAAATGATAATATCAGATAAACATCTCTGATTTTTGAAAGGCTTAAAGGGAGTCTGTCACCTGTTTTTTACTAATATAACTAAGAGCACTGCCCCTTAGAAGATTGCTTAGACATCCCAAGCATACCTGTGTGCACTATGTGTCTGTATTCCATGTCCAGGAAAAGCACCTTTATTCTGCTGGAAAACAGCTCCCAAGTGCCCAGCTCTGCTGCTCCAAGTGCCCAAAGCAAACCAGACTGGAGAGGAGGGCTGCTTTAGCTGCTCATATCTTAGGATTGGTACCAGCTAGAAACATGACCTTGTCAGGTCATGTTATCCACAGCATTATATCCACTATATCAGAAGATATAGCTGTTAGAAATCGAGTCAGGTCATGTTATCCACAGCATTATATCCACTATATCAGAAGATATAGCCGTTAGAAATCGAGCCAGGTCATGTTATCCACAGCATTATATCCACTATATCAGAAGATATAGCCGTTAGAAATCGAGTCAGGTCATGTTATCCACAGCATTATATCCACTATATCAGAAGATATAGCCGTTAGAAATGGAGTCAGGTCATGTTATCCACAGCATTATATCCACTATATCAGAAGATATAGCCGTTAGAAATCGAGTCAGGAGTGAAAGCTGTTTTTACTGCTGGGCACTTGGGAGATATTTTCCAGCAGAATAAAAGTGCTTTTCCTGGACATGGAATACAGACACATAGTACACATGGGTATGCTTGGGATGTATATGCAATCTTCTATGGGGCAGTGCTCTTAGTTATATTGGTGACAATTAGGTTACAGACTCCCTTTAAGGCTACAGTTTGCTGGTCAGATACATGTATTAGACCCTGCTAATGGGTGAGTAAACTGATTTGAAAAACACAGATGATGTCTTTTACCAATATGATCTACTTTTTTTTTTTTCTGAGGCCCTGTCAGCAGTTTTGACCATGCCACCGCAGAGGGCACTTCACAATAAGGGACCACCACCAAGCACTTGTGAGAGCAGCAGCCCACAGATGATAGTTTAGATTATCAGTACCTTCTGATAATAAAATCTGCAATGAAAGGTATAATTACCCACCTTGCCCCAGCCCCGACCTAGTGCTGTCATCAGTTTTGCAAGGTCAAAACTGCTGACAGACTCTACTTAAGATAAATACACTGGGAGAGATTTATATGAAAGTGGGAGAAGTTATGCACAGGAACCAGTATGGTGACCACTCTACAAGATGATTGGGATCAGCAACCTCCCACATTCCAGCTGTTCTGAAACTACAACCTCCAAAAAGCTTCATTCACATCTATGGCATTTACAAGAATAGCCAAGAAAGTGTGCATGCTGGGAGTTGCAGTTTAACAGCAGCTGAAGTGCTGATGGGTGCTGACCCCTACTATAGCCAAAAATAATTTAAAAAAAAATAAATCAAAGAGGTAGCCCCATTTTAAGCATTTATGGCACATTACACCTGATAGATGTAGGTCCCAGGTGGACTGGGAACTTAAAGTGGCCCTGAAAAAAAAAAAAAAAAACTACAAGTGGCCCCAAGTTGTAGGCGACCCTAAATTGACAGAAGGTGGGGCAACTCAAGTAGGCAGGGCCAACACAAGCCATAAGTAGGCTGGGATAGGAATACTGTAGTGCAGCACAGAACCAAATATCATACAATACTGCCCTATGAATATACTAAGGACGGTGATACAGGAGGGCACATGCGACAGCTGACAAGGTTCATAAGTGCCTGAAGCTGCTGGCATTAATTAATGCCGAGAGCGTCATACACCTGGTCAGCAGCTGTGAAGCAAGGCTCTGGCAGCCGCCTGGGCATTGCCCCACCGGGAAATTTTCCTGTAGGGTATATGGCCAGTCCACCTCTGGGACACCTACTTCTTTGCTAAGCTTTCTATAACTCCTGTAGAGTTCCCATAAGACAACTGCAACTACCACACAACTTCAAAGGGTGTGGAGGTGAGGGTCTCAAAAGGTGGTACTCAAACCTATGCAGGCGACATAGAACGACTTTAGCTTTGTAAAAGACAATGACAGTTTGGCATTTATGTGAGTTTTGTCTTGTTACAGCATCTTTTCTTCTAGAATGCATTAAATGACTAAACCAGATTTGGACAAGGTATCCTAAGTACTTACTTGTGGCATTCTGTTGCAGACTGCCAATTACCCCGCCATTTGCTAGAGAGTCAACCAGCTAGCCACATATCACAAGCACATATCAGGATAAATGTAACGTTATGCATCTGGGTACTAATAATCTACATGCATCATATGTCCTAGAGGGAGCAAAACTACAAGAGTCACTTGTACAGAAGGATTTGGATGTACTTGTAGATCATAGAGTAAATTACAGCACACAATGTCAATCAGCTGCTTCTAAGGCCACCAGGATATTGTCATGCATTAAACGAGGCATGGACCCGCGGGGCAGGGATATGATATTAACACTTTACAAAGCGCTGGTGCGGCCTCATCTGGAATATGCAGTCCATTTCTAGGCACCAGAACATAAAAAGGATGCACTACAGCTGAAAAAAGTACAGAGGAGAGCAACTAAACTGATAAGGGGCATGGAGGGTCTTAGTTATAAGTTAATACTAAAAGAATTTAATTTATTTATTCTTGAGAAGAGAAATCTAGGGGAGTACATGATTAAAGGAAATCTGTCACATGAGTTACCAATATGAAAGTACAACTATTGCCATGTAGAACAAAATACCTTATTTCTTGATGCACCCTTCATTCTGCATTTCTGGCCTTCAATTTTTGTATTATGCAAATTAGGCAGTAAGGTGCCAAAAGGGGCGTTATTATCTTTCTAAGGTGCCCAGGACCAGTCCCTCCAATGCCCAGCCTGCCCCCATCAGAGCCCAAGCACTCCTCTACAGGGCCGAAACTACATGTCCACACTAGCACTGTTGGCCGCCGCCGCCCCCCCCTTCCCCGCTATATCATTCAGGCGATATAACGCCGCCCACAAAAGCCCCACATATGCCGTCTACAACACTGCAAAAATCTTGAGCAGGCGCAGTACTGCAGGTCTTCCAAAGGGCAAACGCTTCAAATGTGTCACTGGGCATGCGCCAAGTCCAGTGACACATTTGAAGCCGTTGCCCTTTGGAAGATCTGCATCGCGCAGGCAGTCCGAGGTGCTGCGCCTGCGCGAGATTTCACTGCGTTGTAGGCAGTATATGTGGGATATTGTAGGAGGCATTTGTGGGCGGAGTTACATCGCCTGAATGATATTAGGGGGAGGGGGGGAGGCGGCGGCCAACAATGCTAGTGTGGGCGTGTAGTTTCAGCCCCGGAGAGGAGTGCTTGGGCTCTGATGGAGGGAGGGATGGGCACTGAAGGAGGATATTCCTGAGCACCTTAGAAAGATCATAACGCCCCTCTGGGCACCTTACTGCCTAATTTTCATAATACAAAAAGTGGAATTACTCAAAAAAGAAAGCCAGAAATGCAGAATGAAGGGTACATCAAGAAATAAGGTATTTTGTTCTACATGGCAATAGTTGTACATTCACATTTTAAAAGGGTCTTAGATGAATTCTTAGAAATAAATTACATTTAGTGTCCATTCACACGTCCACAAAACGGGTCCACATCCGTTCCGCAAGGAACAGGTGCGGACCCATTCATTTTCAATGGGGCCGGAATGTGCTGTCCACATCCACATTTCCCTTCTGCAAAAAAAAATAGAACATGTCCTGTTCTTGTCCGCAATTAAGGACAAGAAAAGGCATTTTCTATGAAAGTGTCGGCGATGTGCGGTCCACAAAATGCGAAACGCACATTGCCGGTGTCCAATTTGCGGATCTGCAAAACACATACGGACGTGTGAATGGACCCTAAAGCTTATGTAAAGGTTCAGAATTCTGGCCTCTTACGGCTGTTTCACATGAGCGAGTCCATTGCGGGAATCGCGTTCCGTGTGTGAGTGTAATCCTCCACTCTGGACTTGCAGGAGCGCATGCCATTATCATGATTTATAATGCTATGTGTCTCTGTATGGCCTTATTTCTACAGAATCATACTGACAGCTTTATGTCACTATGATTCTGTGGAAAAAAGGCCATGCAGAGACACATAACATTATAAATCATGATAATGCTGTGCGCTCCTGCAAGTCCAGAGTGGAGGATCACACTCACACACGGAATGCGATTCACGCAATGGACTCGCTCGTGTGAAACAGCCCTTACTCCCCTTCCCTTAATTCCCATCCTCTCGTATTGCTGATAGACATAGTCTTTTTTCAACTGTAACCATGTAACCGTACCCTGTCCTTTCTAGACTCTAAGACACTAGTGCTACACTCAAGTTACCAAGTTTTAATTTGCATAACCAGAAAATGCTTTATTCAGTATAACACCAGAAAAAGCAGAACTCCAATTCACAATTCTAGGCAGTTATTTGCTCATACGTTGAGGAGGTATTTGGGGTTTTCAGTTACCCCTGACAGTAAGGGTACTTTCCAGGGTGGATAAAAAAAAATCTATGATTTTTTAAATTTATTTTTATCAAAAAAATATCAGATTTTTTTTTTTATTGGATTTTTTTTATTTAAATCAGATTTTTTTTTAAATATAAAATGCTTTTTGAGGAAAATATATTACCATCCAAAGGATATTCCATCACGAAATAAAGATTAGTTTTTTAATTACGTAGAATAAGGCTGTATATGTTTAATTTTGGGATAAATAAATTCCATTAAACCATTCACAATGTCATGCTCTTCCAGAGGTTTTTGTAAGATTATTGGGCAGTTTCTCTGCCTACAAGATATTATCATCACAGATGCTTGGTTTACTTTTGCAGTTCTCAAAACTGAATTTGACTCAGCAGAGATCACATGCCTCTTCTTCACAGCAAAAATTTTATAACATGAACAGAGTTGAGAAAAAGACCTTAATCCTAACTTCTACAAACCTATAAATAAAGAATCAACCTAATCAAACTAATACGAAAAGTTGTTATTCTAAAAATCTTCATCTACTGGCAAATTATAAGTTATAGCAGCAAGAATTAGTCTTTATGTAGAAAACTATGATTTACCGTATTTTTCGCTTTATAAGACGCACTTTTCCCCCCCCAAAAGTGGGGGGAAAATGGCTGTGTGTCTTATAAGGCGAATACTTCGCTGGCCGCTATGCTGCACAGCGCGGCCAGCGAAGTATCAGTGTGAAGGGAGGAGGCGGGGACACTTATGGCAGGGCCCAGTGCAGTGACTCTACTCTAATACACCGGGCCCTGCAACTGTTAAACATTCAATTTGATCTCTATATCTAATTGTAGACGCGCTGTACGGTACTTACTGCAGTACCGGAGGTATAACATTAAGACGGCGCAGCGCCTGCTGCAGCTCCCTCCTCATGCGCCTCCTGCCCCAGCTCCCTCTGTCATGCGGCGCCTGCCCCAGCTCACTCTGTCATGCGCCGCCTGCCTGTTCATTCATAAAGTGAGATAAGCAGGCAGGCGGCGCATGAGGAGGGAGCAGGGGCAGGCGGCGCATGACCGAGGGAGCTGGGGCAGGCGGCGCATCAGGAGGGATCTGCCGGTCTGCGCCTTCTTAATGTTATACGTCACTGCACCGGGCCCCGCCATGAGTGTCCCCGCCTCCTCCCTTCACACTGAACCATCTGATGGGGGATCTGTAGATGACACTTATGGGGATCTGTGGATGACATAAGTGTCATCCACAGATCCCCATAAGTGTCATCCACAGATCCCCCATCAGTGTAATGCACAGATCCCCCATCAGTGTCATCCACAGATCCCCCATCAGTGTAATGCACAGATCCCCCATCAGTGTCATGCACAGAGCCCCCCACAGTGTCATCCATAGAGCCCCCCACAGTGTCATCCACAGAGCCCCCCACAGTGTCATCCACAGAGCCCCCCACAGTGTCATCCACAGAGCCTCCCACAGTGTCATCCACAGAGCCCCACAGTGTCATCCACAGAGCCCCCCACAGTGTCATCCACAGAGCCCCCCACAGTGTCATCCACAGAGCCCCCCACAGTGTCATCCACAGAGCCCCCCACAGTGTCATCCACAGAGCCCCCCACAGTGTCATCCACAGAGCCCCCCACAGTGTCATCCACAGAGCCCCCCACAGTGTCATCCACAGAGCCCCCCACAGTGTCATCCACAGAGCCCCACACAGTGTCATCCACAGAGCCCCCCACAGTGTCATCCACAGAGCCCCCCACAGTGTCATCCACAGAGCCCCCCACAGTGTCATCCACAGAGCCCCCCACAGTGTCATCCACAGAGCCCCCCACAGTGTCATCCACAGAGCCCCCCACAGTGTCATCCACAGAGCCCCCCACAGTGTCATCCACAGAGTCATCCACAGAGCCCCCACAGTGTCATCCACAGAGCCCCCTCAGTGTCATCCACAGAGCCCCCCTCAGTGTCATCCACAGAGCCCCCCTCAGTGTCATCCACAGAGCCCCCCTCAGTGTCATCCACAGAGCCCCCCTCAGTGTCATCCACAGAGCCCCCCTCAGTGTCATCCACAGAGCCCCCCTCAGTGTCATCCACAGAGCCCCCCTCAGTGTCATCCACAGAGCCCCCCTCAGTGTCATCCACAGAGCCCCCCTCAGTGTCATCCACAGAGCCCCCCTCAGTGTCATCCACAGAGCCCCCCTCAGTGTCATCCACAGAGCCCCCCTTAGTGTCATCCACAGAGCCCCCCTCAGTGTCATTTACAGATCCCCCCATAACAGTGCGTCATCCACAGATCCCCCCATAATAGTGCGTCATCCACAGATCCCCCCATAACAGTGCATCATCCACAGATCCCCATAACAGTGCATCATCCACAGATCCCCTTAACAGTGCATCATCCACAGATCCCCATAACAGTGCGTCATCCACAGACCACCATTAGTTCAAAACCTACCAAAAGCACACCTTTTGGTTCAAAATATTTTTTTCTTATTTTCCTCCTCAAAAACCTAGGTGCGTCTTATCATCAGGTGCGTCTTATAAAGCTAAAAATACGGTAAATCAAGCCTTACTGACTAGCGATTAAGGGTACTTTCACACTTGCGGCAGGACGGATCCGACAGGCTGTTCACCCTGTCGGATCCATCCTTCCGCTATTTCGCTGTACCGCCGCTCTGTCCCCATCGACTATAATGGGGACGGGGGTGGAGCTCCGGTGCAGCACGGTAGTTCACGGCAAAAGGCCGCCGGACTAAAAATCCTGCATGTCCGACTTTTTAGTCCGGCCTCTCACCGCGAACTGCCGTACTGCGTCGGAAATAGCGGAAGGACGGATCCGACAGGGTGAACAGCTTGTCGGATCCGTCCTGCCGCAAGTGTGAAAGTACCCTTAAATCGTGATTTAAATCAGTTTGATTTAAATCAAATCCACTCTGGTACTTTCACACTTGCGTTGTTCGATTCCATCAGGCAGTTCCGTTGCCTGAACTGCCTGCGTGATTAGTAAAGCTGTATGCAAACGCATGTCACATTTTCTGACTGATCAGGCATTTTTCAGACTGATCAGGATCCTGATCAGTCTGAAAAATGCATTGCAATATCAGATCTGTTTTTCCGGTGTCATCCGGCAAAACGGATCCGCTATTTATATTTTTCACATTTTTAAAGGTCTGTGCATGCAATGCCGGATCCGGCACTAATATATTCCTATGGGAAAAAATGCCGGCATTCAAGCAAGTGTTCAGTTTTATTGCCCGGAGATAAAACCGCAGCATGCTGCGGTTTTATCTCTGTCCTGATCAGTCAAAAAGACTGAACTGACATCCTGAACGGATTTCTCTCCATTCAGAATGCATGGGGATAAAACTGATCAGTTCTTTTTCGGTATTGAGCCCCTAGGACGGAACTCTATGCCGGAAAAGAAAAACGCTAGTGTGAAAGTACCCTAATGAGAAGATTATAGTTTAAAGTATTTGGATTTCAGATGAGATATTCTACCCTACTATGACTTCCTGAGGGAGAGAGTGGTGTATATCCTGGCACAGCCTGTGATAAGCATGTGCCAGGCACGTGATCAGACGGTAGATGCAGCCGGGGTGAATACTTTCACATGTGCTTCCCACTGCCATCCATTTACTAGGTACATAAGTGATCCCTCTCAAGAGTGCTACAATATGTTTTTCAACCATCACCTTCATTTTAACATTCAGGGAGTTGTTTCATTGTACGATTTATGGGCATCACTTGCCTCCACCACGTGACATCTGTAACCTTACCTCATAAGGCAGCTTGTCAAAATAGCCATTACTTGTCCAATCCCTGAGGCTGGAGCTATTGAACTGATTGGTAAGGCAGTCAATCCCACAGCCATCTTCATCATCATATTCATCTTCATCCAAGTCACTCATGTCGATGGCGGCTATTTTCAATGAAAGCATCGGTTTCTCTTTTACACCGTGTAGTTCCACAGCATCAAATTCGGTGTAGTAGTCCAAAAGAGAGCCATTGGTTTCCAGGCGTAAGAGATTGGTTGGGAAATCGATTTCTTTTATACAGGGGGTGAACTGGCGAGCCTGAGGAGAATGGGCACGGCTGGGTTCTGCCGACCAGATTGTTTCCCATCTAGACGTGATACAGAATACATTAACATGTTCACCTGTGCATAATATCAACCATCATATTATATCTTATAACTTCTCAAAGATCAAACCAGGGCTTCTAACCCAGAACATCCTATGTGGTGTGAGGACCTGTTAGCCACCCCTGCAATCTCCTCATGAATACATGGCACTGCCTGTCGGGTAGCAGTACAGATCTTTAGTTGTAATATCTTGCCTTACATACGGCAGAATATTAAGTGGAAAGATCCACTTTAAAGTGACCTTCCAGTCAGGAGCTTGAAAATAAAATATATCAGTCCCAGAAAACAATTATTTTCCTCAGACTTGAGCTGTGATCTGTGACTACAGTCATCAGCAATGCCTAGCCTGACGTAGTCTAAAACACACCTCCTGCCTCATCACTGGTTCAAGGGGATATCCAGGGAGTAAAAGGAGATGGTAGCAGTGAGGGGGAGGTGTGTGTGTGTGGGAGAGGAGATGGTAGCAGTGATGGCGAGGTGTGTGTGTGTGTGTGTGTGTGTGTGTGTGTGTGAGGAGATGGTAGCAGTGATGGGGAGGTGTGTGTGTGTGTGTGTGTGTGTGTGGGGGGGAGAGGAGATGGTAACAGTGATGGGGAGGTGTGTGTGTGTGTGGGGGAGAGGAGATGGTAGCAGTGATGGCGAGGTGTGTGTGTGTGTGTGTGTGTGTGGGAGAGGAGATGGTAGCAGTGATGGGGAGGTGTGTGTGTGTGTGGGAGGAGATGGTAGCAGTGATGGGGAGGTGTGTGTGTGTGGGAGGAGATGGTAGCAGTGATGGGGAGGTGTGTGTGTGTGGGAGGAGATGGTAGCAGTGATGGGGAGGTGTGTGTGTGTGGGAGGAGATGGTAGCAGTGATGGGGAGGTGTGTGTGTGTGAGAGGAGATGGTAGCAGTGATGGGGAGGTGTGTGTGTGTGTGGGGGAGAGGAGATGGTAGCAGTGATGGCGAGGTGTGTGTGTGTGTGGGAGAGGAGATGGTAGCAGTGATGGGGAGGTGTGTGTGTGTGTGGGAGAGGAGATGGTAGCAGTGATGGGGAGGTGTGTGTGTGTGTGTGTGTGGGAGATGGTAGCAGTGATGGGGAGGTGTGTGTGTGTGGGAGAGGAGATGGTAGCAGTGATGGGGAGGTGTGTGTGTGTGGGAGGAGATGGTAGCAGTGATGGGGAGGTGTGTGTGTGTGTGTGGGAGATGGTAGCAGTGATGGGGAGGTGCGTGTGTGTGGGAGAGGAGATGGTAGCAGTGATGGGGAGGTGTGTGTGTGTGTGTGTGTGTGTGGGAGGAGATGGTAGCAGTGATGGGGAGGTGTGTGTGTGTGGGAGGAGATGGTAGCAGTGATGGGGAGGTGTGTGTGTGTGGGAGGAGATGGTAGCAGTGATGGGGAGGTGTGTGTGTGTGGGAGGAGATGGTAGCAGTGATGGGGAGGTGTGTGTGTGTGGGAGGAGATGGTAGCAGTGATGGGGAGGTGTGTGTGTGGGAGGAGATGGTAGCAGTGATGGGGAGGTGTGTGTGTGTGGGAGGAGATGGTAGCAGTGATGGGGAGGTGTGTGTGTGTGTGTGGGAGAGGAGATGGTAGCAGTGATGGGGAGGTGTGTGTGTGTGGGAGGAGATGGTAGCAGTGATGGGGAGGTGTGTGTGTGTGTGGGAGAGGAGATGGTAGCAGTGATGGGGAGGTGTGTGTGTGTGTGGGAGAGGAGATGGTAGCAGTGATGGAGAGATGTGTGTGTGTGTGGGAGGAGATGGTAGCAGTGATGGGGAGGTGTGTGTGTGTGGGAGGAGATGGTAGCAGTGATGGGGAGGTGTGTGTGTGTGTGGGAGAGGAGATGGTAGCAGTGATGGAGAGATGTGTGTGTGTGTGGGAGGAGATGGTAGCAGTGATGGGGAGGTGTGTGTGTGTGGGAGGAGATGGTAGCAGTGATGGGGAGGTGTGTGTGTGTGTGGGAGGAGATGGTAGCAGTGATGGAGAGATGTGTGTGTGTGTGGGAGGAGATGGTAGCAGTGATGGGGAGGTGTGTGTGTGTGAGAGGAGATGGTAGCAGTGATGGGGAGGTGTGGTGTGTGTGGGAGGAGATGGTAGCAGTGATGGGGAGGTGTGTGTGTGTGGGAGGAGATGGTAGCAGTGATGGGGAGGTGTGTGTGTGTGGGAGGAGATGGTAGCAGTGATGGGGAGGTGTGTGTGTGTGGGAGGAGATGGTAGCAGTGATGGGGAGGTGTGTGTGTGTGGGAGTAGATGGTAGCAGTGATGGAGAGATGTGTGTGTGTGTGGGAGGAGATGGTAGCAGTGATGGGGAGGTGTGTGTGTGTGAGAGGAGATGGTAGCAGTGATGGGGAGGTGTGTGTGTGTGTGGGAGGAGATGGTAGCAGTGATGGGGAGGTGTGTGTGTGTGGGAGGAGATGGTAGCAGTGATGGGGAGGTGTGTGTTGTGTGGGAGGAGATGGTAGCAGTGATGGGGAGGTGTGTGTGTGTGGGAGGAGATGGTAGCAGTGATGGGGAGGTGGTGTGTGTGAGAGGAGATGGTAGCAGTGATGGGGAGGTGTTGTGTGTGTGTGTGGGAGAGGAGATGGTAGCAGTGATGGGGAGGTGTGTGTGTGTGTGGGAGAGGAGATGGTAGCAGTGATGGAGAGATGTGTGTGTGTGTGGGAGGAGATGGTAGCAGTGATGGGGGAAGGTGTGGTGTGTGTGAGAGGAGATGGTAGCAGTGATGGGGAGGTGTGTGTGTGTGTGGGAGGAGATGGTAGCAGTGATGGGGAGGTGTTGTGTGTGTGAGAGGAGATGGTAGCAGTGATGGGGAGGTGTGTGTGTGTGTGGGAGGAGATGGTAGCAGTGAGGGGGAGGTGTGGGTGTGTGGGAGGAGATGGTAGCAGTGATGGGGAGGTGTGTGTGTGTGGGAGGAGATGGTAGCAGTGATGGGGAGGTGTGTGTGTGTGGGAGGAGATGGTAGCAGTGATGGAGAGATGTGTGTGTGTGTGGAGGAGATGGTAGCAGTGATGGGGAGGTGTGTGGTGTGAGAGGAGATGGTAGCAGTGATGGGGAGGGGTGTGTGTGTGGTGGGAGGAGATGGTAGCAGTGATGGGGAGGTGTGTGTGTGTGGGAGGAGATGGTAGCAGTGATGGGGAGGTGTGTGTGTGGGAGGAGATGGTAGCAGTGATGGGGAGGTGTGTGTGTGTGGGAGGAGATGGTAGCAGTGATGGGGAGGTGTGTGTGTGTGGGAGGAGATGGTAGCAGTGATGGAGAGATGTGTGTGTGTGTGGGAGGAGATGGTAGCAGTGATGGGGAGGTGTGTGTGTGTGAGAGGAGATGGTAGCAGTGATGGGGAGGTGTGTGTGTGTGGGAGGAGATGGTAGCAGTGATGGGGAGGTGTGTGTGTGGGAGGAGATGGTAGCAGTGATGGGGAGGTGTGTGTGTGTGGGAGGAGATGGTAGCAGTGATGGGGAGGTGTGTGTGTGTGAGAGGAGATGGTAGCAGTGATGGGGAGGTGTGTGTGTGTGGGAGGAGATGGTAGCAGTGATGGGGAGGTGTGTGTGTGTGGAGGAGATGGTAGCAGTGATGGGGAGGTGTGTGTGTGTGGGAGGAGATGGTAGCAGTGATGGGAGATGTGTGTGTGTGTGGGAGGAGATGGTAGCAGTGATGGGGAGGTGTGTGTGTGTGAGAGGAGATGGTAGCAGTGATGGGGAGGTGTGTGTGTGTGGGAGGAGATGGTAGCAGTGATGGGGAGGTGTGTGTGTGGGAGGAGATGGTAGCAGTGATGGAGAGATGTGTGTGTGTGTGGGAGGAGATGGTAGCAGTGATGGGGAGGTGTGTGTGTGTGAGAGGAGATGGTAGCAGTGATGGGGAGGTGTGTGTGTGTGGAGAGGAGATGGTAGCAGTGATGGGGAGGTGTGTGTGTGTGAGAGGAGATGGTAGCAGTGATGGGGAGGTGTGTGTGTGTGGGAGGAGATGGTAGCAGTGATGGGGAGGTGTGTGTGTGTGAGAGGAGATGGTAGCAGTGATGGGGAGGTGTGTGTGTGTGTGGGAGGAGATGGTAGCAGTGATGGGGAGGTGTGTGTGTGTGGGAGGAGATGGTAGCAGTGATGGGGAGGTGTGTGTGTGTGGGAGGAGATGGTAGCAGTGATGGGGAGGTGTGTGTGTGTGAGAGGAGATGGTAGCAGTGATGGGGAGGTGTGTGTGTGTGTGTGGGAGAGGAGATGGTAGCAGTGATGGAGAGATGTGTGTGTGTGTGTGTGTGAGGGTGAGTGATAGGAGACATAGCAGTGATGGAAGGGTGTATGAGGAGATTGTAGAAGTGATGGAGAGGTGTGTGTGTGTGGGAGGAGATGGTAGCAGTGATGGGGAGGTGTGTGTGTGTGGGAGGAGATGGTAGCAGTGATGGGGAGGTGTGTGTGTGTGAGAGGAGATGGTAGCAGTGATGGGGAGGTGTGTGTGTGTGGGAGGAGATGGTAGCAGTGATGGGGAGGTGTGTGTGTGTGGGAGGAGATGGTAGCAGTGATGGGGAGGTGTGTGTGTGTGAGAGGAGATGGTAGCAGTGATGGGGAGGTGTGTGTGTGTGTGGGAGAGGAGATGGTAGCAGTGATGGAGAGATGTGTGTGTGTGTGTGTGTGTGAGGGTGAGTGATAGGAGACATAGCAGTGATGGAAGGGTGTATGAGGAGATTGTAGAAGTGATGGAGAGGTGTGTGTGGGAGGAGACAGCAGCAGTGATGGAGAGGTAGGTGGGTGTGTGGGTGTGAGAGAGAGGAGATGGTAGCAGTGATGGAGAGGTGTCTATGTGTGGAAGATTATCGCGGTAGCAATGCTGAGGAAACAAGGAGGATGCTCGGGGTATAGAATGTGCAGAAAAATGTGGCTGCAGCAGGTATGGGTCACTTTCCTCATAATAATAATAATAATATTAATTATTATTATTAATATTATTAGTGTAAAGGAGGCTTTTTAATTTTTGCTGCCTCCATGGAAAACCCTTTTCAGGCTGCACCAGAGCCTGGAGACTAGTTGCCCATGTCAACCAATCAGATTCTTCCTCTCATCGTTCATTAAAACTGTTGCCTAAATGGTTGCCACAGACAATCCACCACTTTTACTTTCCAACAGTTTTGATCCATTTTCCCCATAATGCTTTATGCAAACAGAAAAAAGTGTCAAGGTAACAGGGGGTTCACACGTAGGTTTTTACTGTCTGTGGGAATTATGAAATGCAGGACACACACTGGCGATTCTTTTTTTTTTTCCACATTCCAACTTCAAAAATGTGGCATTTGGCTTTTTTCTGGCATTTTGACAGTGGTAAGACACACTGGGACAGATTTCTTAATAGTACTAATATTTAGTAACAGTGGCAAATTTTGGCTCATTTTGGCGTATGAAGGTATATTTAGGTCATGCCCCTTTCCCAAGAAAACATGCCCCCTTGTTGAACAAGGCATAAAACGCTTAGATTGTGTATAAAAATGACAGAAAAATGCAGGTGTCCAAAAGTTAAAAATAATTTAATAAATGCTGTTATTCTAGCGTAAAAAAAAAATTGTGTCCGACTTCATGCTCATGGGAACTAATGACATTCAAGCTTCAATGTTATTGCAGGCATGAAAATTAGCGATGGGGCTCTGGGTCTATGGGCTTAAAACAAATTCTAAGAGCAGCGACAATATCGAACTTCCCGTTTCCCCTCAGGTGATGTTTTCATAGAAAAAAACTGTTGTAGCTAATTATCTAAAGTGGATTCCCCATCTTAGACCACTCTGGCTCATCCAGGTCTGACAGGTATCAGAACAGGGGTCCCTAAAGTCTACATATATAACAGAAACAGCTGCTATTTCCTAAACCGAATGGTATTCTCCATTCATGAAGCAGCCGTCAGCCACCTTGCTTGGTGAAAATGGGATCAGGTGACCGCCAACCTTGTGTCTGGTGGGGTCTCTGAGATGGGATCTCCAGCTATCAGGCATTTATGAATAAAGGTTCCAATTCACACTCAGTCCTTTGTACAAAAAAAGACCGCGCAGCTCAAACGCTTTCCATAGGAGCGTGGATGAATACGGTAGATGGATTTATGAAGAAAACAAAACAGATATCAGATGTTCAGTTATTTATCCTTAAAAAAAAATGTCTGGCACCCATCCCATTCGATTTCTCCGATGTTAAAAGACATCTTTTAGATGATGTAGAAAACAGTATGCAAAACAGAGCATTAAAAGGGTTTAAAAGAGTGTTCCCATGGCATATCACTAGGATGTCACCAGTGACAGATAGGTGCGGGGCTCATATCTGGGACCTGCTCACGTCTCCAGGCCACCCTCTGTTCGTCGCTATGCGAGTTCTGAAAACAGCTGACTGCTGGGCTATTTCTGGCTGCCTCCTAGCGGTGAACGGAAAGGTGGTCGTGCTATTGTGGTGCGCTCTCCATTCACAGCTATGGGACTTAGTTGAGCGTGCTCCCTTTGCTATTTTTTGGAACTCCCATAGTAATGAACGGAGATCACACTGCGCATGCACGGTGTGTTCTCCTTCACTTCGGGGCCCTGTTCTCTTGATCGAAGAGGGTCACAGACGTGGGACCCACTCCTATCTAACATTGATGGAATATCCTAGCGATATGCCATTATTGTCCCAGATGGAAATAACTGTTTCTCAAGATATCAGGGCTGCTAGTTCCGACACTAGCTATACTACTGAGGCAGTGGTTTGCTAAGGGGGCGGCTACCTGTAGTCTCAAGTGGGAGTGGTCTTCACCGTTCTGTCCAATCATTGCTTACACGGTCAGACTGGTAAAGAACACCCACTTGAGCGTGCCAGATAAAAGTAAGGCAAAGGTCAGTGCAGATCAAGCAGTATGAGAACTCTGCCTGCTTCACGGCTTGTGACAGGTCCTGCTGTAAATGCTCTTGTAAAATATTCAAAACTAAGAACATCAGGGGCATAGTGAAAAGTCCCTACAATTACTGTCCAGTGAGGGACATTTATCAAATGTCTTACGCCACTACTGTTATGTAAAGAAGTCACAGATTATCATGCACAGCATATTTGAGCCATAATTTACAACTTTTCACTCCTTTTACCTTCCTGAAGTCTGCTAGATTTACTATCATTTACACTAGATAGCGACATAAATGATAGTTCAAAACTATGACAGCTAGTATATCTGCCCCAAAGTGTCTTGAAGGAGTTGTCATTTCAAAATCTTGGAGAAGCCCTGCAAAAATTATGTCCAACGTTCTTCTGATGCTATTCGGCACGTGACCACTTTTGTCAACCATTATCCTGAGGACAGTGATTGCCTGCAGTAGTAACATGCCGTATAACTCGCACAACTCTTTTAAAGGGGTTATCGAGGAATGGATAATGATGACCTATCCCCAGGATCAGATCAGCTGTTATGGGGAGTTGCCATGCTCACCGGAGCTCTGGTAAGCGGGACCGGCTTCTGGCAGCTTTGTAAGCACAGTGCCGTACATTGTATAGCAGCTCAGCCCTATTCACTTCAATGGCCATGTGGCCAATACACAGTAATGTCACATGGCCTAAGAAGAGGCAAACAACTCGGACCCCTGCTGATCTGATACTGATGACCTATTCAGAGGATAGGTTAGCAATACAAATTCCCAGATAAGCCCTTTAAGATACCCTTTCTGCTCAATGACAGGTCGAAGACTTGGTGCAGGTAGGTAGACTTCAAATACAGTAATCATTACAAAAACCTCTGTGACAAAGCCAAGATACCAGAATCCAGACCTTCACAACGTATAGGGAATAACTTCTTACCTTACTTCAGCAGGAGGGGTCTGAGAATAGGGATTGGCAGAGCAAGCAAGAATCTTCACAACAGATCCTGGATGATAGGTTTCAAGAATATGAATCGCTGTAGGATAAACAGGCTCCTCAAAGGCAAGTTCTACATAATCCAGACTAAAGAAGCTGGGCGATGTTCTCTTGAAAGGAGAAGAGCTGCTACTCTGATGCCACCAATTTCCATACGTCCGAAACACAGCGGTCTGGGTGAAATCCCCAGAACTGGGATAGACGTTGGGGGGACCAGCTAAGTTCCACATGGTGTAAGACATGCTGTTTTCACTTCCATAGTGAGAACTGAAATCCAAAACTTCTTTGGCATACTGTACAACTTCAATGGACATTGGCAAAGAACGGCTGTTTGATTCAATGGCTCTGCGACTGTTAATCATCTCCCCCCTACTAGCTAACCGGGCACGGCGCCGAAGGCAAATGTAGTAAAACATGCTCAGGACTGTTAGCATGGGAAACCAAGACGACATGTAGCTCACACAGACAGGAGCGGTGAATTATGCGGTCTAACTTGTTTCTTGTAGTCAATGACAGATAACCTGGTACACACATCCCTGCAGAAAGCAACAGAGAAAACAATCAGTTTAAATTCAAACCTTAAACCTTTGACAGTACTGCACTGTACATGAAGAAAGAAACCCGCTCACCGCAATGCTTCTGGTCCCAGGAACGTACACATCTGGATGGGGTGACATGAGCCACTGATCTGGCCCAGGCGTCACGTAATCCAACAATGACATGCCTCTTGGGGACACGCCACCACTGAGGCTGGAGACAAGGTGCTGCGGCACCCCAGACCCTGTCCAGATGTGTACCTATGTGAGACCAAAAGCAGGGGAGGGGATTTTTTTGTTACAGTGGAAAAAGTTGCCAAAAACTGAAATACCCCTTTAAACTGCTGCTCTTAAAACCACGTAACAATATGGAATAAGGTCATGTAAAATCAATTATTATAATTAACCACATAAAATTTAAAGGGGTCGTCTAAAGACATCCCTGTTTTCCGGATTCCTGCAGTTGCAGCCGCCCCACCATTCAGATACTAATCACTGACCAAACCCCTCCAGCCCTATTGTACTATGCATTCTGTATTCAGAATGCTATTATTTTCCCTTATAACCATGTTATAAGGGAAAATAATAATGATCGGGTCCCCATCCCGATCGTCACCTAGCAACCGTGTGCGTGAAAAATCGCACCGCATCCGCACTTGCTTGCAGATGCTTGTGATTTTCACGCAACCCCATTAATTTCTATTGGGCCTGCGTTGCATGATAAACGCACAATATAGAGCATGCTGCGATTTTCACGCAACGCATAAGTGATGTGTGAAAATCACCGCTCATGTGCACAGCCCCATAGAAATGAATGGGTCCGGATTCAGTGCGGGTGCAATGCGTTCACCTCCCGCATTGCGCCCGCGCGGAAATCTCGCCCATGTGAACTCAGCCTAAAGGGTACTTATGGACTGTGTGCTTTTAAAGGCATGGCTGATACCTGACATATGTTGTAAACTATATTTTGTCAGCTCGATCAAGTGTTCTCAACAGAGAGAGATCCTTCTCTCCACCCAACATCTGCCCTTGAGGTAACAACTCTATACACATTAGGTCCCACCAAAACGCTGAGCTTGGCGGACATTCACCTGGTACGTTTTACTCCAATATCATAGTAGGTAAAGCACTGCAGAAGTTGGTAGCACTGTATAAATACGTTTCTTCTATGAAGCAGATGAAACCACCTCCCACTAAAAGCTTATTCACACATCAGTGATTTACATCTGTGTGCTCTCCGTGTTCTCCATGGACAGCACAGGTCCATTCATTTCGAGCATCCATGTCACTCCACAGCCTGATGTTTGCATCTACAACCTCAGTGAAAAACCACTGAACTCGTGTGCGTGAGGCCTAATTATGTGTACTACCTACACGGCCCCAGAGTATGCACTTAATAGGTTTACATAGTGTCACACAATGGTATGGTGTCTAAAGGCCCTTTTACTGACTGATTATCAAGAGCGAACATTCATGCGAGCCAGTGTAAAAGCGTCACCGACCACCTGATTCATCCATTCATCAGGTGAAGACATCAATGATGTGGCACCCAGTCAGTTTCTAGACCGCACAGCATCCTCTGTAAACAGGGGCCTACTGCCCAGAAACAATGAATCAACATGGGAAACAGCAATCATGCAGAAGTGACTGCTGCAGTTATCACCACCACTGACCAGCAGGCAATTATCGGGAATGAATAGTCAGTTCCTGATAATTCCTTGTGAAAAGGGAATCTGTCAGCTCTGAAACATCCTGCAAACTAGGGTACCGTAAGCGGTGTATAGTGTAAGTGACATCTTCATACTGGCTTGCACACCGATGCTGTGCTCTCACAAACCAGCAGTAAAATGCATTTGAGCTCATGCATATAATGGAGAGGACTCAAAGAGGAGCCCTGCCAATGCATTTTACTGGTGGTTGGTGGGAGCACCGCATCGGAGTGCAAGTGAGTATGACGATAAAAATGACATGAGCGGACTGGGCGTCACTTACTCTATCCACTGCTTGGGGAAAGGGGAATGTTCAGAGCTGAAAGATTTCCATAAACATGCTATTTCAAAGGATTTTTTTTTGCTATTAGCTTTTCAGATATATTTTTTAAATAAAAAAGAGGATATACTGTAATGTTTTTATAAGTTTTTACAGAATAAACACAGGCTTGAAATGTCAAACACCTGCTATACTTTATATAACAAATACTTTTTTTTTTTTTTTTTTGTGGGGGGGCATGCCACGCTATCCTACAGGTCAGAAATTGAAATAGACCTGTCTTTGTGTAAGGTCCCCAGAATATATATATATATATATTGTCGGGTATATAAAGCAAATGCTTTATATCAATATAAAAAAAATTATCGGGTCAAAAGAAAAATTATGCAAACTATATTGACCCGTTAGATGGACATAAACATCTTAAAGAGTTCAATCAAGAACCTGATTATTTTGTGCAATCAGTAAAACAGGGTACAAGCGTCTATGCAAAAATATAAATGGTTTATTATGCAATAGGTTAAAATACAAACAAAAATGAATCAACATAAATTTCAATAATATACAATGATATGCAGTACCCAGAATTCACCACTATATGATACCAACAAAACACTACTCAACCAACACAAGAATATTATGCAATACAGCTTTAAATCTGTGAGAGATATACAATCAATGGATTATGCGGAAAACTCAATCAAGAAGATGACAGGTACAAGCCCTTGCTCCGCCCAAAAATGATGACCAATCTTTCAGATAATGGTAGTATTGCAACAAAACGTATAAATTATTGGCTTGATATAAAACTAGGGAATTCAAAGATTCCCAACAAAGAGTTTCTCCAATATTATCCCCTTGTTTCAGTTATATGCATCGTAACTGAAATCAGAGAAAATACGGATGTAGCAACTAACGTTACACGTCCGCAAGTGAGCGGGTATCTGGCTAAGTATCAAGCCAATTAATTTAGATCAATACTACATAAAACAAAATATACATTACCCAAGGGTCAAGTAATGTGCAGAGTCTTGGGGCAGCCAGCTCTCAAGAGTTTTTCCCGATAATCCAAATGATTTTCCAGAGATCTATAATCCAAATGTTTGTTTCTCTTTTTTTTTTTTTCTTCTTTTTTTTTCCTTTCTTTTTTTCTGGTAACTGGTTTCTTAACCCAAAACTTATCAGATGAACACGCCCTCCGAGTTTGGAACTTACCAATCATTGTTGGAGGGGTGTGTGCATTGATAAGGAGCATGGCGTCATAATACTACCCAGAATGCAATTTTGCTACTGATGTAGTATTAACCGCTTATATCTAGATGGCACTGTTGTATAAGCAATAAGCATCATACCATTAAGGGTTAACTCATACATGCCTAATATTTTCACTACTTCACACCTCTGACATCTGGGGCCTTGTCTCAGGGCTGAGGGACAAACTTTGATACATGAATATATACTTTGAGGAACATCTAGACTATTCTCACACTTTGGAATTCATGTTCAGATAGGAAAAACAATGAAGCCTCAGAATCTGCAGGTGCGGTGTATCTTCCAACTTTCTAAATGTATAATATATTGTTACAATAACACTAGTTATGAACAGTACAGTAATCTTCTCATGGACTTACTTTGGCCTACATGAAACTTCATACAAAACAGTGAATATAAATCAACATTGCTCTTAAAGGCAATGAATACCCATTATAACTAAAATAAGTAAGTATAACTGTTTAAACTTATGAAAAAGCACAACAATATATATATATATATATATATATATATATATATACACACATACACACACATACACAGTACAGACCAAAAGTTTGGACACACCTTCTCAAAGAGTTTTCTTTATTTTCATGACTATGAAAATTGTAGATTCACACTGAAGGCATCAAAACTATGAATTAACACATGTGGAATTATATACATAACAAAAAAGTGTGAAACAACTGAAAATATGTCATATTCTAGGTTCTTCAAAGTAGCCACCTTTTGCTTTGATTACTGCTTTGCACACTCTTGGCATTCTCTTGATGAGCTTCAAGAGGTAGTCATCTGAAATGGTTTTCACTTTACAGGTGTGCCCTGTCTGGTTTAATAAGTGGGATTTCTTGCCTTATAAATGGGGTTGGGACCATCAGTTGCGTTGTGGAGAAGTCAGGTGGATACACAGCTGATAGTCCTACTGAATAGACTGTTAGAATTTGTATTATGGCAAGAAAAAAGCAGCTAAGTAAAGAAAAACGAGTGGCCATCATTACTTTAAGAAATGAAGGTCAGTCAGTCCGAAAAATTGGGAAAACTTTGAAAGTGTCCCCAAGTGCAGTCACAAAAACCATCAAGTGCTACAAAGAAACTGGCTCACATGCGGACCGCCCCAGGAAAGGAAGACCAAGAGTCACCTCTGCTGCGGAGGATAAGTTCATCCGAGTCACCAGCCTCAGAAATCGCAGGTTAACAGCAGTTCAGATTAGAGACCAGGTCAATGCCACAGCAGACACATCTAGCAGCAGACACATCTCTAGAACAACTGTTAAGAGGAGACTGTGTGAATCAGGCCTTCATGGTAGAATATCTGCTAGGAAACCACTGCTGAGGACAGGCAACAAGCAGAAGAGACTTGTTTGGGCTAAAGAACACAAGGAATGGACATTAGACCAGAGGAATTCTGTGCTTTGGTCTGATGAGTCCAAATTTGAGATCTTTGGTTCCAACCACCGTGTCTTTGTGCGACGCAGAAAAGGTGAACAGATGGACTCTACATGCCTGGTTCCCACCGTGAAGCATGGAGAAGGAGGTGTGATGGTGTGGGGGTGCTTTGCTGGTGACACTGTTGGGGATTTATTCAAAATTGAAGACATACTGAACCAGCATGGCTACCACAGCATCTTGCAGCGGCATGCTATTCCATCCGGTTTGCGTTTAGTTGGACCATCATTTATTTTTCAACAGGACAATGACCCCAAACACACCTCCAGGCTGTGTACAGGCTATTTGACCATGAAGGAGAGTGATGGGGTGCTGCGCCAGATGACCTGGCCTCCACAGTCACCGGACCTGAACCCAATCGAGATGGTTTGGGGTGAGCTGGACCGCAGAGTGAAGGCAAAACGGCCAACAAGTGCTAAGCATCTCTGGGAACTCCTTCAAGACTGTTGGAAGACCATTTCAGGTGACTACCTCTTGAAGCTCATCAAGAGAATGCCAAGAGTGTGCAAAGCAGTAATCAAAGCAAAAGGTGGCTACTTTGAAGAACCTAGAATATGACATATTTTCAGTTGTTTCACACTTATGTATATAATTCCACATGTGTTAATTCATAGTTTTGATGCCTTCAGTGTTAATCTAGTCATGAAAATAAAGAAAACTCTTTGAATGAGAAGGTGTGTCCAAACTTTTGGTCTGAACTGTACATCTAATGTGTATGGACAGCTTTCTATTGGAATAGCGGATGTGAGAAGAAGGATATATTGACATCATAAGATGGATATTTACACTACGGCTCCTATGACTATGGACTACTGTAATACAGTCATAAGAAAGTCACTCCGATCTAATTCAACCCAATTCTTTATAGATAAACTATAAAACAACACTTATGGCAGATCATGACTGGTCTTCATCATCACGAATATGCATCTGCGTCATCATGGACCTGTATCCATATAGACAGAATTTCAAAAGGATGGGCCCCAGATGCAGGTTCTGCTCTGCACTTCCAGCTTGGAGTAGGGTTGGGCGATATACCGTGGTATAAAAAAAAAGCTGTTTCCTAATTACTGCAGTATTTTGTGACGTCATAGAAGGGGTCATGTGCGCTGAGTGACCGCTCCAAAAATCTGCGTCCGCCCGCCCCAGCATGAATTTATACCAATTGCTGCCCGCAGCGGCTACCCCGTATCCTCCATGCAGGCTCCGCCCACTGACGTCTGAATCAGATGACAGGCGAGGCTGCGCGGCGCAGGACAGGAGCGCCACCAACACTTCTGCTTACAGCCTGCAATACACCTTTTAGTAGGAGCCACCCAATTGGGTCAGGAGGTGGCTGAGAGATCGACACACCATTCAGGGTATGCTTATTATCTTTTTTAATCACCAAGTCATTTTATCCTCATATTTGGCTCCATTGCAGCATTGTTTGGGGCTTATTAGGGTACATTCACACGACCGTATTTTTGGCTCTGCATCCGTTCCGCAATTTTGCGGAACAGGTGCGGACCCATTCAATTCAACAGGGTCGCAAAAGATGCGGACAGCACACAATGTGCTGTCCGCATCCGTAGATCCGTTACGCGGCCGGGCAAAAAAGATAGAGCATGTCCTATTCTTGTCCGCAATCGCAGACAAGAATAGGCATTTCTATCATGGGGCCGCCTAGATTCACATCGCTGGTATCAGTGTTTTGCGGATCCGCAATTTGCGGGCCGCAAAACACATATGGTCGTGTGAATGTACCCTTATTCTGAGGTGTTTTTGTGTTTACTTTCCCTGCTTGTGGGTGTGCTGACCTCTCGGCCCCCCCTTGGGTCCTGTTCCTCATCTTTGTGCTGCCTTTTACCATCATGTATGTATTTGTTATGTGTTATCAATAAAGCTTATCGATTTTCACTTTGTGAAGATTATGGTTCAATTTTTTGGCGACACCTTTTAGTAGAAGATGATACACAAGATTACTATAAACCACTCGTTCTGGTACAGAATTAACCCTGTAATGTTTTTGTTGTTACTAGAAGTCAATCGACTAGTTACAGATACCTGAAATGGTGAAAAATGAAATATAAAAGTATAACAATTAACGTCTCCTTGTGGCTGCCTGGCTGCCCCCATACAATGTAACGTCTCCTCGTGGCTGCCCCCATCCAGTGTAACGTCTCCTCGTGGCTGCCCCCATCCAGTGTAACGTCTCCTCGTGGCTGCCCCCATCCAGTGTAACGTCTCCTCGTGGCTGCCCCCATCCAGTGTAACGTCTCCTCGTGGCTGCCCCCATCCAGTGTAACGTCTCCTCGTGGCTGCCCCCATCCAGTGTAACGTCTCCTCGTGGCTGCCCCCATCCAGTGTAACGTCTCCTCGTGGCTGCCCCCATCCAGTGTAACGTCTCCTCGTGGCTGCCCACATCCAGTGTAACGTCTCCTCGTGGCTGCCCCCATACAGTGTAACGTCTCCCTGTGGCTGGCCCCATACAGTGTAACGTCTCCTCGTGGCTGCCCCCATACAGTGTAACGTCTCCTCGTGGCTGCCCCCATACAGTGTAACGTCTCCCTGTGGCTGGCCCCATACAGTATAACGTCTCCTTGTGGCTGCCCCCATACAGTGTAACGTCTCCCTGTGGCTGGCCCCATACAGTGTAACGTCTCCCTGTGGCTGGCCCCATACAGTGTAACGTCTCCCTGTGGCTGCCCCCATACAGTATAACGTCTCCTTGTGGCTGCCCCCATACAGTATAACGTCTCCTTGTGGCTGCCCCCATACAGTGTAACGTCTCCTTGTGGCTGCCCCCATACAGTGTAACGTCTCCTTGTGGCTGCCCCCATACAGTGTAACGTCTCCTTGTGGCTGGCCCCATACAGTGTAACGTCTCCTTGTGGCTGGCCCCATACAGTGTAACGTCTCCTTGTGGCTGGCCCCATACAGTGTAACGTCTCCTCGTGGCTGGCCCCATACAGTGTAACGTCTCCCTGTGGCTGGCCCCATACAGTATAACGTCTCCTTGTGGCTGCCCCATACAGTGTAACGTCTCCCTGTGGCTGGCCCCATACAGTGTAACGTCTCCCTGTGGCTGGCCCCCATACAGTGTAACGTCTCCTGTGGCTGCCCCCATACAGTGTAACGTCTCCCTGTGGCTGGCCCCATACAGTGTAACGTCTCCTTGTGGCTGGCCCCATACAGTGTAACGTCTCCCTTGTGGCTGGCCCCATACAGTGTAACGTCTCCTTGTGGCTGGCCCCATACAGTGTAACGTCTCCTTGTGGCTGGCCCCATACAGTGTAACGTCTCCTTGTGGCTGGCCCCATACAGTGTAACGTCTCCTTGTGGCTGGCCCCATACAGTGTAACGTCTCCTTGTGGCTGGCCCCATACAGTGTAACGTCTCCTTGTGGCTGGCCCCATACAGTGTAACGTCTCCTTGTGGCTGCCCCATACAGTGTAACGTCTCCTTGTGGCTGCCCCATACAGTGTAACGTCTCCTTGTGGCTGCCCCCATACAGTGTAACGTCTCCTTGTGGCTGCCCCCATACAGTGTAACGTCTCCTTGTGGCTGCCCCCATACAGTGTAACGTCTCCTTGTGGCTGCCCCCATACAGTGTAACGTCTCCTTGTGGCTGGCCCCATACAGTGTAACGTCTCCTTGTGGCTGCCCCCATACAGTGTAATGTTTACTTGTGGCTTCCCCCAGTGTAACGTCTCCTTGTGGCTGCCCCCATACAGTGTAACGTCTCCTTGTGGCTGCCCCCATACAGTGTAACGTCTCCTTGTGGCTGCCCCCATACAGTGTAACGTCTCCTTGTGGCTGCCCCCATACAGTGTAACGTCTCCTTGTGGCTGCCCCCATACAGTGTAACGTCTCCTTGTGGCTGCCCCCATACAGTGTAACGTCTCCTTGTGGCTGCCCCCATACAGTGTAACGTCTCCTTGTGGCTGCCCCCAGTGTAATGTCTCCTTGTGGCTGCCCTCATACAGTGTAAGGTTTACTTGTGGCTGCCCCCATACAGTATAACGTCTCCTTGTGGCTGCCTCCATACAGTGTAATGTTTACTTGTGGCTGCCCCCATACAGTGTAACGTCTCCTTGTGGCTGCCCCCATACAGTGTAACGTCTCCTTGTGGCTGCCCCCATACAGTGTAACGTCTCCTTGTGGCTGCTCCCATACAGTGTAACGTCTCCTTGTGGCTGCCCCCATACAGTGTAACGTCTCCTTGTGGCTGCCCCCATACAGTGTAACGTCTCCTTGTGGCTGCCCCCATACAGTGTAACGTCTCCTTGTGGCTGCCCCCATACAGTGTAACGTCTCCTTGTGGCTGCCCCCATACAGTGTAACGTCTCCTTGTGGCTGCCCCCATACAGTGTAACGTCTCCTTGTGGCTGCCCCCATACAGTGTAACGTCTCCTTGTGGCTGCCCCCATACAGTGTAACGTCTCCTTGTGGCTGCCCCCATACAGTGTAATGTTTACTTGTGGCCCCAAGTGTTTTTTTTCTATTTAAAGGGCATTTCTCGCGATATATATCATTATCGCGATAAATTTCTTAATATCGTTATCGTGGGAATATTTTTGATATCGTCCAACCCTAGCTTGGAGACACTGGCAGGGGAAAGCTGCCAATGAGCTGGGTCTGCTGGATTGCTCCTGCAGTTCTGCATGGCTCCATGGTGGACCCTCAGTCCACGAGACCCTCTATTCCCAATGCATGTGCTGATAACCCCATCAGAAGTACAACCTCAGAACACTTTCAGGTTAGGCATCACCGGGGCACAAGTCCCAGCCTGACCTGGGGTGTTCTAATCAGAAGGATCTATGATGCCTTCAGGTCAGTCACCTGATTTCTGGCATTAACATGTATTATGAAATCACTGCATCCCTCACTAGGCAGGATCCTAGTGGGTGAATGGGGGTAACCAGTAGGTGTGTGGGAGGAATGCACTAGCTGAAGGGACCGCACGTGTCGTCACTCTGCATGGAAATGACAACCAGTGCCACCCTGCAGCCAAGGTTATCACGTGACAGACACCTCTCCCAGCCCCCCACCCCTTCTAGGTGACTCCATCAGCAGACGCCACTGACAAGCTGAATAGAAGCACATAATAAGTTATTCGCACAGCCCCCCACGGCGCACTGCCTGTTAGGTTACCTTCCAGCTGTACCGAGCCAGCCGGTACAGAGCTGCTGAGTAACGGCAGGGCACCGGCTACCGGAAGCAGTCTAGTCACTAACCCAGCAAAACATTCCCCGAGCCCGCCCACCACACTCGGCAGCAGCCAATCAGAGTGGAAGCTGCTAAGCAGCTGTACAAATAGAGGGGTTGTGATAGGCGTGACTAGATCCCAAGAGGGAGGGTGTGATTGGTTCCTTCTAGAAGCACGTGATGTTTGTGTGTGGGTGTGTCTGCGCCCAATGTGTGACGCGGGGAGGATGTTGGCTGTTCTGGCCCTCACAGATTTAAAGGAGCCGTCAGCAGACGGTGACGTGTGCCTCTGGTGAGGGCGACGCATTATCACCGGTCCGGGATGTCGTTAGAATATTGATCACGTGTGTCCGTTTCATCTTGTTATACAAATATAAGTCCAGTGTTATCCTAGGTTAATAAATACTCTCAGGCACCCCCTAAATGTTCTCTCCTGCAGGACATAATGTCAATGTATAATACTGTTCAGGGGCCCTGCCAATAACATCTTTCAGACCTCCTCCTGTGTGGGCCCCTAGCTAGGGCCCCAAAGCAACTGCTTCCCTATAGCTACACCCCTGCGCTCTGGTCCTCCCCAGGGCTGCAGGCAGAGTTGGGAACTATCCTGGTTTTCCAGGGTGTCACCCAGGTTTTGTGCCCCCTTTCAAGGGTACCCAGTCAACGAGTAGATTCAGGGCCGGCCTTAGGTGTTCAGGCGCCCTGTGCGAGCTAACCTTGTGGCGCCCCCCCCCAAAAAAAAAAAACACTGCTTGTTGCTGGCATCATGGCATAGGCTGGCTGACTATCCAACCAAGTAGTTACCAGCCCGCCAGGGCCGGCCTTAGGTGTTCAGGCGCCCTGTGCGAGCTAACCTTGTGGCGCCCCCCCCCCAAAAAAAAAAACACTGCTTGTTGCTGGCATCATGGCATAGGCTGGCTGACTATCCAACCAAGTAGTTACCAGCCCGCACACCCCAAAGGCCGGTGTAATGTTATACTTCCCTACTTCGTGAGATCTCCCTACCCTCGTCATTTCCGGTCGCACCGGACATGACGTGAGGAGGTGTGCAGCGCCACGCAGGCGCACAACGACAGGTTAGGGAAATTTCACAGCAGAGTGCGCATGCGCCAGGAGCCTCGCCGGCGGTTAAGGTAGGGAAAAACTATGGGCCAGTGCGCAGGCGCAGTGATCGGATGGATGTTCTCAGCTGGACACCGGCCGACACTGCGCATGCACCGGGAGCCTCACCAGCGGTTAGGGAAGGGAAAAATTACGTACGGGCCAGTGCTTTTTCCCTACCCTAACCGCTGGTGAGGCTCCCAGCGCATGCGCAGTGTCGGCCGGTGTCCAGCTGAGAACATCCATCCGATCACCGCACCTGTGCACTGGCCCATAATTTTTCCCTACCCTAACCGCCGGGGAGGCTCCCAGCGCATGCGCACTCTGCAGTGAAATTTCCCTAACCCGTCGTTGTGCGCAGTGCGCCCCCCCCAATATAATAAACATTGGTGGCGCAGTGCGCCCCTCCCAACACCCCAGTATGATAAACATTGGTGGCGCAGTGCGCCACCCCAACACCCCAGTATAATAAACATTGGTGGCGCAGTGCACCCCCCCAACACCCCAGTATAATAAACATTGGTGGCGCAGTGCGCCCCCCCCATATAATAAACATTGGCGCAGTGCGCCCCCCAATATAACAAACATGAGCGCAGTGCGCCCCCCCAATATAACAAACATGAGCGCAGTGTGCCCCCCAATATAATAAACATTGGTGGTTCAGTGTGCCCCCCCAACACCCCAGTATAATATACATTGGTGGCGCAGTGCACCCCCCCCCCCCATATAATAAACATTGGTGGCGCAGTGGGCAGTGCCAATGAGGGTTAAAAAATAAAAAAATAAACTCACCTCCTCCAATTGATCGTCTCCTGTTCTTTCTTCAGAACTTGTCAAAGGACCTGTGGTGACATCACTGTGCTCATCACATGATGCATCACATGATCCATCACCATGGTAATGGGCCATGTGATGAGCTCAGTGACGTCACCACAGGTCCTGAAGAAACAGGAGACCGGCAGCTACCCGATCAACTGGAGGAGGTGAGTTAATTTTTTTAATTATTTTTTAACCCTCATTGGCACTTCCCACTGTGCCACCAATGTTTCTTATACTGGGGTGTTGAGGGGGGGGGGGGGCGCACTGTGCCACCAACGTTTCTTATACAAATACAGGAGGCGGGTGCCGGAATCAAATAGCCGGCACCCGACCTCTGTGACAGGGAGCTGCGATCAGCGGCAGTTAACCCCTCAGGTACCGCACCTGAAGGGTTAACTCAACTGCCGCTGATCGCAGCTCCCTGTCACAGATGTCGGGTGCCGGCTATTTGATTCCGGCACCCGCCTCCTGTATTTGTATTACAGGTCAGTTATCTTCATTGGTGGCGCAGTGGCCTCAGCCCCTCCCCTCCTCCTCCCATCTCTCTTCTTATTGGCAGCTGCGGGGGCAGCAGGCAGGTCAGACACAGGGGAGGAGGAACGAATCAGGTCAGACAGGGGAGGGCGAGATGGAGGAGGCGCCCCGAGGGAAAACACAAGTGCAGCCTCGCCTGCCGCATATTACATTGCGAGCTGTCGGCCGCCCAGCGCCCCTGTTGCTATGGCGCCCTGTGCGGCCGCACAGCCCGCACACCCTAAAGGCCGGCCCTGAGTAGATTCACCTGGTTTCCGGGCCCCCTGCGTCCACAGCGCTCTGTTGTGATGCCGGCGTTTTTTCATTTCTGGGGACCTCAGGAATTATTTAACATGCGACATGGCACCTAAAATCCACGTCTGTTTATTCAGGCCTGCCAAATCCATATTTTGCACTTTGCCCCTAGAGCCCTGCTCTGCGCCCATACAGTAGGCTACAAGCCCATATGGGGTGTTTCCAGAATGGGGAGAAAATGGGGAACACATACTGGGGTGCATTTTCTCCTTTAACCCCTTGTGAAAGTGAAAAATTGGGGTCTGGTTCTATTTTTTGATCTTCACAGCCGAGTGCTTTTAAATCCTTTGACAAGTGTTTCTGCCTTCTGTGAGACACCTGTTTGCTGAAAAGTGCCATTTCCACCACTTAAAATGTTCGTATGGGGGTGCACCTTCCAAAATAGGGTCATTTTTTTTTGGGGGGGGGGGGGTTTCTGGGGACCGCAGATTTTTTTTAATGCAACATGGTACCTAAAATCCAAGTCTGCCAATTCAGGCCTGCAGTTTACATCTAAAACCCTGCAGGATACTAGCACATGTGGGGTGTTGCCGTATTCAGGGGAAAATTTGTTATAAAAGTTGAGGTGCATTTTGTCCTGTTACCCCTTGTGAAAGTGAAAAGTTTTCACAGCCAAGTGTTTCCTAATTCTGTGAAACGCCTGATGGGTCAAAGTGCTCACTACACACCTTAAAATATTCCTTGAGTGGTGTAGTTTCCAGAATGGGGTCACTTTTTTGGGGTTTCCACTGTAGGGGTACCTCAGGGTGTCTTCATATGCGATATACTGTAGCTCCAAAAAGCCAATCCTGCAAAATCTGTCCTCCAAAAGCCCTATGGCGCTCCTTCCGTTTTGAACCCTGCCACGCGCTCATGCATTCCTTTTTTAGCACATGTGGGGTGTTGCCGTATTCAGGAGAAAATGGGTTACAAAATGTGGGGTGCGTTTTGTCCTGTTACCCCTTGTGAAAATGAAAAATGTGGGTGTAAAGCAACTTTTTCTGAAAAAAATTGTAATTTTTCACTTTCAGAGCCAAGTGTTTCCTAATTCTATGAAACACCTTTGGGGTCAAAGTGCTTACTACATGCCTTGAAAGATTCCTTGAAGGGTGTAGTTTCCATAATGGGGTCACTTTTTGAGATTTATTACTGTAGGGGCGCATCAAGGTGTCTTCAATAGTGACATTGCGCCTAAAAATTATTCTAATGAAATCTGCGCTCAAAAATCCATATGTTGCTCCTTGCATCCTGTGCCCTGCCGTGTGCCCATACAGCAGTTCACAGCCACAAATGAGGTGATTCTATAAACTGCAGAATCGGGGAAATAGATATTGACTTTTGTTTGGATGTCAACCCTTGTTGTGTTATAGGAAAATATGAAAATGGAAAATCTGCCTAAAAAAGAAAGATTTAGATTTTTCATCTCCTTTTCATTTCATTCTCATGAAACACCCAAAGGGTTAACAGAGTTTGTTAAATCAGTTTTGAATAACTTGAATAGTGTAGTTTCTAAAACGGGGTCATTTATTGTCAATTTACATCATGTAAACCCCTAAAAGTGACTTAATAACTGAATTGGTTCTTTAAAAAAATTGGTTTTGGAAAATTTCTGGAAAATCGAAAATTTGCATCTACATTTCAAAGCCATCTGACATCCTAAAAAAAATAAAATGACATTTACAAAATGATGCCAACATAAAGTAGACATATGGGGAATTTTCTGTAAATTATGATGTTTTTCCCAAATAAATGAAAAATTATCAAATTTATTACTCACATAAAGTACAATGTGTCACGAGAAAACAATGTCAGAATCGGTGAGATAAGTAAAAGCTTTCTAAAGTTATTACCATATAAAGTGAAACAGGTCAGATTAGCAAAAATAGGCCTGGGCAGGAAGGTGAAAACTGGCCTAGGGTAGAAGGGGCTAACACTAACAGGCGGGGACGGGGACATCGTGGGTGACGCTAGGGAGGCTCGTCCCCATCCTCGCCTGCCATTGGCTGCTCCCCCCGACACAGGATGTTTTTTATCCGCACACAGGGAGAAGTTGCAGCCCGGGGACCAGGAGCGGTGCAGGGAGCGGGATAAGTATATTTATTGTGAAGGGCCCGGGCATATGAGGGGGCATTTTATAGTCTTGGTCAGCATCACTGCCCTTATACATTACACAAATAAAAATAGAATGGCAGTTACACTTTAAGAGACAATTCCATCAAACATTCTAGTTTTCCTGATCTTTCAGGATTATGTTGGTTGCAGAATATTATAACATTGCCTAAACTGATTATATGGTCACATTAGAGAGCAGGTAGGGATGGTGTGTGTGGCAGTACACTTATTGTGACATCATCTCTTATAACGTGAGAAACTGACGATGATGTCACATTGATCACCTTCGCCCTATTGGTTCGCCTGCACCAAGATCTACCTGTACATTTACAGCTGCTGATTAGGAGCTACATTAACTGTTCTCAGTTTTCAGAGGAAAAATATTTTAAATCTGAAAATAACTTTGTATTTTAGGACCAGAAATGAATTTTTGTATTTTTTATTCCGAGGCATAGGAGCCATCATAGTAAAAATTGATAAGCAGTTGAATTTTCTGTTTTTCCAGACAATAGAAAGCAATGAACAAATGATTTTGCTCACTTTTCCCTAGAGAAATGCTGCAAATCAGAAACTACTGTTCTTTCCATATACAGGTAGTAAAGCGTGTACATTTTATTTATGCCTTTAACATATTTAAAGCTTTCGATCATCTCCCCACTTTCCCTTCTTTCCTCAAGGCTATACAGATTGTTTATTAAAGTGCTTCTCCAGGAATTAAGAAAATAAAAATACTTAAATATTACTTTATTATAAATATATTCCCAAATACTTTTCATTAGTTATAATGGCTTGTTTTCTCTAGGGAGCAATCATTAGGAGAAACAAAATAACCACCATCCTATTAGTAATCACAAAACCTGTCCTAATCACACAGCAGGACAAGTTACTTCACAACACTGAGCTAAAGAGCTGCCTCATCCTCCTCTCTGATCTACTTTTCAGGAATTATGATCCTGAATACAGTTAAATATGGTCTTCAGCTGAACCTCTGTGGGAATGGAGTTCATGAGGAGATATGAAGTACAGAGAGGACGGACAGGACAGACTGGTAATGGAGACTGCATACAAGTGCTGCTTCTCATTAGTCACATCCCCACCTCCTCTCTGTACTTCATGTCTCCTCATGAACTCCATTCCTACAGAGATTCAGCTGAAGATCATAATAAAGGGCTTCTGTCATCAGGAACATGGTTATTAAACTGGCTGACATTAGACATGGGCTAATGTCACCTGAAGTTAACAGTTCTTGTCTTTTCTTATGTGCTTCTGTTTTTGTGAAAAATTAACTTTTATTTTATGCAGATGAGCAATCAGGGGGTGTTGCCACTACTACTGACTCTGTTTGCGCTCCTCTGACCACACCCTCATTATGCTGAGTGTTCACATCATCCTTCCTGTTCCTGTCAATCAACATGATGAGGGCACAGCCAGAGGGGGGAGAAGTGGCAACACCCTCATTGCTCCTAGAGGCTCATTTGCATAACATAAAAGTCAATTTTTCACAAAAATGGAAGCACATAGAAAGAAACACTGACAAAGACTGTTAGGTTCAGCTAATATTTAAATCCATGTGTAAAGTCAGCCAGTTTAATAACCATGTTTTTGATGACAGAAGCCCTTTAAACTGTATTCAGGATCATAATCCCTGACAAGCAGAGCAGAAGGGGATGAGGCAGCTCTATAGCTCAGTGTTTTGAAGTAACTTGTGCTGCTGTGTGATTAGGATAGGCTTTGTGAGTACTAATAGGACGGCGGCCATTTTATTTCCCCTGATTGCTCCCTAGACAAAATGAGCCATTATAACTAATGAAGGGTATTTGGGAATATATTTATAATACGCTACTGCAGTAGCGTCCTGGTTGCCTTGGTTACCGATCGGAGCCCCAGCAATTAACCACTTCAGCCCCGCTAGGTGAAACCCCCTTCATGACCAGGCCACTTTTTACACTTCGGCACTACACTACTTTCACCGTTTATCGCTCGGTCATGCAACTTACCACCCAAATGAATTTTACCTCCTTTTCTTCTCACTAATGGAGCTTTCATTTGGTGGTATTTTATTGCTGCTGACATTTTTACTTTTTTTGTTATTAATCAAAATGTAACGATTTTTTTGCAAAAAAATGACATTTTTCACTTTCAGCTGTGAAATTTTGCAAAAAAAAAACGACATCCATATATAAATTTTTCGCTAAATTTATAGTTCTACATGTCTTTGATAAAAAAAAAAATGTTTGGGCAAAAAAAAAAATGGTTTGGGTAAAAGTTATAGCATTTACAAACTATGGTACAAAAATGTGAATTTCCGCTTTTTGAAACGGCTCTGATTTTCTGAGCACCTGTCATGTTTCCTGAGGTTCTACAATGCCCAGACAGTACAAACACCCCACAAATGACCCCATTTCATAAAGTAGACACCCTAAGGTATTCGCTGATGGGCATAGTGAGTTCATAGAACTTTTTATTTTTTGTCACAAGTTAGCGGAAAATTATGATGATTTTTTTTTATTTATTTTTTCTTACAAAGTCTCATATTCCACTAACTTGCGACAAAAAATAAAAAATTCTAGGAACTCACCATGCCCCTCACAGAATACCTTGGGGTGTCTTCTTTCCAAAATGGGGTCACTTGTGGCGTAGTTATACTGCCCTGGCAATTTAGGGGCCCAAATGTGTGAGAAGAACTTTGCAATCAAAATGTGTAAGAAATGACCGGTGAAATCCGAAAGGTGCACTTTGGAATATGCGCCCCTTTGCCCACCTTGGCAGCAAAAAAGTGTCACACATGTGGTATCGCCGTACTCAGGAGAAGTTGGGGAATGTGTTTTGGGGTGTCATTTTACATATACCCATGCTGGGTGAGAGAAATATCTTGGCAAACGACAACTTTTCCCATTTTTTTATACAAAGTTGGCATTTGACCAAGATATTTTTCTCACCCAGCATGGGTATATGTAAAATGACACCCCAAAACACATTCCCCAACTTCTCCTGAGTACGACAATACCAGATGTGTGACACTTTTTTGCTGCCAAGGTGGGCAAAGGGGCACATATTCCAAAGTGCACCTTTCGGATTTTGCAGGGCATTTTTTACACATTTTGATTGCAAGGTACTTCTCACACATTTGGGCCCCTAAATTGCCAGGGCAGTATAACTACGCCACAAGTGACCCCATTTTGGAAAGAAGACACCCTAAGGTATTCCGTGAGGGGCACTGCGAGTTCCTAGAATTTTTTATTTTTTGTCACAAGTTAGCAGAAAATGATGATTTTTTTTTTTTCTCTTTTTTCCTTACAAAGTCTCATATTCCACTAACTTGCGACAAAAAATAAAAAATTCTAGGAACTCGCCATGCCCCTCACGGAATACCTTGGGGTGTCTTCTTTCCAAAATGGGGTCACTTGTGGCGTAGTTATACTGCCCTGGCAATTTAGGGGCCCATATGTGTGAGAAGTACTTTGCAATCAAAATCTGTAAAAAATGACCGGTGAAATCCGAAAGGTGCACTTTGGCATATGCGCCCCTTTGCCCACCTTGGCATCAAAAAAGTGTCACACATCTGGTATCGCCGTACTCAGGAGAAGTTGGGGAATGTGTTTTGGGGTGTCATTTTACATATACCCATGCTGGGTGAGAAAAATATCTTGGTCAAATGCCAACTTTGTATAAAAAAATGGGAAAAGTTGTCGTTTGCCAAGATATTTCTCTCACCCAGCATGGGTATATGTAAAATGACACCCCAAAACACATTCCCCAACTTCTCCTGAGTACGGCGATACCAGATGTGTCACACTTTTTTGCTGCCAAGGTGGGCAAAGGGGCACATATTCCAAAGTGCACCTTTCGGATTTTGCAGGGCATTTTTTACACATTTTGATTGCAAGGTACTTCTCACACATTTGGGCCCCTAAATTGCCAGGGCAGTATAACTACGCCACAAGTGACCCCATTTTGGAAAGAAGACACCCTAAGGTATTCCGTGAGGGGCACTGCGAGTTCCTAGAATTTTTTATTTTTTGTCACAAGTTAGCAGAAAATGATGATTTTTTTTTTTTTCTCTTTTTTCCTTACAAAGTCTCATATTCCACTAACTTGCGACAAAAAATAAAAAATTCTAGGAACTCGCCATGCCCCTCACGGAATACCTTGGGGTGTCTTCTTTCCAAAATGGGGTCACTTGTGGCGTAGTTATACTGCCCTGGCAATTTAGGGGCCCATATGTGTGAGAAGTACTTTGCAATCAAAATCTGTAAAAAATGACTGGTGAAATCCGAAAGGTGCACTTTGGAATATGCGCCCCTTTGCCCACCTTGGCATCAAAAAAGTGTGACACATCTGGTATCGCCGTACTCAGGAGAAGTTGGGGAATGTGTTTTGGGGTGTCATTTTACATATACCCATGCTGGGTGAGAGAAATATGTTGGCAAAAGACAACTTTTCCCATTTTTTTATACAAAGTTGGCATTTGACCAAGATATTTATCTCACCCAGCATGGGTATATGTAAAATGACACCCCAAAACACATTGCCCAACTTCTCCTGAGTACGGCGATACCAGATGTGTCACACTTTTTTGCAGCCTAGATGCGCAAAGGGGCCCAAATTCCTTTTAGGAGGGCATTTTTAGACATTTGGATCCCAGACTTCTTCTCACGCTTTAGGGCCCCTAAAAAGCCAGGGCAGTATAAATACCCCACATGTGACCCCACTTTGGAAAGAAGACACCCCAAGGTATCCAATGAGGGGCCTGGCAAGTTCAAAGAATTTTTTTTTTTTTCGCATAAGTTAGCGGAAATTGATTTTTTTTTGTTTTTTCTCACAAAGTCTCACTTTCCGCTAACTTAGGACAAAAATTTCAATCTTTCATGGACTCAATATGCCCCTCAGCAAATACCTTGGGGTGTCTTCTTTCCGAAATGGGGTAAGTTGTGGGGTGTTTGTACTGCCCTGGCATTTGAGGGTCTCCGCAATCATTACATGTATGGCCAGCATTAGGAGTTTCTGCTATTCTCCTTATATTGAGCATACAGGTAATGAGATATTTTTTTTCCGTTCAGCCTCTGGGCTGAAAGAAAAAAATGAACGGCACAGATTTCTTCATTCGCATCGATCAATGTGGATGAAAAAATCTCTGCCAAAAAAAAAAAAAATGGAGGGGAAAGGCGTCTGCCAGGACATAGGAGCTCCGCCCTACATCCATACCCACTTAGCTCGTATGCCCTGGCAAACCAGATTTCTCCATTCGCATCAATCGATGTGGATGAATAAATCATTGCCGGGATTTTTTTTTTTATATATATATACATACAAAGTGCTTGCCAAAGCATAGGAACGCCGCCTCCTCCTCAGCTCGTATGCCTCGGCAAACGTATCTGTCACTGCAGAGGAGAAAATCCCGTCTTGCAGCGCCGCATACACCGACTTGCGTGTAATCTGACAGCAGCGCAATGCTTCTGTCAGAATGCACATCGGTGCTGCAGCTAGTAGATCGGTTGGTCCACCAGGTAAAAAGACAAAAAAAAAAAAAAAGAAAAAAACAGGCCACAACGCAATAATTTTATTAACTTTGGAACAGAACATGTAACTTTAACTTTTGGAACTAAACATTAACCTGTTTGCTTACCTGTTTTTTTTTTGTTTTTTTTTGTTTTTTTACCTTTATAGAACAAACCTCTCCTTCCCCATGGGTCAATGTGCAAAGCGCAAATCGCCCAAAGATGTGGCGAAGTGCGTTATGCACTTTGTCCCATGTGAAAGGAGACGTTTGCAGCAGCAGTGAGTGAATGGGCCCTAATAGCCCTGTGTGCCTGTCCTGGTGAGATGATCCCTATGCTAATAGTGTACCTGTGAGTGGTACTTCCGGAAACACTCTCCAAAGCATAGGGCAGGGTGGTCCGGACAGTCAGGACAGAAATAGCGGGTGTCACGCCTTATTCCACTCCTGCTACAGACACGACATCTTTTTCGGGGTGACGGTTGGGTTGAGGTACCAGGAACGACATTGGGGAAATGTCGCTCGTGTAGACGGCTAACTACACTGGTGGTTGGGGCCACGGAACCTCCTGGATACAGGAGGTTCTCAATGATCTCTTCCTGAAATTTGAGGAAGGATCCAGTTCTCCCAGCCTTACTGTAGAGAACAAAACTATTGTACAGAGCCAATTGAATTAAATATACAGACACCTTCTTATACCAGCGTCTGGTGCGTCGGGAAACTAAATACGGAGACAACATCTGGTCATTGAAGTCGACCCCTCCCATGTGGAGGTTATAGTCGTGGACTGAGAGGGGCTTTTCAATGACACGGGTTGCTCGCTCAATTTGTATTGTCGTGTCTGCGTGAATGGAGGAGAGCATGTAAACGTCACGCTTGTCTCTCCATTTCACCGCGAGCAGTTCTTCGTTACACAGTGCGGCCCTCTGCCCCCTTGCAAGACGGGTGGTAACGAGCCGTTGGGGGAAGCCCGCGCGACTAGTTCGCGCGGTACCACAGGCGCCAATCCGTTCTAGAAACAAATGCCTAAAGAGGGCCACACTTGTGTAAAAATTGTCCACATAAAGATGGTACCCCTTGCCGAATAAGGGTGACACCAAGTCCCAAACTGTCTTCCCACTGCTCCCCAGGTAGTCAGGGCAACCGACCGGCTCCAGGGTCTGATCTTTTCCCTCATAGACCCGAAATTTGTGGGTATAGCCTGTGGCCCTTTCACAGAGCTTATACAATTTGACCCCATACCGGGCGCGCTTGCTTGGGATGTATTGCTTGAAGCCAAGGCGCCCGGTAAAATGTATCAGGGACTCGTCTATGCAGATGTTTTGCTCTGGGGTATAAATATCTGCAAATTTCTGGTTGAAATGGTCTATGAGGGGCCGAATTTTGTGGAGCCGGTCAAAAGCAGGGTGGCCCCTGGGACGGGAGGCGGTGTTGTCACTAAAGTGCAGGAACCGCAGGATGGCCTCAAAACGTGCCCTGGACATGGCAGCAGAGAACATGGGCATGTGATGAATCGGGTTCGTGGACCAATATGACCGCAATTCATGTTTTTTTGTCAGGCCCATGTTGAGGAGGAGGCCCAGAAAAGTTTTAAGTTCGGAAACTTGGACTGGTTTCCACCGGAAAGGCTGGGCATAAAAGCTTCCCGGGTTAGCGGTGATAAATTGTGTGGCATACCTGTTTGTTTCGGCCACAACTATGTCTAAAAGCTCCGCAGTCAAGAACAGCTCAAAAAATCCCAGGGCCGAACCGATCTGAGCCGTCTCAACCCGAACTCCAGACTGGGCAGTGAAAGGGAAAACTACAGGTGCGGCTGAAGTTGGGGACTGCCAATCAGGGTTTGCCAGCACCTCTGGGATTCTAGGGGCTCTACGGGAACGTCTTTGCGGTGGCTGCGACGGGGTCACTACTGCACGTGCCACCGTACCAGCTTCAACTGCCCTTCTGGTGCTCGCTACTTCACCAGGTTGTACGGCAGTGCTGGTACTAGGTCCAGGGAGGGCTGGGCTGCTGGTGTATGCCTCACCACGTAATCCGACAGCACCAGCCCCACTCTGCTGCTCTTGAAGCGGATCCTGCGCAACCTGCGGTCTAGCGACACGGGGCCGGGTACGCCTGGTGCTATCAGGGACCTCAGCCTCCTCGTCCGAACTTTGGGTCAGAGAGCCACTGCTTTCTACAGGTTCGTATTCTGACCCGCTGGATTCATCAGATGAGGGTTCCCACTCCTCATCCGACTGGGTCAGAAGCCTGTAGGCCTCTTCAGAAGAATACCCCCTGTTTGACATGTGGGCAACTAAATTTAGGGGTATTCCCTGAGACTACCCAAGAAAAAAAAAGCAAGCCTGTCTTACAAAGGGGAGGCTAGCGAAGTACCGGAGGCCGCTGCGGTTGATAAAAAATATCAGTGCGTGCCACACGTGCGTGTAAAGTGAATGTGCAGTGATCAAAAAAAATTTTTTTTTTGTCACTGCGGTGGGGCGGGTGTGGGCGAACGCACGTGTGGGCGACCGATCAGGCCTGATCGGGCAAACACTGCGTTTTGGGTGGAGGGCGAGCTAAAGTGACACTAGTACTATTATAGATCTGACCGTGATCAGTTTTGATCACTTTCAGATACTATAAAAGTACAAATGCTGATTAGCGATACGCTAATCAGCGAATAACGGACTGCGGTGCGGTGGGCTGGGCGCTAACTGATCGCTAACTACCTAACCAAGGGACCTAAACTATACCTAAAACCTAACGGTCAATAACAGTGAAAAAAAAAAGTGACAGTTTGCACTGATCACTTTTTTCTTTTCACTTGTGATTGACAGGGGCGATCAAAGAGGTGATCAAAGGGTTAATTGGGGTTCAGGGGGGTGATCAGGGGCTATAGTGTAGTGTTGGTGTACTCACTGTGAAGCCTGCTCCTCTGCTGGATCCAACCGACGAAAAGAACCAGCAGAGGAGCAGGCAGCCATATAACAGATCATATTTACAAATATGATCTGCTATCTGGCACTTTGATTGGATTTTTTAAAAATCAGCAACCTGCCAGCCACGATCATTGGCTGGCAGGTTGCTGACGAAATACCTCTCGATGAAATGCCGGCGCGAACTGCGCACGCGCGGGCGCATACTCGCGTCATCTCGCGTCTCGCGAGATGACGCGTATATGCGTGACTGTGCGCAGCGCTGCCACCTCCGGAACGCACATGTGCGTTAGGCGGTCCGGAGGTGGTTAAACTGGGACTCCGATCGGAACTCCGCTGCCACCAATGATCGGGGGAGGGGGGGGGAGATGGGAGGCCGCACACTGGCCACCAATGTTGTTAATGCTATAGAGGGAGGGGGGGGCCGATGGGGGGCGCACACTGTGCCACCAACAAATTATTACAATAGAGGGAGGGGGGGCGCACTGGCCACCAATGATATTCAAACTAGGGAGGGGGGGGGTCTGCCCCCTGCTGCCTGGCAGCCCTGATCTCTTACAGGGGGATATGATAGTACAATTAACCCCTTCAGGTTCCGCAGCTGAAGGGGTTAATTGTGCTGATCACGGCCCCCTGTAAGAGATTGGGTGCTGCCAGGCAGCAGGGGGCAGTCATGTACACAGTTTGTAGTGTATTCTAACTAGAAGCGTCCCCATCACCATGGGAACGCCTCTGTGTTAGAATATACTGTCGGATATGAGTTTTCACGAAGTGAAAACTTAGATCTGAAAAAGCTTTTATGCAAACGGATCTTTGGATCCGTCTGTATGAAAGTAACCTACGGCCACGGATCACGGACACGGATGCCAATCTTGTGTGCATCCGTGTTCTTTCACGGACCCATTGACTTGAATGGGTCCGTGAACCGTTGTCCGTCAAAAAAATAGGACAGGTCATATTTTTTGGACGGACAGGATACACGGATCACGGTCTCGGCTGCAAAACGGTGCATTTTCCGATTTTTTCCACGGACCCATTGAAAGTCAATGGGTCCGCGAAAAAAAACGGAAAACGGCACAACGGCCATGGATGCACACAGCGGTCGTGTGCATGAGGCCTAATTTAGAGATAAGGGTTATTAGATGACCAGCACAAAGTGAAAGTCAAAATACCAGTCACTCAGTTTTGCACCTATTATATTTTATCTATATCTTTTTGTAGATGGGGTCTCCAAACGAAATCTAGACAACTTTTGTTAAAGCTGCCGTATTAGTGTTAGGCAAATTTATTTGCCATATTTGTGGGAGGGGAGGCTGGTGAACGGCTCTATTTATGGCCGTCCTCTGGCCCTACAAGACGTCAGCACGTCGGCTTTTCACTTCCGGGTCGGTGTGCGGGCGGTCTCGGCAGAATTCGTGGCATCGCACATCAGCAGCGGTCCAAGTGCGCGGCGAGAGGGAAGCGCTTTTTCCGGTGCTAGGAACCAATGGCTGACTTGGTAGCAGCAGGTTTAGCGGTAGTTACGCGTATAACGCCAGCGCTGGGGGGGGGGCGAAATATTGTTGCAGGCGGTGACGGCCCTGCCATGGTGCAGTGGCGTACGTGATCTGTGCTTGTGGGATGTCTTGCCCTCCCTGGCGCAGTGCCTTCCGTGTTGTGCCCTGTGTTTCCCAGCAGTGGGGGATCTGCAGGGCATGTGTCACATATCACATCTCATTTCTAAAAATCCGACCACGTACACATTCGATGTTGAGCTCCAGCAATAGGTACGGGGTTTAACTGCTGGTTTACTTTGTTCTTGTGGCTGAAATGCATGACAAAAATCAACGGTAGAAATGAAGGGTAGAGTTAGTATGGGCAGAGCCTTGCCACAATGAGATACCCCATCGCCATAGACAAAACAGCCTGCAGCCCACATATAAAAGTGAAATAAATGTTTAGGCAAAATGTACATGTTAAGAAAATAAATAAATATATATACAGTATATATATAAACCGTGTTTTTCAAACTGCACTACTCCCTACGATATTGAACTGGGTGTCTCATCACCAGTCTTATTCCTTAATACTGCATAGTCTCTCCATAACCGTAGCAATCCTACAGACATTACTGACTGTGAGGAATATGGATTAATATTTACTGTCAGCCATGTCCTCACACCCCCCATTTGCTGACAGGATTTCCCTGCTTCAAAGCCCCAGCCCTGATTGTAATTTTATGCACCTCTTGGCATGACTCAGTTGGCCAGGAAGACACCCCTCAGGGGGTCCAAGCTTCAAGGAGAAGTTCACACCTCTGTGCAGCAGTTGGGAGCCACCTGAATCTGCAGGAAAACCCCCCAGCAGGGGGTATCTGCTTTGGCCTGGATCAATGAGATTTCCTAGACATATTGGCACCTACCTCTCATAAGGAATTATGAATCACCTGGCCACCGCAGACGCAAACCGGATACATATTTGTGTCCCGGTGGCCACGAGGTACGGTCCCATGGTCTTTGTTTACTCGTACCCAGTCGGGGTAGGGAGATACCCATATCTCCCCATAGAAGCCACCTACCGGTACCAGGTTTGGGCTCTAATTGTAGCCTGAACCCAGGCAGGTCCATTAGTCCCAGAACCATCTCCCTGTGACCCTCTGGTCTGGAGCTATGACCCCTAAAGTGTTTTGTGGGTCATTCACTGTCAGCCCAGAAGAGGGGGAGTTGACCCCTCCCTGAGGCAGGGAGGGGACGGACCAGCTGCAGGTTAAAAGCCTGGTGCCAGCAAGTAGGGGGCGTCTTTTTCTGAAGAGGGGTCGCATGCTACACATGTGTTTAGAGGGACCCAGGAAATAGCAGGAGAACACAGCCCCTCGGGTGGCCTCCTGCTCAGGACATCGCCAAGGAACTCTCATCATACTTGGTAACTTACTTTCACACTGCTTAATCCTATTGTAACCATATACCCTGTAATCTGTAACCTCAGACCACTGTATATATATTGTCTGTGTATAGTGTGTTATATCTAGTGCGCTCTTATAGCGATTAAATCTATAATTTAATCTTGTGCTATCTTGTATCTCGATCACGAATCCCCACGTCCGTGTTTTGGCCTAGTTATAAGCTACCGCGGGTTGGTTTCTGACCCTATATAATCCCGTTAGCGGACCGGGCTTATATCAAACGAGAAACTGGTGGCAGTTACCCGGGCTGAGTGTGGGCTGTTTTCACTGCGGCAGTGAAAAGGCCCTTCCAGCTTGTTGCCTCTCTGTGCCCGCGTGGACAGGAGGTGTGTGTGTAAACTATACCAGCCTGACCTTACGTGCTCCTCTGGAGGGCGTAACTTCACGTTTTTGGTAAACCCCGTGATCATACCAGGTCTCGTGAGCTCGACGTGGTTGACGTCAGCGGACACGAGGGGTGGTATTCATCACATATTGGTGGCAGCAAAGTGGGATCGAGATACTAGTGTGTGTGAGTGTGAGACCCATACTCCCAGACACTAAAGACGACCAGCAGTAGCTCTTGCTGCTGGAGTCTTAAGATCAGCTCAACACTAGACTGTCTGAGGGCAGATACAATAAGGTGTGTGTGCATCAGGTTGCAGTGGTGTCAGTGACCACCCGTTGCAATGACGGCCAGTATCACAAGGAGCAAATCGAAGGAGATGGCCGATGCTTTAAATGGGGGCGGAGAGGAGGTGGAAGGCGAGGGGGAGCACAACCAAAGCTCCCCAAGGAGCCAGTCGCCAGAGGTGAGGTCCGCGGCGGGCCTCGCTCCACCTGCCCCTCCCCCCAGCCAAGCTGGCTCAGCTGCTCTCCTACAAGCTGCCATGGACCGTCTCCAGGCTGGAGACCAGGCAGCCTCTGAGCTCCTACTGGCGGCTGCAGAGCGTCGCGAGCAAGCAGAGGCTGCAGAGCGTCGCGAGCGAGCAGAGACTGCAGAGCGTCGCGAGCAAGCAGAGGCTGCAGAGCGTCGCGAGCGGGCCGAGCGTGAGCACCAGCTACAGATGCTCCAGCTAAAGCTCCAATTCCAGCAGCCATCCCCAGCCCAATGTGAGTCTCCAGAGGTCCGGATTCCCAAACTGCGGGCGGAGGACTTTCCCCTACTGGACAAAGATGGGGACCTGGACACCTTTTTGTTGGCATTTGAGACAGCCTGCCATCAATACCAGCTGCCAGAGGACCAGTGGGTCAGATTCCTCACGCCACGGCTCAGGGGAAAAGCCCTTGAAATCTTCGGGTACCTGCCCAGCGAGACCATCCTGAGCTATGAGGACATCAAACAGGCTCTGGTCAGGCAGTATAACTTAACCCCTGAGTCGTACCGGAAAAGGCTCAGGAATTTGCACCGGGGTTCTACCCAGAGCTGGGCCGATCACATGCGGGCCTTGCTGAGAGCGGTCGACCAATGGACCACAGGATTGGAGCTCTCCACCGTCCAGCAGCTGAAGGAGCTCATCGCCACAGAACAGTTCTTGTGGAACTGCCCAGAGGATCTCCAGCAGTACCTCCGTGACCGGAAGCCAAAGGGGGCCTCCGCAACCGCAGCCCTGGCCGATGAATACACCAACAACAGGACTTCAGAGGCCCGGAAACCTGTCGGCTGGAGAGGGGGTAAGACGCACGCTGCACCTGCTACCCCTGCCCCTAGGCCCAAGTGGGCACCGGCCCCTGCTGCACTTTCCACGTCGGTGGGGGAACCCCGACTTTGTCACCTGTGTAAGCAGCCAGGACACTTCAAAGCCATGTGTCCCCAGCGCCCGAGGGATCCGTCCCAGTCATCAACCCGGAAACCGTCCACGGTGTTGTGTGTGGGTGGGGGTGGTGGGAGGTCCCTTGACAATGTTCAACCGGTCACCGTGGGCCAGGCCGTGGCCATGGGACTTAGAGACACCGGCGCTGAAATGACACTGGTACGGCCTGAACTGGTGACACCCTATGATTTACTGCCCGGGAGATCCCTCACTGTCTCCGGGATTGGAGGAGTGGAACCGGCGCTGCCCGTCGCCAAGGTCTATCTGGACTGGGGCGCCGGTCGAGGGGTAAGGGAGGTGGGGGTATCCGCAAATATCCCCGCCAGTGTTTTGCTGGGGACGGACCTGGGGCGGCTTGTGTCTAAGTACGTGGCCGCTGACACCCCAAGGTCCGATTCCCCAGAAGGTGATGTGATGTCCCCCCCTGATAATACTGTGAATGTACCTATTATGCATGTTGATGGGGATGTGGGGGATGTAATGTGTGCCTCTCCCCTCAGTGGGGAGGGGGTCATTCCTGTCAGCTGGGCGGAAGCCCCAGGGTGTAGCCAGCAAGCCTGCTGGACCCTGTTGTCCTCCAGTGTGGTGACTGGGGGGACAAGCAGGGGGCAGACAGCTGCAGGGGGGGAGGATGCAAATGAGGTCAGGGCTGTCCCAGGAGAAGTAGGACTGCCAGGTGAACTCTCAGTGCAGTGTTCCTCCCCCACTGGGATGTCAGAGGGCCAGGTTAGTCCGTCTGGACTGGCGACTTGGTCAGGAGCCGAGGGAAAGCAGGCACTACCAGCAGTGGCAGCGGCCATAGCTGCTGTCACGCGCAGTGTGAGTGCTGGGGCCCTAGGGGCCCCTCAGGGGTCTGATGGCTTTCCCCCTTCCGACCAAGTGGCTGCCGAGTCAGAGGGAGGCCAGGAGACAGGTCCCAGGGACCTGACAGGGGACGTGGCAGTCTCGTCTATTCTGGCCATGTCCAGTCAGGAGTTTCAGGCAGCGTTAGCGGCTGACGCCAGCCTGAACGCTCTCAAGGAGCAAGCGGAACAGCCCCCCTCGGACTCAGACCTCGAGCGGATGGTCTGGGACCAAGGACGGCTGTACCGGGTCACGGTCCAGCCGGGCTCACAGGAGGCGTGGCCTAGGGACCAACAGCTAGTGGTACCCTATCAGTTCAGGAAGGAGTTGTTGCAGGTGGCGCATGAGATTCCGATGGCTGGACACCTAGGGATCGCTAAGACAAGGGCCAGATTAGCCCAGCATTTCTACTGGCCAAAGATGGGGGCTGATGTGGTTGCCTACTGCCGTTCATGTGACACCTGCCAGCGGGTGGGGAAGGCGGGGAGACGCCCCAAAGCCCCACTGGTAACGCTGCCCATAATTGAAGAGCCTTTCAGGAGGGTGGCTGTGGATCTAATTGGACCGCTGTCCATTCCCAGCAGCTCCGGGAAACGCTTCATATTGACGGTAGTAGACTATGCCACCCGGTACCCGGAGGCGGTAGCCTTGTCATCCATTCGGGCCGACAAGGTGGCTACTGCTTTGCTGGAGATTTTCTCCAGAGTGGGCTTTCCCCAGGAAATGCTCACCGACCGGGGGACCCAGTTCATGTCGCAATTGATGGAGTCCCTCTGTAAGCAAACACAGGTGCAACATCTGGTGACCAGCCCGTACCACCCACAGACAAACGGCCTGTGTGAACGATTTAATGGCACCTTAAAGCAGATGCTTAGGATGTTGGTCGACTCCCACGGGCGTGACTGGGAGCGGTACCTCCCACATCTGCTGTTTGCTTACCGAGAGGTCCCACAGGCCTCCACGGGGTTCTCCCCCTTCGAGCTCCTGTACGGGCGACGTGTGCGGGGGCCCCTGGCTCTGGTGAAAGAGGCCTGGGAGGGAGAGGTAGTCACCCCTGGAGTGTCGGTCGTCGAATATGTCATGCGCTTCCGGAACAAGATGCAGGCCTTGTCGCAGCTGGTGCACGATAATATGGAGCGGGCCCAGGCCGACCAGAAGCGATGGTATGACCAGAACGCTTGTGAGAGGACCTACCAGGTGGGTCAGAAGGTATGGGTACTGGTCCCCGTACCTCAGGACAAGCTTCAGGCGGCCTGGGAAGGCCCGTACCTCGTGCATCAGCGCCTCAATGCCGTGACGTACCTGGTCACCCTGGACCACGCCCGAGGAAGGCGTAAGGCCTTCCACGTGAACATGATGAAGGCCCATCATGAGAGGGGGGAATGTGCCCTCCCTGTCTGCAACCTCCCCGAGGAGGGGGAAGAGGAAACCCTCCTGGACATGCTCACCCAGGTGAAGGCGGGTGGGTCCATCGAGGATGTGGAGGTGGGCCAACAGCTCTTGACGGACCAACGGTCCCAGCTGTGGGCCACCCTTCACCCCTTCCGGGAATTGTTCAGCAACAAGCCCGGAAGGACAGAGCTGGCTGTCCATCACGTGGACACTAGGGATCACCCCCCAATCCGGCGTTCAGCATATCGGGTTTCCTTGGAGGTGCAGCAGCACATGCGCCAGGAGATTGACGAGATGCTGAAGCTGGGGGTCATCCAGGCATCCAACAGCGCTTGGGCCTCGCCTGTGGTCCTCGTCCCAAAGAAGGACCGGACCACCCGGTTCTGCGTGGACTACAGGGGACTCAACGCTGTCTCGGTCACCGATGCGTACCCTATGCCACGCATCGATGACCTGCTCGATCAGTTGGCCGGGGCCCAGTACCTGACCATCATGGATCTGAGCCGGGGGTACTGGCAGATTCCCCTGACCCCGGAGGCGCGGGAACGCTCTGCCTTCATCACCCCCTTTGGATTGTACGAATCCACAGTGATGCCGTTCGGCATGAAGAATGCCCCTGCCACTTTTCAGCGGATGGTCAACACGCTGCTTAAGGGACTCGAAAGGTACGCGGCCGCGTACCTGGATGACATTGCCGTCTTCAGTCCCACCTGGGAGGATCACCTGCAGCACCTGATGCAGGTGCTGGGGCGGATCCACCAGGCAGGCTTGACCATCAAGCCGGAAAAGTGCCAGCTGGGCATGAGCGAGGTCCACTACCTGGGGCACCGGGTAGGCGGGGGGACCCTTAAGCCAGAGCCCGGGAAAGTGGATGCTATCGCATCCTGGCCCACCCCCAGGACCAAGAAACAGGTGATGTCCTTCCTGGGCACCGCAGGGTACTATAGGAGGTTCGTTCCCCACTATAGTAGCCTGGCGAAGCCCTTGACGGATCTCACCAAGAAGAAGCTGCCCTCCGCAGTCGATTGGACGAACGACTGCGAGACGGCCTTCCGAGCGCTGAAGGCCGCCCTCTCGAGCTTCCCTGTACTCCAGGCGGCCGACTTTACGCTGCCGTTTATAGTGCAGACTGACGCCAGTGATTTCGGCCTCGGTGCCGTACTCAGCCAGGTTGACACTACGGGCCAGGAACACCCTGTTCTGTACCTGAGTCGGAAGCTCCTGCCGAGGGAGGTGGCGTACTCCACAATGGAGAAGGAGTGCCTGGCAATTGTCTGGGCACTGCAACGGTTGCAGCCGTATTTATACGGGCGCCGCTTCACGGTGGAGACCGACCACAACCCCCTCAGTTGGTTAAACACCGTATCCGGGACGAATGGGAGGCTGCTACGCTGGAGCCTAGCTCTCCAGCAGTATCACTTGACCATTCGCCACAAAAGGGGCCGTGACCACGGGAACGCCGATGGGCTATCCCGACAAGGAGAGGGGGCGGATGGGCGCACGGGGGAGCACAGGAATGTGCTGCCCCCTGGCGCCCTCTAAAAGGGGGAGGTGTGAGGAATATGGATTAATATTTACTGTCAGCCATGTCCTCACACCCCCCATTTGCTGACAGGATTTCCCTGCTTCAAAGCCCCAGCCCTGATTGTAATTTTATGCACCTCTTGGCATGACTCAGTTGGCCAGGAAGACACCCCTCAGGGGGTCCAAGCTTCAAGGAGAAGTTCACACCTCTGTGCAGCAGTTGGGAGCCACCTGAATCTGCAGGAAAACCCCCCAGCAGGGGGTATCTGCTTTGGCCTGGATCAATGAGATTTCCTAGACATATTGGCACCTACCTCTCATAAGGAATTATGAATCACCTGGCCACCGCAGACGCAAACCGGATACATATTTGTGTCCCGGTGGCCACGAGGTACGGTCCCATGGTCTTTGTTTACTCGTACCCAGTCGGGGTAGGGAGATACCCATATCTCCCCATAGAAGCCACCTACCGGTACCAGGTTTGGGCTCTAATTGTAGCCTGAACCCAGGCAGGTCCATTAGTCCCAGAACCATCTCCCTGTGACCCTCTGGTCTGGAGCTATGACCCCTAAAGTGTTTTGTGGGTCATTCACTGTCAGCCCAGAAGAGGGGGAGTTGACCCCTCCCTGAGGCAGGGAGGGGACGGACCAGCTGCAGGTTAAAAGCCTGGTGCCAGCAAGTAGGGGGCGTCTTTTTCTGAAGAGGGGTCGCATGCTACACATGTGTTTAGAGGGACCCAGGAAATAGCAGGAGAACACAGCCCCTCGGGTGGCCTCCTGCTCAGGACATCGCCAAGGAACTCTCATCATACTTGGTAACTTACTTTCACACTGCTTAATCCTATTGTAACCATATACCCTGTAATCTGTAACCTCAGACCACTGTATATATATTGTCTGTGTATAGTGTGTTATATCTAGTGCGCTCTTATAGCGATTAAATCTATAATTTAATCTTGTGCTATCTTGTATCTCGATCACGAATCCCCACGTCCGTGTTTTGGCCTAGTTATAAGCTACCGCGGGTTGGTTTCTGACCCTATATAATCCCGTTAGCGGACCGGGCTTATATCAAACGAGAAACTGGTGGCAGTTACCCGGGCTGAGTGTGGGCTGTTTTCACTGCGGCAGTGAAAAGGCCCTTCCAGCTTGTTGCCTCTCTGTGCCCGCGTGGACAGGAGGTGTGTGTGTAAACTATACCAGCCTGACCTTACGTGCTCCTCTGGAGGGCGTAACTTCACGTTTTTGGTAAACCCCGTGATCATACCAGGTCTCGTGAGCTCGACGTGGTTGACGTCAGCGGACACGAGGGGTGGTATTCATCACACTGACCAATTACGTTGGAACTACCTAGCACTCGCGCTCCGCACTTTCTGTTTGTCGCTTATTTCTTTACCAGTTAGCCCACTCCACTTGGGGGGAATACTATAAGCAGGTTGTATCAGTTATGGAATCATGCCATTTTATTGTGATATTTGTGTCCATGTAAAAAAATAAATAAATGAAAGCTCCTCAGACGGTTTGGGGCGAAGGTGTTTGCTGGGAAATTCGGGTGGAAAAGGGTAATTAGCATTGGCACCGGTAAATTTTTCGTTTCTTTTTTCAGCACAAAGAAGTGACATTCAGAATGTATAGGTCCGTGGGTTTCGTCTTGAGTCAAGTTGGTGTCAGTTCGGTGCTACTGCTTGCCAGAGGGTAGGTATGCTCGGCAAGGTCGAGTCACCGTATGGGTGCACTAGTCTTCACTTAGGTTCTTCATGGTGGTGGGTTCAGGTAGATCCCACATAGTAGAGCTTACTGGTTGGGGTGGTGGAGATAGGTAAGGCCGGCACAAGTCGGGTGGTCACGTCTATAGACAATCATATGCAAGACCTGTCACGACTACAGGCATGTTATTACGAAGTCTGTCACGACTACAGCCATGATCATAAGTCCTGTCACGACTACAGGCACGATACTACAAAGTCTGTTACGACTACAGACACAAGGTTACGAGTCCTGTCACGACTACAGGCACAACATTACGAAGTCTGTCACGACTACAGACACAAGGTTATGAGTCCTGTCACGACTACAGGCACAACATTGCGAAGTCTGTCACGACTACAGACACAAGGTTACGAGTCCGGTCACAACTACAGGCACCATATTACGAAGTCTGTCACAACTACAGATAAGAGGTTACGAGTCCTGTCACGACTACAGGCACAACATTACGAAGTCTGTCACGACTACAGACACAAGATTACGAGTCCGGTCACAACTACAGGCACCATATTACGAAGTCTGTCACAACTACAGATAAGAGGTTACGAGTCCTGTCACGACTACAGGCACGATATTACGAAGTCGGTGACGACTACAGACACAAGGTTATGAGTCCTGTCACGACTACAGGCACGATATTACGAAGTCGGTGACGACTACAGACACAAGGTTATGAGTCCTGTCACGACTACAGGCATGTTATTACGAAGTCTGTCACGACTGAGTTTGTTCTAGCATTTAGTCCATTTTGCGATGTTATCTGGTCAGTCAGTCACATAGGAGGGAAGAGTTGGACCGATATTTATATAAGGTGGGGAATTCAGGTCATAAATACGGGGGTACGTCTTTTTATGACTACTACCGTTCGTTTCAGCTAAAGCAGCAGCTGTTCTTGCTCAGTTCCGGCACGTTACTGGTTGGTCTAATATCAACATAGAATTGTTTTGTTGCCACTTTGCGGGTCTTAAAGCCCGGCTTGTACAACGTGTAATTCTTTCTCGCATACAGCTGAATGGTGTTCCACTCTTAATTTACTGTCAAGAAGCGACACAGACTAAGAACGTTCCAGGTCCATCACCTAGCAATAACAGGGTCGGTTCAGGGGTTGATAACTTGGGCCGGCCGATGAAGTATCTTGGTACGTCACAAGTTTGTAATAATTTTAATGATACAGCATGTCACTATAGTCAGTATAGGTTGTTACACTCCTGTTCCATACGTTTTAGGGCCCATCCCCGTGTCGCTTGTCAACGGAAGAACAACCACACAGCATGACTAAGTATGGTAGACACTGTACTTAAGGCTTATTTGAGGGCCCATCCTGAGCCTGGCTGGGTTCAGGATGTACTTGACTGCTTAGAAAATGGTTTCCACACAAGTTTGGTTGCGTTACCTCAGTAATATGATGTAATACCTCAGTAATACCTTCTGTCGGCCTCAAAAACCCAGGGTCAGTCTCGGAGCTGGTTCAGACGGTTAGATAAGGGATATCTGCGAGGACCATTGAGTCAGCCTCCTTTTGACTGTAGGAGGGTGAGCTCTGTCGAGGTGGTAACCAAAAAGAAAGGGGCTGTTATACGATTTGTCAGCCCAACGTTCTTTGCCTATCCCTAGTCTGTACTCCTTGATACCATCAGATGAGTTCTCTATGAAGTGTTCTTCTGTTGACGAGGCCATTCAGATGATACTCCTTTAGGTAAAGGTGCATGGTTGTTATAAGCGGACGTTACAGATGTTTTAAGTTACTCCCATTGCAACCTGAGTTACGGCACTGGCACGGTATCAGGTGGGAAGGCCGATATTATTTTTCCAATAGTCTTGTTTTTGACAGATAATTCTGTTACCACAGACATCTCTATGAAGGTGAGATCAGGTTCTATAGAAATCATGTCATTGTTAGAAGGTTGGTGGCTGGCACTACAGCATGGGTTTCATTTCGTGTGTACATATACAGTATTAGTGGTGATAAGAATGTTGCAGCAGACGCTCTTTCCCGGGTTAACTTTCAGCTCTTCTTCCAGGTATTCCCATAAGCAGACTCCTTTGCCGACACCAACGCCTCATCACAATTTACGGGCGATGGACTAGCGTTGCACCTCGCAGCGGTCAGAAGTCTGGTTGCTAAATCATTATCCAGCGACACAATGTAAGCGTATAAAACCGCTTGGGGATTTTTCAACCCTTTTAAGGGAGCATATCCACCTGGTGGCATGGGGCACATATCCTATCTAATGGCATTGTAGCTTTTTGCCACTCTGACCACAAGCTAGCACATAGTATTATTAAGGCATGTTCAACATTCCGATCAGCTGTCCCTTTTTTCAGCGCATCCCATCAAAGTGTTGTTAAGAGAAATTCAGGGACTGACGGCCTAAAGTCAGTCTTTGCGTTAGCCAGTATCAGGGCAGATGTTAGGTCATTATCTGACTTGTCGCAAAACAAACCTTTCGGTCATATAAGTAGGTTGTTGACTGAAACAGCTATGTATTCGAGGTTCTACAGGTTCCTTAGGCCAGTAAATTTACCCGTTCAGTATCGCAGAAAGCTTTATTATGGAAAGGTCAGCTTGTGTGGCGGAACTCATGTTAGATTTAACCTTGGATTTGTTAAAAAATATCTCAGCCTGGGGAATTAGCAGAGGTAAAATACTTGGCCGCAGGTAACAATTTGTGCTTGATCAGGGTCTTTAATGAGTGGCCAGAGTTGGTCGGAGGGGCTTCAAATGAGTCGCCGTTGTTAGCCTCTAATGGTGCCCCTCTTAGTACTCCAAACATCATGAAGTACATTTGCATTATGTTAATCAATATGGGGGTGAATCCAATGTCGAAATTGGGCCACTCTTTCAGAATTGCAGCGGCATCCGCTGCTTCAAGGGATTACATTCCGGTACATGTCGTTAAGAGGTTGGATAGGTGGAAATCATCCTGTTATGTATCGTATACTTCAGATCCATATCATGAAAGGTCTCTTGTTTTTCAGAAACTGGTCATGTAAATATTGTACAAATAAATGTTACTATACCTACAGTCTGATCTTTTTTGGCCCCTTTAGGTTGCCCTACTACTAGCAGTTATGGCATAACTCAACTGCTAGGCAGAGTTAGGGTGAGGTAGGTCAGGTTCGTTTCTGATAGCCGATCCGACCACAAATGTTGTTATCACCAGTTAATATGAGTGATCCACTCAAGAGACTAATCTCTACCTGATAAACACTAGTTTGTCACATTGTGGCCGTCGTTTTATACTCTTTTGTGCCTAGAGTGTTATGTGACATGGATGCTGCACATTCATGGAAGGTATTGTGGTAGTAATGAGAGCAGAGCAGCATCCATACTAAGGGTACTTTCCCACTAGTGGCAAGGAACTCCGGCAGGCTGTTGCAACGGGTGAACAGCCTGTCAGATCCGTGCTGCCGCTAGTGCACGCATGCCCCCGGACTACCGCTCTGGCCCCATTGACTATAATGGGGGCGGGCCGGAGTTCCGGTGGCAGCACGGCAAACATGCCGAGAGGCGGCCGGAATAAAAGTACAGCAAATAAAAGTACAGCACGGATCCGACAGGCTGTTCACCCACCGGAATAGCCTGCCGGAGTTCCTTGCGGCTAGTGTGAAACTAGCCTAACTGACTGGTGCAACCTCCCAAGTGACATTTAGATAGGGCAGCTGTGGGAGATCCACAGAGTCACAGCAAGATGGGAAGACCTGAAATTCATTTTGACACAACCCAACTGGAGCCTTAAAGGCACTATGAGGTCCTCATTCCCTGTGTAAGAACTGCTCAGAAATTATTGTGCTAAATAGGGTTGCACCGGGTATCGAATTAACGATACCCAATCGATACTGGGATTTGACATTTACCAATACTGCGCAGCCTAGTATCAGAGAACATGGTGCGTTTCTGCTCTCAGCGCGCTCCATGTTCTCCTCAGCAGCACAGTGGAGAAGGAGTCTCTCCTTCCCTCCCTGCTGTGCCTCTGCTGCCACCAACGTTTAATACAAATACAGGAGGCAGGTGCAAATGACAGAATCACATAATCGGCACTCGACCTCTATGACAGGGCGCTGCGATAAGCGGCAGTTAATCCCTCATATGTGGTGGTAAACTGCTGTGGGGGCTCATGGCAGGACTCAGAACGGAAGGAGCGCCATATGGCTTTTGCAGCACAGATTTTGATGAATTGGTTTAGGGGTGCTATTGGTTTTTATTTTTTATAAGTAATTGTCTTATGTGGAGGCTCATTTTTTGCTGGATGAGGTGATGTTTCCATTGGTACCATTTAGGGGTACATAAGACTTTTTAATCGCTTGGTATTACACTTTTTGTGAGGCAAGGTAAAGAAAATGGCTGTTTTGGCATCTTAGGCGATACCTAATATGTCTATCATTTTTATTTTTGTTCAGGCTACTTTCACACTGCCGTTTTGGCTTTCCATTTGTGGGATCCGTTCAGGGCTCTCACAAGCAGTTGAAAACCCTAATGCATTCTGAATGGAAAAGGATCCGCTCAGAATGCATCAGTTTGCCTCCGATCAGTCTCCATTCAGCTCTGGAGGCGGACACCAAAACGCTGCTTGATGAAACTGAACCAAATGGATCCGTAAGTCAATGGGGACAGATCCGTTTTCTATGACACAATCTGGCACAATAGAAAACTGATCCATCCTCCATTGACTTTCAATGGTGTTCAAGACGGATCCGTCTTGGCTATGTTAAAGGGTTTCTGTCATCAGAAAAATGGGTATTAACCTGGCTGACATTAGCGATGTGCTAATGTCAGCTGAACATAACTATATTTGTCCCTGGCCGGCAGCCAACTTCCGCACTGTGACGTATTCAGCGCAGACGCAGTGAGGAAGACTGTTTTCGGCGAACGTCCTTCCCTCACTGCAGCTGCGCCGAATACTGAACGGGACGGCGCAGGAGTGAGATTTCCCCGGCAAACAGGAGACCAACGCTGGCCTGGCCCTGTGAATCAAGTGTAGAAGGACGTGGAAAGAGGTAAGCGAACGGAGCCTCTAGGAGCAGGTGCAATGCCCCCCCCCCCCCCCGGCTCCTAGAGGCTCATTTGCATATTATAAAAGTTTATTTTTCCTTAATAACGGCAGCAGATAGTGACATGGGACTAATATAGTTATGTTCAGCTGACATTAGCACACCGCTAATGTCAGCCAGGTTGATACCCATTTTTCTGAGGACAGAAACCCTTTAAACATAATACATATGGATCCGATCTGAACGGATGCAGATGGTTGTATTATCTGAACGGATCCGTCTGTGCAGATCCATGATGGATTCGCACCAAACGCGGGTGTGAAAGTAGCCTGTTTTAGGATACATGCACACGAACGTTGTTTGTTTCCGTGTCTGTTCCGTTTTTTTTTTCTTTTTGCGGATAGGATGCGGACCCATTCATTTCAATGGGTCCGCAAAAATCGCGGACAGCACACCGTGTGCTGTCCGCATCAGTATGTCTGTTCCGTTGCCACGCAAAAAAATAGTGCATGTCCTATTTTTTTCTAGCTTGCGGACAAGGTCATCCATTTTTTTTGCGGATCCACAATTTGCAGACCGCAAAACACATACGGTCGTGTGCATGTAGCCTTATTTGTTGTTGAACAGAATAAAATCTAGTTTTTGTGTTGCCATTTTCTGAGAGCCATTTATTTTTTATTTTTTGGGCAATTGTCCTGGGTAGGATCTAATTTTTTGCTGGACAAGATGACCATGGTACCATTTTGGGCTAAATACGCCTTTTTGATCACTTGGTATTACACTTTTTGTTAGGCAAGGTGACCAGAAAATGCCTGTTTTTATTTTTTATGGCAGTCACCTGACCGGGTGGATTATGTGATATTTTTAATCAATACAAACGCAGGGATACCTAATATGTCTATTTTTTTTTCCTTTTCCCTTTTTTAACAATTTTTTTAAACTTTATTTAAACTTTTTTTTTTACTTTAAACTTTAATTTTTTTTGTAAAACTTTTTTTTTATAACTTTTTTCACATTTATTTTTTTGTCCCACTCTGGGACTTCAACTTTTGGGGGTCTGATACCCTTTACAAATCATTACAATACTTCTGGGGCTGGATCTCTAAGGCTGGGTCCGCTTGTGACGCCAGCCATGCGAGCCTATTACCATTACCTACATATGCGCACGCTTATGACGCCGCTAGGCACGCCTCCCCCACTACCTAATAAAACGCATAGACTCGTAGCGTCCCTACACCATCCCAGAACTCCATTACTATGCAGACTAAGGTACGTGCGCTCCCAGATACTGTTTATAAAGGACATTGCCAATATTGACATGGATATTTATGCTATATTTATGCTATATTTATGCTACTCTCATTGGACATTATCGGTATAGCTATTTTAACGGCAGCATATTCCAGTGGTCTATACCATTACATTACCTGTATGATCATAACACCGCCTAAGTCTATGTTTCACACTATATTGTTTGGACTTCACAGATACAATACATCACTGCCATCTGGACATCTCTGTTACAGTGTTCCATTTCTGACTACTGCTGGCACTTTGTGCCTCATTATACTATTGATAGATTACCAAATGATGATAAATATGCCTATATATATGTATATGTATTTGCCTACATGTATTTGGTCTGTTTCTGTATTCTCCTTGATACGATATAGACTTTTTGCTCAACAACTATGTGATCACTAATACTTTGTCAACTACATCATGTGATTTAACTATTTACTATTATTGTATATTTAATATTTAATTATTAATCTATAACTTATCCACATATTAGGCCGTGAACAAGGTCAAATAGACCGAAACGTTGGCCAGTGGCTTACTAATTTTTTGGATGGATATATAAAAAAGAAAAAAAATATATAAAGAAAAATAAAACAACTGATTCATAAGCAGCTATTGAGTGCCGTGGTTCTTTGATATCAAGTTAAGGCTGGGTTCAGACCTGAGCGTTTTACAGCACATTCCTACGCGCTGTAAAACGCTCAACAGGCAAAAACCAATGTTTCCCTATGGGCATGATTCTCACCTGAGCGTTTTACAGCGCGTACGAACGTGCTGTAAAACGCCCTACGCCTCAAGAAGTACAGGAGCTTCTTTGGGGCGTATTGTCGCACGTTCCCGCCCATAGACTTCAGCGGGAACGCGCCTAAATGGGCGTTTGCTTGTTTCCGCCCATTAAAAACACCCGATAAAAACGCCTTTAAAAAGCGCATATCGAATACGCTCAGGTCTGAACCCAGCCTAAGGAAGGCATCAGGCTGCCGTCCAAGCCATCGGGTCCCTGTCACAGCAGTGCGGGGACCCGATGGACACCCCGCACCTGGCAGGATACCGCACGTGCCGCGGTCAGCGCTGACCGTGGCAGTGCTAGGGTTAATGCGCCTGCATTGGTGTTTTCACCAATGCCGGTGCATACAGCAGTGTCCGACTATCAGTGACTGCCGGACCCCTGCAGCTGATCGGGCGGGTGCAGCTCCTGCTCCTGCCCGATCATAGTGCCGTAGCTGTACGGCGCTGGGATTTTTGACCCTGTTTCCTACGGGTAAAAAAAACAACAACAAAATATTAAGTTTAAATCACCCCCTTTACCAATTTTACATTGAAATATATTAGCAATAAATAAATAAACATATTACATATCGCCACGTCCGAAAAAGTCCAAACTATACTATGCGATGAACGCCGTAACAGAAAAAAAAAAAGTCGTGATTTGCCATTTTTTAGTCACCCTGTGCCCCCAAAAATAGGATCAGACTGTTCAATTATGGGCTGGATGCACGTGGCTTTATGGTGTTTTATTTTTTACGCGTGGTATAGAATGGTATCGAGAATCGCAATACTTTTTTCACAGTATGGGAAAAGTCTAATCAAAATTTTGGTATCTTGACAACCCTAACATTTATTCAAAGTCTGACCCTGGGTTCACACCTGAGCGTTCTGAAAGGAGCGCTCTGTATGCGCGATTGTACGGGCGTTTGCAATCGCGCATACAGAGACAAGCGAACGCCCATTGTCGCGCGTTCCCGAAAGTCTATGTATGGGAACGCGCGACAAAACGCCCCAAAGAAGCTCAAGAACCTTTTTGAGCGTAGGGCGTTTTTCAGCGTGTTCAAACGCGCTGAAAAACGCTCAAGTGTGAACCAGGGCCATAGGGAAGCATTGGTTTTCATGTGTTAAGCGTTTCACAGCGCGTTTGAACGTGCTGTAAAACGCTCAGGTGTGAACCCAGCGTGAATCATTGGCCCACATTTATCAATGTAAATTGCACTTAAAAGTGGCGCATATTAGCACATCTAGGTTTAGAGAAACAATCTGCATCCAGTCCAAAAGGGCATGACTTACGTGAATTCAAAGAAAAGGGACATGACCTAATGTGTGTCATGGTGCGCAACAATTCTGGCATAAAGTTCTTGAACTAAACCAAACAATAGTTGGTATAGAGCTAGACAAAATTGTTTATCCATTCACCAAAGTTATCAGCCAGCCTGAACCATTGAGATAAATCTGATGCTTGTTTAGACAGATTTAAGATTAGATTGCAGATTAATAAATCTGTCCTGTTGTTTCCAATGACTGTGTTTTTATTTGCCTTCCTGGGATTAACATCTATGTATAGAGAAATATGTAATGGGGTCTGTCCTTATAGCAAGGATCTTTTTGACTTTTGAGTGGTACTTTTTGTGTGTGGCTCCCCACTTTAGGATTTCAGAATGGAACAGGTGGGCACAGGTGCATCAAGAACAACAGCTTTTACTGTTTACATTGGAGGAAACAAGCTTGGTAGTTAGAATTCTTAGTAGAGAACACAGGCTTAATGGTTACAGTCTCATATGCAGCAATAAATGTATACCATAGTTACAGTCTTTAAATGAGGGCACTGTCTTAAACAGTGGCAACGGGTCTATTTGTTTCAACAAAGAATTGTGACAGTGGAGGGTTATGTATGCACAGGACTTTTTTGCCTTTTGTCAATTTCCAGACCTTCCAGTATGTGTGGTTTGATTCGGAAGCGGTGTTACACAGGATTCCTAGCTGATGTAAAAAATAAAAAAGGACAACCATATATCCATAGACCTATCTGTTATGGAGTACAGCATCCAGACCACAGCCAGTGAGCTCCAAACCTGGTACCAGCCTTTCAAAACCACTGTGAGTGGTAAAAAGCTAAGCCTAGTTTCTTCACCAGAGCTTATTTCAAGTCTGGATGAATTTTGCTGCTATAGTCCCAGGTTATGTCTACAGAGTAGGTAACAGAAAAATAGTGCAGGTGTACTAGTAGTAGACCTATCAGAATTACCAGGGAGTTACAAAGGGAAGTCAGCAAGCAGGGACAAAACAAGGAGAGACTGACATAGTCCATGCAGTAAATAAGGGATTATTCCACAGACAAGCCAAGGTCAGTTTACCAGGTCGAATCAGTATAAGCAGGAACAGCAGAAAAAGTTAATCTAGAAATAAGCCAGTAGTCAGTTAATCAGGAGGGTCCATATAGAGGATTAGGATATTGCACAGTATACAACCAGAATACAAAATCACAGACAGAGATTCAGAATCGGTGCCTGGTTTAAACCCTTCACCCAGCCTTCTGATTGAATGCAGAACCAGAGCCCTGATTGCCTCTACATCCTCCCTCTCAGAAAAGCCAATCAGCTAAAGCTTGACTTGTTGTCATTGTAGCCTTCTGGGAACTAATCAGTTCCTGATCTCCCTCAGCACAAGTACCCAGACTAGAACAACTGCTGCTGGATGGAGAGGAAGGCTTTACAGATATATTCCTAATACCACCATTGTTGCATACATCCAGGAAAGGATTATGAGAAGCCCAGGGAAAATGACGTAAAGATTATCTCATATCAATGTGTACTAAAATTGCTCCAAATAAAGCCGTACCAATTGTCAGTTATGCAAGAATTATAAACAGAAATTTCCATTAACTAATGGATAAGATTGTAGATGGACATTTGGACCCATTACAATACATGTCCATTTAAGAGTGGGTCTATCTATCTGGGTGTGTTAATTTGCTGAGCAATTCTTTGATGAAAATGGGGACACAGCAGAGTACATGGGCATCTTTGAGCAATTCTATGCACAGTTAAGTACACCATTCTTCCTTTTTTCATTATTCAATACTATAATAATAATTATAGAGATCACTGACAGCCAACAAACTCAAAACAGCTACCTGCTAGTAGCACAGACTAAGGCTACCCCTAGGTGTTCACCAGAACCTGTTGCAAGGCAATGCTGCTAGGGATGCAGCGAGTTTGCCGGTCTGAGACCTAACCAGATGATCTAAGGAAAGTAAAAAGTATAATAAAACAAGACAGAGTCAAAACCAGAAGGGTACAGATATAACTAAATCTGAAGACAAGAGGTTATTCAGCAGAATAAGTCAAGTTCCAAACCTGGAGAGTACAGATATAGCCAAATCAGTAGATGAGAGGTTAATCAGTGGAACTATCCAAGTTCCGTACACAGAGGGTAAACTGACAGGTATAGAGTTCAGGCACAGAAACACAAATGACAGCCAGGTTACTATACAGAATCACAGGCACTAACCTAGTGTCAGTGCCTGGCAGGGGTGGACTGGGAACTTAAACTGGCCCTGGAAAATAAAACTAAAAGTGGCCCTATGTTGTATGGGGGTCCAAAATGATAGAAGGAGAAGGTGGGGAACACAAGTAGGAGGGGTCAACAATAACATAGGACAAAATACCGTCCTAGCAGAACCATATACAACAGTGCAGCACAATATATTGCCCCAAAAGCTGTCCCTTTATGGTGGCCATTAACCCCTTAGGGACGCAGCCTTATTTCACCTTAAGGACCAGGCCATTTTTTGAAAATCTGACCAGTGTCACCTTAAGTGCTGATAACTTTAAAACGCTTTTACTTACCCAGGCCGTTCTGAGATAGTTTTTTTCGTCACATATTGTACTTCATGACACTGCTAAAATTGGGTCAAAAAAGAAATTTTTTTTGCATAAAAAATACAAAATTAGAAAAAAAATTCAAAGTTTCTGTTTCTCTACTTCTGTAATACATAGTAATAACCCCAAAAATTGTGATGACTTTACATTCCCCATATGTCTACTTCATGTTTGGATCATTTTGGGAATGATATTTTATTTTTTGGGGATGTTACAAGGCTTAGAAGTTTAGAAGCAAATCTTGAAATTTTTCAGAAATTTTCAAAAACCCAATTTTTAGGGACCAGTTCAGGTCTGAAGTCACTTTGCGAGGCTTACATAATAGAAACCACCCCTCAAGGTATTCAAAACTGATTTTACAAACTTTGTTAACCCTTTAGGTGTTGCGCTAGAGTTATTGGCAAATAGGGATGAAATTTTAGAATTTAGTTTTTTGGGCAAATTTTACATTTTAACCTATTTTTTCCACTAACAAAGCAAGGGTTAACAGCCAAACAAGACTGTATCTTTATTGCCCTGACTGTGCCGTTTACAGAAACACCCCATATGTGGTCATACACTACTGTATGGCCACACAGTAGGGCGTAGAGGGAAAGGTGCGCCATATGGTTTTTGGAAGGCAGATTTTGCTGGACTGGATTATTTACACCATGTCCCATTTGAAGCCCCCCTGATGCACCCCTAGAGTAGAAACAGTGACCCCATCTGAGAAACTACACCCCTCAAGGTATTCAAAACTGATTTTACATACGTCGTTAACCCTTTAGGTGTTGCACAAGAGTTATTGGCAAATGGGGATGAAATTTGAGAATTTAATTTTTTTGCCAAATTTTCCCTTTTAACCCAGTTTTTTCACTAACAAAGCAAGGGTTAACAGCCAAACAAGACTGTATCTTTATTGCCTTGACTCTGCCGTTTACAGAAACACCCCATATGTGGTCGTACACTACTGTACAGCCACACAGTAGGGTGTAGAGGGAAAGGTGCGCCATATGGTTTTTGGAAGGCAGATTTTGCTGGACTGGATTATTTACACCATGTCCCATTTGAAGCCCCCCTGATGCACCCCTAGAGTAGAAACTCCCTAAAAGTGACCCCATCTAAGAAACTACACCCCTCAAGGTATTCAAAACTGATTTTACATACGTCGTTAACCCTTTAGGTGTTGCACAAGAGTTATTGGCAAATGGGGATGAAATTTGAAAATGTAATTTTTTTGCAAAATTTTCCCTTTTAACCCATTTTTTCCACTAGTAAAGGAAGACACGGCCACACAGTAGGGTGTAGAGGGAAAGGTGCGCCGTTTGGTTTTTGGAGGGCTGATTTTTATGGACCGGTTTATTTACACCGTGTCCTGTTTCAACCCCCCTGATCCACCCCTGGAGTAGATACTCCCTAAAAGTGACCCCATCTAAGAAACTACACCCCTCAAGGTATTCAAAACTGATTTTACATACGTCGTTAACCCTTTAGGTGTTGCACAAGAGTTATTGGCAAATGGGGATGAAATTTGAGAATGTAATTTTTTTGCAAAATTTTCCCTTTTAACCCATTTTTTCCACTAGTAAAGGAAGACACGGCCACACAGTAGGGTGTAGAGGGAAAGGTGCGCCGTTTGGTTTTTGGAGGGCTGATTTTTATGGACCGGTTTATTTACACCGTGTCCTGTTTCAACCCCCCTGATCCACCCCTGGAGTAGATACTCCCTAAAATTGACCCCATCTAAGAAACTACACCCCTCAAGGTATTCAAAACTGATTTTACAAACATCGTTAACCCTTTAGCTGTTGCACAAGAGTTATTGGCAAATGGGGATGAAATTAGCAAATTTCATTTTTTTGCCAACTTTCAATTTTAACCCATTTTTTCCACTAACAAAGCAAGGGTCAACAGCCAAACAAGACTGTATCTTTATTACTGTACGGACACACAGTGGGGCGTAGAGGGAAAGGTGCGCCGTTTGGTTTTTGGAGGGCTGATTTTTATGGACCGGTTTATTTACACCGTATCCTGTTTCAACCCCCCTGATGCACGGCTCTGGATTCGTATAGAGATCCTCTAAAACGTCTCCTTTATTTTTAAATAGTAATAACAGCAGACATATCCACCAGTACACAGGTTCTGTTGACGCGTTTCGGAACTACGTCCTTAGTCGTAACAAACGACGTAGTTCCGAAACGCGTCAACAGAATCTGTGTACTGGTGGATATGTCTGCTGTTATTACTATTTACAAATAAAGGAGACGTTTTAGAGGATCTCTATACGAATCCAGAGCCGTCCTTTCGCATTTTGCTAATTGCAGCGGGGTCACACCCCTAGGCTCTTGGAACCGGGTCTACATGTATCGACCAAAGAGGTGAGCTGGAACAAGTTTGTGTGCCCCCTGATGCACCCCTGGAGTAGAAGCTCCCTAAAAGTGACCCCATTTCGGAAACTACGGGATAAGGTGGCTTTTTTGGGGGGACTATTTTTAGGGTACATATGATTTATGGTTGCTCTATATTACATTTTTGTGAGGGAAGGTTACCAAAAGTTGAAATTCTGAAATTTCATCTCCATTTGTCATTAACTGTTGAGGAACACCTAAAGGGTTAATAAAGTTTGTATAATCAGTTTTGAATACCTTGAGGGGTGTAGTTTCTTAGATGGGGTCACTTTTAGGGAGTTTTTACTCTAGGGGGGCATCAGCGGGGCTTCAAAAGGGACATGGTGTCAATAAAAAAGGCCATCAAAATCGGCCTTCCAGAAACCATGTCGGTCCTTTCCTTTTGCGGCCTCCCTTTTACTGATACAGCAAATGTGGCGTTTCTGTGAATTGCAGTATCAAGGTAATAAATATTAACTTTTGTTTCGTTGTTAACCCTTGCTTTGTTACCAGAAAAAAACGGATTGAAATGGAAAAGTGCCCAAAAAACGTTTTTTTGTTTTTTTTTGACCGTGTTAATCTTGGGGGTTAGGTCATGGGGTATTTTTATAGTGGAGTCTTACGGACGCGGCGATACCTAATAAGTCTACTTTTTTTGCAATTATTTTGGTTTTAGACTATATTATCCTTTTTGATACAAAAAAATGTTTTTGTATCTCTAAAGTCTAAGTCATTATTATTTTTTTTTTAGCCGATTATCTTATGTGGGGGCTCATTTTTTGCGCAATGAGAGGACGGTTTTATTAGCACTATTTTGGGGGCTATATGACTTTGATCACTTGCTATTAAACTTTTTGTTATGTAAGGTGAAAAAAATATATAATTTTGCACCGTTTTTTTTTTGGGACCGTGTTAATCTTGGGGGTTGGGTCATGGGGTATTTTTATAGAGGAGATTCTTACCGACGCAGAGATACCTAATTTGTATACATTTAACAAATTATTTTAGTTTTTGCAATTTTTTTGGGTGTTTCAAGTCTGAGAACCAGTTTTTTTTAATCCGATGTCAGTGCTAAATTGGGATATAAATTTAGTACTCTATGGAAGTGTGATACTCCCTGAAGCAACCAATAATGCAGAGGCCCGGATGATCGGGGTACGTGTCACATTGAGTAGTGGTGTCCTTCCGTATCCCCCTCCTGTGACACACTCTGCACCTCTTTTGGGTTCGTCCCTTTTTTCCAGTATGGGGGACCACACCTGGAAAGTGTTGGCCAGGGACGATCCGGGCACCTCCAGTTCCCGAGGTACTCCGGCCTGCTCTTTCCCGGTCCGAAAAGATCAGGGCCTTGAGGACTGCCTCATAAAACTGAAGGAATGTCCCTGTGTTGCCAGCGCTCCGGGACAGCACAAAAGAGTTGTACATGGCAACCTGTACCAAGTAGACTGCAACTTTTTTGTACCAATCCCAGGTTTTGCGCATGGCATTATATGACTTGAGGACTTGATCAGAGAGATCAACTCCTCCCATAAACCGATTGTAGTCGACGATACAATCGGGCTTGAGGACCGTTGCCGTGATACCTCGCACAGGGACAGGGGTGATGCCGTTACCATGAATTGTGGACAGTACAAGGACATCCCTATTGTCCTTATACCTGACCAGCAACAGGTTTCCAGTTTCCGCTTTGATTTTTCCGCACGGTTCCACAAGCGGACGTGGATCTGGCGGCAAGGGACTGGAACAAGGGGATACTAGTATAAAAGTTATCCACGTAAAGGTGGTAACCCTTATCTAGCAGTGGGTACATAAGGTCCCACACAAGTTTCCCGGTAACACCCAGAGTGGGGGGACATTCTGGGGGTTGAATACGGAAATCTCGCCCCTCGTATACACGAAACTTGTAAGTATACTCTGAGGTACTCTCACAAATTTTGTATAGCTTCACGCCATAACTCGCCCGCTTCGAGGGCACATACTTGCGGAAAATGAGTCTCCCCTTGAACGCAATGAGAGACTTATCAACCGCGACATCCCTTCCAGGTACATAGGCCTCCATGAATTTGGCCCCAAAGTGATCGATGACCGGCCGTATCTTATACAGACGGTCATGGGCAGGATCACCTTGGGGGGGGAGACATGCTGTATTATCTGAATAATGCAGACATTTCCGGATGGCCTCAAACCAGGAGCGTGTCATGGCCGTACTGTAAAGTGGGGTCTGGTAAAGGACGTCCCCACTCCAGAACAGCCTGACACTGGGTTTCTTGACCAGGCCCATATGCAGCACGAGGCCCTAAAATGTCCTCATCTCGGCTGCACTGACCGGCATCCAGCCACCGGGCCTAGCCAAAAAGGAGCCCGGTTTTTGAGCAACGAACTGTTGGGCGTACAGGTTTGTCAGCTCCACCATCAGATTTACCTGTAGGTCACTGAAAAAATGACAAAAAAAGTCATATTCAGTGTAGCCCACTGTGGAAATCTGGATTCCTGATTGGCCTACAAAATCAGGAATCACCGGGTCGTATCGCTCTGGGGTACACCAGACAAGTTCACCGACAGGGTACTCCGGTGGATTTAAATGGTGGGCCGGAAAACTAGTACGAGCCCCAGAGCTGCTCATACTAGGGTGCTACAGGGTCCCTAACATGGCGGTCCCCTTGCTCCGCCTGGCGTTGTCTCCACCGCCTTGGGGGCTCATCATCATCGCTAGATGATGAGGAGGACGCGGATGACAACAGGAAAGTGGGGTCATCCTCATCCTCACTGGGATTCTCGGAGTCGGAGGCAAGCTGGGTGTATGCCTCCTCGGCCGAGAACGTCCGGCGGGCCATAGGGGAGTGTGTGTCTGCGTGTGTATGTGCGTGTGTGGAAATCTTTATTTGGTGTGTGTGTGTGGGCACGGGTGTTCACAAACTCACCCTAAAACTAACAGAAAAAAAATAATAACAAAAAAAGGGCAAAAAATTTTTTATTTTTTTTTTAAAACTGCTGATCAACTGTCCGAAGTTGATCAGCGGTGGGGTGTGCGATGCGCTAACGGTGGCCGGACGCTAAGAGTTCCGGCCACAGTCAGCGTACACAAAAAAAATAAAAAATCCTGCACCCCAATAAAAGTGGGGGGGGGGGAAGCGCAGCACCCTGGGGGGTCTAGGGTCACACAGCTGTGCTGTGGACCCCAGACACACTAACTTTCCATTTATTTTCCCTGCCTAGCCCTCCCCACTGGGGCACAGATCGGGTCCTGGGGGGCACAGATGGGGTGATGCTGATACTCTCTCCTCCGGCTACGGGACACAAAAGGAGGAGGAGAGGAGCGCTGGCAACATTTAAATCTGCTGCCGGACCGCCCACCAACCAATCGGAGGCAATCCTGAGAGGTGGTTGTCTTATCTTATCTATTCTTTCCTTGTACAATGACTTCTACACAGGTCACAGAGCATGTCTAAAAACTCTCCCATAGAAGTCAATAGGGTCCCTCCTGTCCATTGTGTCTGTGGCCCATGGAGATGCCGTAAAGCAGTTTTCTTAATGCTTTCTAAATGCTGTTAAGAACAGCTCAGGCAACATGGCAGCCTCCATGATCATAAGCAGGAAATTAATGTAAAAAAATCTGCAAAAAAGAGATAAAAAAAAAAAAGTATATGTGTTACTATCTGGTATTAATTGGCAGATAACATTTTTGGGGACACATTTCTTATGGAATGGCCATATGACTGTCGCACACACCATCCCCATTTCCTCCGGAACTGCCACATGACAGCCGCCCATGCCGCCTCTGATCTTCACCCTCACTGTAGTACAGACTGGAAAAACAGACACTGCTGGATCGAGGTCTGGTAAATTTATAACCAATACAAACCACACAAGCCATGGCCCACCCTATAATTCTATGGATACTGTAGGTTCTGTTTTACTTGACCATATTCAGACAAATGGAGTATTTCACTATGTACAATCTATTCTTTTTATTAATCAAGCTAACAACAAACATGCATAAAATAATCCACAGAAAACTGAACCTTGGTCTAAATAATAGTTTGTAAGGTACAGCAGGCATTTTTCTCTTAGAAGGTGACGTGTTTGTCTGACTTTACAAATTCGTGTTTCCATGGGTTCAACATATGTAAATTAGAAATAAATTGGACCATGCACAAAATGTGCACTCTTCTTGATCCTAATAGCCCTGCAGGTTTTAAGGCTGATTAATGAAGACTTATGTATGGTTGTCATGATTCACTCATTGCTTAGGACATGTTACGTTGAGTGCAGAACAAGATTTAGTTTTTATGTTGCTGCATTCAATATCTCAATTATGCTTCTAAGGAATTAATGCACAATTAGCATGAATCTCTGTTTATACGGAAGATTGTTATGCAAATGTAAAAAACATGTGGCGTAAGAGAAGACGCATCTCAAGCTTCTAATCCACAAAACATGGCACCTGTAGTACATTACTACAACTATATGCTTTTTTATATCTGCAGTACCTTCTCTTTATAGCATGATATATGTGTATTTGGCCTCATGCACCTGAGGCTGCTTTCACACTAGCGTTCGGTATTCCGTTCGTGAGCTCCGTTTGAAGGAGCTCACGAGCGGACCCGAACGCAGCCGTCCACCCCTGATGCAGTCTGAATGGAGGCGGATCCGCTCAGACTGCATCAGTCTGGTGGCGTTCAGCCTCCGCTCCGCTCGCCTCCGCACGGACAGGCGGACAGCTGAACGCTGCTTGCAGCGTTCGGGTGTCCGCCTGGCCGTGCGGAGGCGTGCGGATCCGTCCCGACTTACAATGTAAGTCAATGGGGACGGATCCGTTTGAAGATGCCACAATGTGGCTCAATCTTCAAGCGGATCCGTCCCCCATTGACTTTACATTGAAAGTCTGGACGGATCCGTCCCAGGCTATTTCCACACTTAGCTTTTTTTTGCTAAAATAATGCAGACGGATCCGTACTGAACGGAGCCTCCGTCTGCATTATTATGGGCGGATCCGTTCTGAACGGATCCGCCCGAACGCTAGTGTGAAAGTAGCCTGAGCGGTGCCGTAAAGCAGTCTCCAAACAACAGATCCGTGCGGCTCCATTTGTGACGGTTGTGCTTCCTTCTGGTTTGTATCCATTCCGCTGGACTTTATATTTCGTGTAACAGCAGCTGCTGTGTGCCGCTGTTCCCCTGATTACCACCGCGGTCCCGGGCACCGTGCTCAGCGGTGATCTGTGGTCAGAGCTTCCCATTCACCGCTGCAGCTCTGGGCTCTGTTTGTGTAGGTGCTGTGGTTCTGACAATCTGCTCCTCAGTTTCATCTCAGCCCTGGCCACAGCTGTTTTTCTGCAGTTTTTTTGCAGCACTTCCTTAAGGGCCGGTGCACGTCACTTCCTGGGTTTTATGGGTTAGGTCATGTGACCTTGCTGACCAATCCTAGTCCTCATGCGCATATATAAGTGGCTCAGCCCCCTTCCGGGATGCCTCAGTGTCAATGTCCTTTTGCTCTGCTTAGATTCCTGATAACCACTTGTGTTCATGTGTTCCTGACTCATTTCTGTGTTCCTGGATTCTGTTTCTCATCTGATCCCTGTCAGCTTGCCTTGACTCTCCTGTTGCCGACCCGCATTGCCTGACCTTTACCTGTGCCGCTTGCCCTGACCTTTTACCCGCCTCTGCCTCATCCTATTATCCTGCACTGTGCTCCTAGTAACGACTCTGCCTGCCTGACTACACCTGTACTTCTGGTACCTTTCTCCCACCTGGACCAGCTGCCTTGTGTACCTATCCTCCTGAAGAGGTAGCGACCTGGTGTTCCCTTCGGGACAGTCTATCCCCACCACCAGGGGTATTGTGAAAAATCGAGGGGTTCACTTAGACAACGCCCTTAGGGGAGGTAGGACATGTGACACAGTGGATTCACACCCACTGGTTCGTGACATTATGGCTGTGTTATTTTCATTGGTCACTTGTAATTACAGTCAGCAAAAAAAAAAAAAAAAAAGCCCCAACCCCCTGGAAACACCCATAGGAAGGTCATTTGATTCCTCCAATGCTATTTTCTATTGCTTTCACAGCATAGAGAGCTCTGTTAGATTCCTCCTCTTGGATTAGTGTCTGGAGACATGCATCACTAAAGCATAAAACTTTGTAGATATTGCCCTCCTTTACTGGCTTATCAGCGAGTTAAACAGCTGTTGAGGAAGGGTTGAAATCATGCGAACACGTGCATGCATGTATAATATATATGCATACATAAATAGGCACATTATAGGATCTGTCCTTATATTCCACAGGTGCTCATTGTGGCCCCTGTGGGGAATATGTGCCCCTTATATGTCCCTTTCATATATATGTGCCCCCTTATATGTGTCCCCTTATAGTATATCACCTTTTTTTTCCCTTGCACCTACCAATTTCCTAAAACTTAACTTTTAATAGTCATAAATAAACTTTTTTATTTGTGCTCCGACACATATTTAGTGATTTAAAAAAATTTCAGTTTCACTGGCCTTTTTTGTCTTTTAGAGCTTGTTGTCAGTACTCTTTGCTGACTTATTAAGCCTCCTACTTAGATTTGACACTCTATTGCCATGCTGAGCTGCGCGCTTGCCCATATTTGTAATGGCATTGTGTCTAATGTTTTCCTCTACACACTGGTTTCAGTGATAACTGTATTAAAATTCAAGCTCACGCTGCCCCCCGACATGTTTCGCCGTTTCACGGCGTCCTCAGGGGTAAGGGCAGTGTTTGTGCGTGCTTTGCCTCACTTCCGGCTTATAAGACCTTTGCTAGTGATGCGTTGGTTGTGCGCCTTATTGGGGGCGTGACAGGCGTCTTCGCTGGGCTTCTGATTGGATAGGCCATGGGGCTCGCTTTTATGACGAGCTGACTTCGCCCCTTGACGTCAGATGTTTTCCCTTTCTCTCGTTTCAATTGGTGCGGATCATCAGTGAGCGCTGCGCTTGTTAGTGACGTCGGAGCTCTCTTGGCTCCCGTGTCACTGCGCATGTCTTCACACTCTATTCGCGATCCGAACTCCACATTGCGCATGCCCATGGACTTCAACTCCCACAATGTTTCTGCACAGCTATTGCCCAGGTAATCGCCGCCATAGCCTATTGGCATTATCATTTGACATTATGTTCTATGTCTCATTGTTCTCCGACACCATTAGTCGTTTATCCGCAAGTATCCTCCGAATTTTTGTCATATTATCTCCCTCATTTTGAATCTACTTTCCAACTTATGGATTGCTTTTAAATTTAAAAATATCCCCCTTAGTTTTACTTATATTTCTGTGCATTACTATATTTGGATGAGTTTTCTTGGGGGCTAGACTTCTTTATGATATTTATCATCATCGCTACACTCCAAGAGAGTGGGGTAGGGGTGATGATATAGGAGGTGTATGGCCTTTGAGCTTTTTTGACTTGAATGGTTTTCTTGCCATGTCTCATACCTAAATTTAGTTATTCTTTAAATAATTTGGTTTCCAATTATTAACGTACCCGGCTCTATGGCAGATTAGTAGTGCCCTGCTCTTTATTTCTCCTTTTGATTATTTTCATCTCTTCGGATTTATTTATTTTTCCCTCCTCTATTTTTATTATTCTGTTGTTTACTCTAATTCTTTGTATAGTCCACCCTTTATACATACCTCATTCCACAGATTGGTAGCTCTTTCAGTAATTTTTTTCCCTCCTTGCTTTAAATTATTTTTATTGTTATTATTATTGTTTTTATTGTTATTATGATATTTTTGTTTTTTGTAGATTTATTGGGGGATATTTTTATATTTTCAGTATTATTATTATAATGTTGTTATTTTTTCTAGATTTCTTGGGGGATATTTTTTATATTTTCGGTCTAGCCTCTGTGAGGCTGCTTTTTCTCTATAAATTCTGTATCGTATTTTAATATCTGTAGTTATTTTTTATAAATATTCTTATTTTCTTTCTTCCTTTTCTCAGGTATGAGTGACATCTTATAGGAAGGACGAGAACGTGAACCCCTCGTTCAACCCATTTGGGGACAGACTATTCAGCAGGTATATCCATTTAGTTTCCTCTTGTTGAAGTTTCTTGTCTATGTCCCCTTTTCGTGGTCCTGTTTTAACCCTCATGACTCCCCAAACTTTGATTTCTGTATTATTTTCTTTATGTTTTTCTCTCATGTGTCTGGCTAGGCTAGTATCCTCTTCAGTACTTATACTGCTCAGATGTTTTGATATGCGCCTCCTCAGCTCTTGGATAGTCTTTCCTACATAAAACTTCGGACATTCGCATCTGATGACATAGACTACTCCCTTTGTTTTGCAGTTGATATAATCCCTAACTTCATAGTTTTTCCCATCCACTGGATCAGTAAATGTCTTTGTAGGTTTCATCCTACTGCAGAAGACGCAGTCCCCACATGGGTATGACCCATTGTGGGACAGCCAGGTAGTTTTTTTATTACTTCCATGGGGTTGATAGTGACTGTGGACTAGTTTTTCTTTTAGATTTTGTCCTCTTCTGTACGTTATGGCGGGATATTTGGGTAACATCTGAGCAGTATAAGTACTGGAGAGGATACTAGCCTAGCCAGACACATGAGAGAAAAACATAAAGAAAATAATACAGAAATCAAAGTTTGGGGAGTCATGAGGGTTAAAACAGGACCACAAAAAGGGGACATAGACAAGAAACTTCAACAAGAGGAAACTAAATGGATATACCTGCTGAATAGTCTGTCCCCAAATGGGTTGAACGAGGGGTTCACGTTCTCGTCCTTCCTATAAGATGTCACTCATACCTGAGAAAAGGAAGAAAGAAAATAAGAATATTTATAAAAAATAACTACAGATATTAAAATACGATACAGAATTTATAGAGAAAAAGCAGCCTCACAGAGGCTAGACCGAAAATATAAAAAATATCCCCCAAGAAATCTAGAAAAAATAACAACATTATAATAATAATACTGAAAATATAAAAATATCCCCCAATAAATCTACAAAAAACAAAAATATCATAATAACAATAAAAATAATAACAATGAAAATAATTTAAAGCAAGGAGGGAAAAAAATTACTGAAAGAGCTACCAATCTGTGGAATGAGGTATGTATAAAGGGTGGACTATACAAAGAATTAGAGTAAACAACAGAATAATAAAAATAGAGGAGGGAAAAATAAATAAATCCGAAGAGATGAAAATAATCAAAAGGAGAAATAAAGAGCAGGGCACTACTAATCTGCCATAGAGCCGGGTACGTTAATAATTGGAAACCAAATTATTTAAAGAATAACTAAATTTAGGTATGAGACGTTAAACGGCGAAACATGTCGGGGGGCAGCGTGAGGCTTGAATTTTAATACAGTTATCACTGAAACCAGTGTGTAGAGGAAAACATTAGACACAATGCCATTACAAATATGGGCAAGCGCGCAGCTCAGCATGGCAATAGAGTGTCAAATCTAAGTAGGAGGCTTAATAAGTCAGCAAAGAGTACTGACAACAAGCTCTAAAAGACAAAAAAGGCCAGTGAAACTGAAATTTTTTTAAATCACTAAATATGTGTCGGAGCACAAATAAAAAAGTTTATTTATGACTATTAAAAGTTAAGTTTTAGGAAATTGGTAGGTGCAAGGGAAAAAAAGGTGATAATAAGTCCAAAAGGACATTAGTAGTAGATGTTGTATAACACACCTTATCCCTGCACTTAAAGGGAAAACTTAATGAGTTGAAGCCCTTATAGTATATGTCCCCTTATAAATCGTATACCCCCTTATCCATAGGCCCCATTGATGGGAAAATGTCACCTGAAACCAGAGGTATCAGTGTGAATGTGCCCCAAGCATTCACACTGATGTCATCTGGTTAATTGCATCAGAATGACCGGACAAGAGTCCGGTCATCCTGCATGCTTCAAAGAACTCTGATTCAATAGAATCGGAGTCCTTTGTATTAATTATCTCCAGCGCTGCTGGAGATAATCATGCATAATAGGGAGAGGGAAGAAACCTCCCCTCCTTCTATTATGCACATTCCGGCAGCGCGATTACTATCGCGCTGCCCGGAATGCAAAATGCTACAGGCGGGAGATCAAAGGCTTCTCCCGCCTGTCAGCAAATGACGCGACCTGGCCGAGCGCATGCAGGGACGCGCGGGCTGGCGCTGTGACGTCATATCACCGTGCCGGCCCACGTGTCCTTGCCTGTGGCGCGCACTTGGCAGAAGAGCCAAGCCGCCCTCCTGAAGAAGACCCCCCTGGACAATGAGCATTAATCCCTGGAGGGCTGAGTATCACACCCTATCCTGATTAACCCCTACTTGCCCTATCCCACCAACGATAACCCCTACTTGCCCTATCCCACCAACAATACCCTATCCCCTGCCATCCTGATTTCCCCTACCTGCCCATATTAACCCCTGGACCACCAATCCCCTACCCAACCCTGTAAGAGCATCCCTACTCCCCTTTACCCCTTTCACCCCTGCTGTGCCCCTGCATCCCTGTGTCTGTGGCCTGCATTAACCCCTGCAGTCCCACCGTTAACCCTTTGTTACTAATAGGGATAGTTTAGAGGGGCTGATAATGTGTATGTGTGTGTTTTAGTTAGAGTTTGTGGGTGGAATTTGGGATTGTGTAGTGTAGTTAGTACTGTATTTTTAGTACTGAATTGTTATTGTATTGTGTACTGTAGGTGTTAATAAATATCTTGTATTATTTGTAACTATCTGTGTAACGTGTGGTTATTAGCGGTAGTTAGTTCAGTAAGGCGCATGCAGCTAGCTTAGTGATTAGCGTAAGACAAGTGAAGGTGAAAGTGAAAGTGTTATTTATAATTTAGGCATAAATAGGCGGAGTCATCACTAGACGACTCACGCCTAATTATAAATATGAATTATTGAGATTTGCATAAATATCAATAATTAATATCCCCCTTAAAGGGCTTTCTGTCACCCCACTAAAGTCATATATATTTTTTTGGGGCTAGTTAAATTCCTTATACTGCGATATATGAAAATATAATGGTGTTACTTACGTTCCTTCAGCCGTTTCTTATAAAAATGAAGTTTTATAATATGTAAATCAGGTCTCTACCGGCAAGTAGGGCGTCTACTTGCTGGTAGCTGCCGCAAAAAAACGCCCCCTCGTCGTGTTGATTGACAGGGCCAGCCGCAATCTCCTCCTCCGACCGGCCCTGTCAGCATTTCAAAAATTGCGCGCCTGTGTTCATTTGGCGCAGGCGCTCCGAGATGAGGAGGCTCTCCTCCTCAGAACTCCCTCAGTGCGCCTGCGCCGATGACATCACCGAAAGAGAAGACGTCATTGGCGCAGGCGCACTGAGGGAGTTCTGAGGAGACGAGCCTCCTCATCTCAGAGCGCCTGCGCCGAATGAACACGGGCGCGCGATTTTTGAAATGCTGACAGGGCCGGCCGGAGGAGGACATCGCGGCTGGCCCTGTCAATCAATACGATGAGCGGGCGTTTTTTTGCGGCGGCTACCAGCAAGTAGACGCCCTACTTGCTGGTAGAGACCTAATTTACATATTATAAAACTTTGTTTTTATAAGAAACGGCTGAAGGAAAGTAAGTAACACCATTATATTTTCATATATCGCAGTATAAGGAATTTAACTAGCCCCCCCAAAAAAAAAGACTTTAGTGGGGTGACAGAAGCCCTTTAACAACAGCATATGCTTATCCTGTATGAAAATAAGACGGGATGTCCAGCTTTCCAAAAAAGACGTTGTTCTTTATTCCAAAATAACACAGGATAAAAGACAATCCAACACGGCAAGCAGGTCTACATGTTTCGGATGCTCTAATACTGATCCTTATTCATGACACATTGGTTGCTGAATGGCTACATACTTAAATAGCTGAACTTCCTAGCACTCACAGATGGTTTGGATTAGCAGGAGTGGACACACAAATTGGGTTCCGCCTACTATCCAAATGCCATGTGAGTATAAGGGCAAAGACACATATAGAAATAAAAAGTTGGATATGTCAAAAAAACACATAAACTATATTTAAAAGTGTATCTGAACAAAGATCAGTAATGCAGGATTAAATCATGTTTGCGATTTAACCCTGCTGGGACCCGGGATCCCATACAAAAAATCCAGTAGGATTCCCTGTTAAAGAGCTTTCTCTTATAGTCACCACCTCTAGCAGGAGGATTAACCCTTTCTAGGGCCTGTACCTGAAAACCTGTGGTGTCTCCCTGATGAGAGACCGCGAAATGTAGACTGGCCGCTGAAACATTTCTTTCTTTGGTATGTGGGATGTCTGAGAGGTGTTTACAAATTCTGACTTTTAAACTATTGGTTGTACATCCAATATATTGCAGACTGCATATAGTGCAGGTAATGCAATACACCACATAGTTCGTGTTGCAATTTACATATTGTTTGTTGTTAAAAGAATTGTGAGTTGCTGTTGAAGCAACTGCTGGACCTGTTTTAATGTAATTGCAGCACGTACAGATGCGGTGGCCGCATTTAAATGTGCCTTTGTGTCTCAACCAAGCACTTTTTTCTTTTTTACTGGTGTCACTGTCAGTGAAAAGACTTGGGCTGATTTTTTGCGCAATAGTCGGTGCGCGACGTGCAATGCATCTGACACCTGCTGAGCTGATGTCAGACCACTGTTCGTCACCATTTAGAACAGATAGGTGTTTAATAACTATTGCGCAAATTTGTGAAAATTCCAAACTGTAGTTGGTGACGAAACAGGGAACATTTTTTGTGGCTGCATTAGTTTGTCTATTAATGCATGAAGGTAGGTCGGGTTGTGCTTTGTCCGGAAAAACAAGCCTGTCTCTGGGTCTATTTAATGTCTTGGCCCTAGCTCGATCTAAAGTCCAAGGAGGGTACCTGCGCTCCGCAAGTCTCATGGCCACTATCTCCATCTCCATTTTTAATTTGTCATCTTTAGAACAATTTCTTTTGGCCCGAATAAATTCCCCTTTAGGGATATTACGGACCACATGTGGAGGATGGCAAGATGTGGCCATGAGAGTTGTATTACCTGACGTATCCTTGCGATAAGTACTAGAATGGACTTGATGAGTCGCAGAGTCACCCTCCAAAGAAAGATCAAGAAAGGCGATGGTGGTGATGTCATGTGAAATGGTAAATTTTAGACAGCAATGGTTATTATTGAGAAAGGTCCCAAAAGATGGCACGGCCGCAACATCGCCTGACCACACGAACAGCAGGTCATCGATATAACGACCGTACCATCTCAGGGAGCCGCTCCAAGGGTTATCTGCTGAAAATAAAAAGTGACATTCCCACCATGCCATATAAATGTTTGCCATGGAGGGCGAAAATTTCGCCCCCATGGAAACTCCTGTCAATTGCAAGAAATAACGTTGCGAGAACATAAAGACATTATGTTTTAGCAGAAAGAGCACAACCCGACAAACAAAATCCTGGAAGGTAGGAGAAAAGTCAGAATAGACATTCAAAAACCAAACTAAGGAAACCATAGCCAAATTGTGAGGGATGACCGTATATAGGGATGTAACATCCGCTGTGATCCAAGAGAAGTGCTGTTCCCATTTAAAATCATAAAATGCTTGCAGCACTGCTCTAGTATCCTGCAGATAGCCAGGTATGGATTGTACCAGCGGCTGGAGGATACTGTCCACCCAGGCGGACAATCTTTCTGTGAAGGAGCCTATGCCAGCAACTATGGGCCTCATGGCTGGAGGAAAACCTCCCTTATGCATTTTTGGTAGGGAATGGAAAATTGGAACCACTGGATGTTGGATAAATATATAGTCCAGTTGTTTTTGGTTAATGAAACCATGTTCCAAGCCAAGAGTCAATAGTCGCAGCATCTCCTGTTGATAGGTGGGGGTGGGGTTGTGGTCGAGCTCAAGGTAGGTACTATTATCCTCTAACATAGCGAGGTTTTGCTTTTTATAAATGTAACTATCCAGGACCACCACAGCCCCACCCTTGTCCGCCTGTTTAATGACAATATCCTTCAGAAGCATCAGCTCTTTGAGAGCCCTATTTTCTTTGTAAGACAAATTGTCACATTTCTGAGCAATATCCTGTGAGGACACTTTATCATTTAGGATGACCAAGTCCCTTTCTACAAGTTCCTGGAAACGATCTAACACAGGAGACCGTGACTGCACAGGATAGAAGTCATGGTTAGATGTAACAAAATTATGTGCAAAATTATTTTCTTTTTCTTCATTCTGTAGGGGACGGCATTGTTGCATATAAGATTAGAAAGTTCCTCAAAGGAAAGAGCCGAGGTGCTGTGCGTGCCGGTTGAGTCATTTTCATGCGGTGTGGCCCCCCTGGGATCCTCACGTTTGGATGGATCTGATTAATGAAAGTGTTTTTTCAGAGTAAGATTACGAGCCAGTCTATTGATGTCAAGAATGGTGTGGTACAGGTTGAAATGGTGAGTTGGAGAGAAGGAGAGACCTCTAGACAGAATATTTATTTGTGATTGACTTAGACATCATGAAGATATGTTCACCACTTGGGATGTACTCACGGTCTCCTGGTGCGTGAAGGGTAGCGATTGGTTCCTGGCGTGCTTGCGCCCGGCCCTGCGTTTTTTGACTTCCTTGCTTGTGAAAAATCTGGTTCACAGGAAGCGTTGTTTGTGGCCTGCTGTATTTCGCCCACCCGAGCATTCGGGAGATCGGAGGCAGAATCGGATGACTCCGGATCTGTAGAGCTAAAGGCAACTCTGGGAGCTCTCTGTTTTTTGCCGCGATAATTTTTGCGCATAATTGAGCGCGGCGTGTTGGCCCTATTTTCAGACCAATTGTACACTGTGTTGCCTTTATAGTCTTGAAGATCGCGGGCAAATTTTCCTTGCTTGACTGTCATGAGGCTCTCTTCCATTTTATTAAGGTTATCTTGTAAACCAGCATCCATTTCTTTGAAGATATCCAAGTGTGAGAAGGGTATGATTAACTCTTGCGTGGCCTTAATTTCTTCCCTTAGATTACAAAGGGCTTCTTCCTCATGTGACACTATCAGGCCCATAAGTTTGATGGAGCAGTCAGATAAAATATCGTGCCATTGGGATACAAAGCCATCAGAGTAGAGAGTGGTGGGTTTTTTACGTAATCTGAGTCCACGAGGAATCATATTTTTCTCAATATAACGTTGGAGCGAGGTTAAGTCCCACCAGGTTCGCATTTCTTTTATTAATAATTTCTCCAGGGAAGTCATCTGAACTTTAAGTTCTAAAGTGTCCTGGGAATCCTTGTCTTTGCTGTTGAAAATCGCATCCATTTTTTTAAGACGTTCATTGCAGTCATCTATAATACGAAGAGATGAGTGGTTCATATTCAGCTATACAATACGATGCAGCCGTGACATAGTTTATGTGTTTTTTGACATATCCAACTTTTTATTTCTATATGTGTCTTTGCCCTTATACTCACATGGCATTTGGATAGTAGGCGGAACCCAATTTGTGAGTCCACTCCTGCTAATCCAAACCATCTGTGAGTGCTAGGAAGTTCAGCTATTTAAGTATGGAGCCATTCAGCAACCAATGTGTCATGAATAAGGATCAGTATTAGAGCATCCGAAACATGTAGACCTGCTTGCCGTGTTGGATTGTCTTTTATCCTGTGTTATTTTGGAATAAAGAACAACGTCTTTTTTGGAAAGCTGGACATCCCGTCTTATTTTCATACAGTTTGCAATTGGTGCCCCTTCCAAGCACCGTCCGTGCTTCCACTGCAAGACTGACCAGGTGAGCGCCGCCTACGGAACTTTTATAACATATGCTTATCCTGTATGAAAAACCAGGAAGGAGGAGGAGGCACTGGCTTCACCCAATTGCCTTCCAACGTTCCAGAAAAGGCCACTTCTACAGATCCCCCCCATAAGTGTCCCTGTGTAATTAGTGACCCCAATACACCGGTCCTGCGCACAGCAATGTCCATATGTACAGTGTAGTCATGTAATCCTAATTAAAGTAGCGCAATCCTCTGCAGTAGTACTTACTATCAAACTACCTCAGCATGTAGGCTGCCCGGCAGCATAACGTCACTCACTCCATCACGCGCCTGTTCCTCCCAGGAGGAGCAGGCGCGTGATGGAGCGAGTGATGCACCTGCTACCTGCTACGGTAGTTCGATAGTAAGTACTACTGCAGAGGATTGCGCTACTTTAATTAGGATTACATGACTACACTTTACATATGAACATTGCTGTGTGGGGCCTGGTGTTATAGAGTACAGTGACTGCACCCATTGCGAGTTGCCGGCCTCAAGCACCTCCTCCCTCCCCGCTGATACATCTCAGGCCACCCTGTGCAGCATAGAGGCTGGCGATGTATCAGTGTCAGTGAAGTTAAAATGGCAGCATTCGCTTTATAAGATGCACTGCCATTTTCCCCCCACTTTTTTGGGGGGGAAAGTGCTTCTTATAAAGCGAAAAATACGGTAAATTGAATAACACAATTTCATTAAAATAAACCAATCAAATACCTAATAAATACATGTAATTAAAATTAAAATAATCCAAATAAAAAATAATCCATAGTACACCATTAAATATGGAATGATAATCCCAACATGTTAGTAGTTACATATCTTATGAAATCAGCATATGCAAATATAAAATTATGTGCGAAATTCACAAAATAAAGTGCACTATGCTTATGAAAGTATATATATATATACTGTATGTGTGTGTATATATATATATATATATATATGTGTTAATTCAACCTGTGACATATGTACACAGTGCCATAGTGCATATTATATACGGTATAGTAACATCACTAAAATACATGATTATTAGTGTTGAGCGAACTTGTGATTTGCAAGTTCGGCATTCGGGTTATCTAAGAATTCCGTAATGGATTCCATTACTACGGACCATAACGGAATTCTATGACAGCAGCATAGACTTCTATTATGACCGGATGCAGTACAGAATGCCTCTTATAGGCTTCCCTGGTGCATGCCGCTATAGAATTCCATTATGGTCTGTGGTAATGGGATCTATTACAGAATTCTTAGATAACCCGAACACCCAACTTGCAAATCGCAAGTTTTCTCAACACTAGTGATTATATTAGTACTTCAATACAAATGAGCTGTGTTGGAGATTATATCTGTCATTGCAATTCTGCAGAGAACAGGAAGTCTTGACATATTATTAAACCTAGTGGCCAGTGAGAAAACTGCATGATTTTAGGTCATTTTTAAAAATATAGATAGTGGTGTAGAAATTGAAAACAAAAATTCTAAAATAATATATTTTTAACATACAAGTGTGATTCAAACAATGGGTTATTTTCTGACATATTCCCTTTAAATAAGACTTTGGCCAATAGACTACAAGGGACAACAGGGAATTTGAGTCCATGGTACCCAGGGTTAGAAATGCCCTTGTTATCATCAGTCAAGTGCTGGTTGTATGTGTTAAATAGAAATTGCAGATCTCAATAAACATTGGGGTAAGTATTTTGCAAGCAATGCTCATGTTGATTTAGTCACGTTCTATAATTTTTTTTATTTATTTAGCAGTTTAGGGACATCTCACATTTGGTGTTTTTTTTTCCCATCAGAATTGGATTGAGCAGAATTTTTTTTTCTACTAAAACTAATGGATTTCCAGGTTGTGTGATTAAATTCTTATACCAAGATTTCTAAAGGGAATTAAAATGCCAGGATGCTTGATATAGTAATATTCACATTGAATTCTGATTAAATATACTCCTATCATCCTAAAGGCACAGAGGAATTATGCAATTAGTGTATAAATATGGCACTAAAAATAATTTAGCTCTATATACAGCAACACATAATCTACAATGTATATGTAATCTAAAGACCTTTAGCTGAATGTGTACCATAAGGACGCATCTATTGCAGAGTTCTGTCTTTGTACTAGTTTTCTCCATTTGAACATTACGTGCCTACCTCTTCCTCATCTGCAGAAGTCAGCACATTTGACATCCATTGTGAGTAGCATTCACAATGAGAAATTCAAACCCGCTGACATTGATGATATAATTCACTGCAGTGTGTAGAATTGTATTCCAAATGTTTGTATCCACCCCTCGAAAAGCAGGTTGGCCTTTAGATACAATGGGAACAACCTAAAAGCACATAACCCTGCAGTCTATGTATATTATGGCCAAATATACATTCATGACTATAAGAAAGCTTGGTGACAGCCCCTAGGAAAGCTATATTTGCCGTCTTACAATTTTCATGAACTATTGTAGGTACAGATGAATAGACATTTTTGAATTTGCATAGAGTGCTTGGAAGCTGCAAAATGTATTCCAAATTTTTTACTTAAAGGGGTTGTCCAAGTTATAATATTGATGACCTATCGTCAGGATAGTTAATCAATATCAGATCGGCAGGGGTCCGCCCCCCGGCACCCCCGCCGATCAGCTGTTTGAAGGGAAAGTGCGCGCCGTGCCAGCGCTGCCTCCTCTTCCTTGTATGGGAGTGATCCATCACATTGAAATGAATGGGACAGCTTAGGGTCTTAATAGCGGAAGAAAACACTTCGGTTTTGTCAATGGGGATAAAACTGAACTGAACAAAACAGAGTGTTCCAAAATGCATTCCGTTCCATTTGGTTGTGTCCCCATGGTGGACAGAAAAACGCTGCAATCAGCGTTTTTCTATCCTTGATGTGGTGCGGACCAAGACGGATCCATCCTGACACACAATGTAAGTCAATGGGGTAGGATCCGTTTTCTCTGAAACAATAAGAAACTAATCCGTCCCCCATTGACTTTCAATGCTGTTCCTGATGGATCCGTCATGTCTATAGAAGACATAATAGAACCGGATCCGTTCATGACGGATGCATGTGGTTGTATTATTGTAACGCAAGCGTTTTTGCAGATCCATGACGGATCCGAAAAAAAAAAACACTATTGTGAATGTAACCTTTTTTCTAAAGGAAAAAAAAACTGTCTGGTTTGAGAGCTGCACTTATACAAGCAGACAAACAATGCCAGTTTGTGAGCGTTTGCGTGTTTGAGTTCAAGTGTATGTTTGTATTAAGCGTGTGACTTGATTTATTATTAAAGGGAACCTGTCACCGGGATTTTGGGTATAGAGCTGAGGACATAGGTTGCTAGATGGCCACTAGCACATCCGCAATACCCAGTCCCCATAGCTCTGTGTGCTTTCATTGTGTAAAAAAAACTATTTGATACATATGCAAATTAACCTGAGATGAGTCCTGTACGTGAGATGAGTCAGGGACAGGACTCATCTCAGGTTAATTTGCATATGTATCAAATCATTTTTTTTTACACAATGAAAGCACACAGAGCTATGGGGACTGGGTATTGCGGATGTGCTAGCGGCCATCTAGCAGCCCATGTCCTCAGCTCTATGCCCAAAATCCCGGTGACAGGTTCCCTTTAAGTGTGTGACTTCATTGAGATCACGTGACTTAAGATTCAGGGACTTTAGGAGGGGACTACAGTAAGTTAGATTCTTATTGCTGCACCATATTGTATTTTTTCTTGCGTAATGCCAATTTAGTACGTATTCCATTATTGACAGCGCAGTCCAGTGCACATCTTGTCTAATGTATGCAGTCCTGGAACAACCATTTAAGGGTGCATATCTTTGTTCAAATCGTGAGCAAATTGCCCATTTGGAATTGCACATCGTGTATCTAACCGGACGAGTTTCAACACTGAGAAGCGTTGGTAATTTGGAAAAGAGTTTGCTGCTCACTGAGCAAGCACTCTATGGAATAGATGTGGAGGAGGGTGGTAGCATGGCAGATCAGGAAAGTGAGGTAGCTAGCTGGGTAACAGTTAGAAAGCGGGGTAGAGGGAAGAGTGCCAGGGAGGCTAGTCCTGATCTGACACACCCCAACAAGTTTGCAAGGTTGGCAGATGAGGGGGATGTCGGTTCAGGGAGAGCACTGCTCCCCTGAGAGCACTTCCTCTGCCAGTTAGGAGAATGTCAGCTCCTGTAAGCAGGGAACCAGGAGAGCAGGGCAGGCCAGCCAGGTGCTGGTAGTGGGAGACTCAATTATTAGGGGAACAGATAGGGCAATCTGTCACAAAGACCGTGATTGCCGAACAGTGTGCTGTCTTCCTGGCGCTACAGTTCGACACATCGCGGATCAGGTTGACAGATTACTGGGAGGGGCTGGAGAAGATCCAGCGGTCATGGTCCATATCGGAACCAATGACAAAGTTAGAGGTAGGTGGAGAGTCCTTAAAAATGATTTCAGGGATTTAGGTCAAAAGCTTAGGGCAAGGACCTCAAAGGTAGTATTTTATGAAATACTACCTGTACCACGAGCCACACAAGAAAGGCAGAGGGAGATTAGGAAAATTAACCAGTGGCTCAAGAACCGGTGTAGGAAGGAGGGGTTTGGGTTCTTGGAGAACTGGGCCGATTTCTCTATCGGCTTCAGGCTCTATCGTAGGGACGGGCTGCACCACAATGGGGAAGGGGCAGCTGTGTTGGGGAGAAAGATGGCTAAAAGGTTGGAAGAGTGTTTAAAGTAGGGACTGGGGGTAGGGAAATTACATTATAGGAGGGGAAGATAGTGCAGATAGAGACTGGGGGCAAGGTAGTAGAACTGGGGGAAGAATAGAAGGAGGGACTAGAACAGTTCAGAAGTAAAGGTGTAGGGTAACAAAATATACATAAACCTCTTAATTGTATGTATTCTAAGCCAGAAGCCTGACTAATAAAACTGGTGAACTGGAATTAGTGATGTGTGAGGAGAACTATGCCATAGTGGGAATAACTGAGACATGGCTGGATGATAGCTATGACTGGGTGGTTAAGATGCAGGGTTACATTCTGTTTAGAAAGGATCACAAAAACCGGAGAGGGGGAGAGGTTTGCCTTTATGTAAAGTCTTGTCTAAAGCCCACACTCCGCGAAGATATAAGTGAGGGACATGAACATGTGGAGTCACTGTGGGTAGAAATACATGGAGGCAAAAACAATAATAAATTACTAATATACCAGAGTCCACAGAAAATTTGCTACTAAACGAGATAGATGAGGCGGCAGATCATAATGAGGTTGTTATTATGGGGGACTTCAACTACCCAGATATAGACAGGGAAACTGAAACTTGTATATCTCATAAAGGAAACAGGTTCTTGGCAATAACCAGAGACAATTACCTTTCCCAACTGGTTCAGGTCCCGACTAGAGGGACAGCCATACTGGACTTATTATTAACCAATAGACCTGACAGAACAACAGATGTGCAGCTTAGGGGGACACCTGGGAAATAGTGACCATAAAGTAATAACCTTCCAATTATCATTCAAAAGAGTGTATCTTCAAGGAGGAACAAAAATACCAAACTTCAAAAAAGCTAAATTTAGCCAACTAAGAGACGCCATAGGCCTAACTAACTGGGACAAAGTCCTCAAAAATAAAAATACAGCCACAAAATGGGATATTTTTTTTAAGAATCCTAAAAGCTAATTGTGAGAGGTACATACCTTTGGGAATAAAAGGTTAAGGAACAAGAAAAAAACTATGTGGATAAATAGAACTGTAAAGAAAGTAATATATGACAAAAAGAAAGCATTTAAAACACTAAAACAGGAGGGTAACGAGGAAGCACTGAAAAACTATAAGGAAAAAGCTAAACTAACCCTAAAATGTTCTTCAATTATATAAATGGTAAAAAGTATAAATATAAAGGTGTTGGCCCTCTACAGAGTAATGAGGGGGGAGTTGCAGAGAGCAATAAGGAGAAAGCAAAGCTATTAAAGGGAACCTGTCATCAACTTTAAGCTGCCCATAGTAGCCGCAGCATAAAGTAGAGACAGGTGAGTAGATTTTAGCGGTCTGTCATTTGAAAGGTAAAAGTAAGTGGTTGCCGAGAACCAACATCACAATCATTGCAGACTGGGCCTGGAAAAGAGTCACGGCCACCTGAGAAGAGTCATGGTTATTCATAAATCCCTGCTCTCCTGCCCACCTTCTGATGATTGACAGTCTTCTACCTAGTTTTCTCCCTATCTCTCTAGGAAAGAACTGCCAATCATCAGCAGATGGGTGAGAATGCAGGAGATTATGAATAACCATGATTCTTCTCATGTAGATTTGACTCTTTTCAAGGCCTGTCCTGCAATGATTATGATGCTGGTTCTCAGCAATCACTTACTTTAGCTCATGAGTGACACACCGCTGAAGTCCGCATTTCTGTCACTATTTTATGCTGCCCTCAGTGAGGTCAGCATAAAGTTGATGACAGGTTCCCTTTAAAAAAAAAATTCTCCACTATATTTACTGAGAAAAATAAACTGTCAGATGAAATGCAGAATGTAAAAGTTAATTCCCCATTAAAAGTGTCCTGTCTGACCCAGGAAGAAGTACAGCAGCGTCTTAAAAAGATTAAAATAGACAAATCACCAGGACAAGATGGCATACACCCCCGTATCCTAAGAGAATTAAGTAATGTCATAGCCAGACCCTTATTTCTGATATTTAAGGACTCTATACTGACAGGGAGTGTCCCACAGGATTGGCGCATAGCAAATGTGGTGCCAATATTCAAAAAAGATCCAAAATCAGAACCTGGAAAATATATGCCGGTAAGTTTAACATCTGTCGTGGGTAAACTGAAAGTTTTCTAAGAGATGCTATCTTGGAGTACCTCAATGAAAATAAGCGAATAATGCCATATCAGCATGGCTTCATGAGGGATCAGTCATGTCAAACTAATTTAATCAGTTTCTATGAGGAGGTAAGTTCCAGACTTGACAGCGGCGAATCAATGGATGTTGTGTATCTGGACTTCTCCAAAGCATTTGACACTGTACCACATAAAAGGTTAGTATATAAAATGAGAATGCTCGGACTGGGAGAAAATGTCTGTATGTGGGTAAGTAACTGGCTGAGTGATAGAAAACAGAGGGTGATTATTAACGGTACACACTCAGATTGGGTCACTGTCACTAATGGAGTACCTCAGGGGTCAGTATTGGGCCCTATTCTCTTCAATATATTTATTAATGATCTTGTAGAAGGCTTGCACCGTAAAATATAAATTTTTGCAGATGACACTAAACTGTGAAAAGTAATTAACATGGAAGAGGACAGTATATTACTACAGAGCGATCTGGATAGACTGGAGGCTTGGGCAGATAAGTGGCAGATGAGGTTTAACACTGATAAATGTAAAGTTATGCACATGGAAAGGAATAATGCAAGTCACCCGTACATACTAAATGGTAAAACACTGGGTAACACTGACATGGAAAAGGACTTAGGAATTTTAGTGAACAGCAAACTAAGCTATAGAAACCAGTGTCAGGCAGCTGCTGCCAAGGCCAATAAGATAATGGGTTGCATCTACCAGAGGAGGGAAACTAAAGTAATAACTGGAATAGGGGGACTACAGTACCCTGAAAGATTATCAAAATTAGGGTTATTCACTTTAGAAAAAAGACAACTGAGGGGAGATCTAATTACTATGTATCAATATATCAGGAGTCAGTACAGAGATCTATCCCATCATCTATTTATCCCCAGGACTGTGACTGTGACGAGGGGACATCCTCTGAGTCTGGAGGAAAGAAGGTTTGTACACAAACATAGAAGAGGATTCTTTACGGTAAGATCAGTGAGACTATGGAACTTTCTGCCTGAGGAGGTTTTTCACTCAAAGAGTTCAAGAGGGGCCTGTAATGGAGGCCTGCAGGACACTCCATGTCCTTTCCCAAAGTGCATACCTGGAAACCATGTGTTATAGCAAATTGATTATCAATGAGATTGACAGCTGCTCCACTATCTACAAAAATCTCACAAACAATGTTCTTGCTCTCTAGCGCCACCCTAGCAGGTAGGACAAAACGGGAACTACAAGTAAACAGAAAACCTTCCATTTCCGCATCAACCTTGCCAATTGTAACAGATGGAACGTTTTTAGAGGACTTTTTTCTTTTTGTTTCTTTATTACTCTCAAAAAACTCCATTAATCTCCTAGAGGGACAAACATTTGCCAAATGATTTATACCTCCACAACAGAAACAAACCTTCCTCTGAGAGCTGAATCCTCTGTTGTTAGAGGCAAGCAAACCCAGCTGCATGGGTTCCTGCTCAGGGGGATTGAGAGAGACTGAGACCCTTGCGCACTGAATGAGACCGTCCCACTGTCCTTGGACTGAGTATGACAAGGAGTGATCTCTCCTCTCTCTCTCTAAGACGCCTGTCAATACGATTGGCCCGAGACATGGCAGACTCCAAGGAGGTAGGTCTCTCATGAAAGGCAAAAAATTAATCCACTGATCGGAGGGGCCGTGCCCCCACCGGCAGCGAAAGGGCCCAGGACTGAGCGTTATCCCTGAGCAGCGAGATGATGATCCCCACCCTCAGTAGGCGAAAATGGAGTTTAAAAGCCTCTCTAAAACAAACAAAATTCTCACTACCCCCAGAGAAGGGTCCGGAAGCGAGATCTTAGGCTCAGAACAAAGTCCATGAACGCAAGCAGAACCGGTCACCTGAAACTGAGACACAGTTTTACGGAGCTCTGCGACCTCCAGTGAAAGAGCCCGCATGCGGTCCGTCAAGGCTGAAAGTCTGTGTTGGAGTACTTTGTGCCACATTTCTCAAATGTCTCATGTTACATGATAAATTTGGCTTGTCCTTAGACCTAACACTTCTGTCTAGAGAAGCTACTCCACCTCCTCCTGGAGTGAGATTGCAACATTTTAAAAAAGTCTCAATGATAACGCTGGAGTGAAACTCATTAACATTGCTAAGCACACCCACTTTTCCAATCACATTACAAAACTGGAGTGAGTGGTGTAAAAATGCAAAAAGTCTAAAAATGTTGCGCAAGTGAGTGTAAAAAATTACAAATTTTTGCACAAGCATTTAAATTTTGTGCAATTGAGTGCAAAAAAAGTGGCAAAAGCCCTATTTTGCAATTTTGGAGTGAAGGTATAATAAATAAGGGCCAATGTTTTTAAAAAGACAGGTCAGAAAATGTTAGAAAATTAAACAAGAAACATTGCACACCTCCACTAATCCTCTGCACTGTCACCCTAACCCACACTGGTCCCCAGTGCTTAGTGGTAACCCACCTCAGCTAGTGATTACTGGCATTTCTGGCATGTGGAGCTGAGGCAGGAAGTTAAGAGGAGTGTGGACTGGAGAAACGTCCGAGCGCCGCAGCGGGGGATCGGTGCAGGTGAGTAATTCTCTTTTTATTTTTAACCTCTCTGACTTTTTAAAATTAAATTAACTCCCTAGTAAAAAAAAACAGGACAATATTATATTATCTTTAGGTATCTTACCGATTTTGCTTCCCAGTTTTAGTCTTCTAACTTGTTTTTGCCTGGTTATTATATTACCAGGCACGAGCACTTTCTTAGGGACTATTTGAAAGACCAATGGTGTAATTGTCTTTGACGCCTCGTTATTACCATCTAACAATGGGTTAAGATTTTTTTATTTTTATAAATACAGTGTATTTGATATGGAAAACACCAGTGTTTGATATGTCAAGTAAAACATTTGTCAATCAAAAGTCTTTAAGCATAGGTCTATGTGACATTTACTCTTTTACAAACCAATATAGTCCCCAGCGGCATGCCTTTTTTCTTCTCATTTAAATAGTGGTAGAAGAACAAATCATACCGTAGGGCAAGTTGATAACTGCCAGTCACGATTCCTCCCTTGTTTACTATAATGAGGAGGGTAATAAATGCATCTGACCATTTCGGCTGGCATTTGCATAGATGAATGATTTGTCCAGTCGGTCTCTCTCCAGTGATTTGGACCCTTTTGTGAGCACAAAGAGCATTCAGCCTCGCAGGAATTTTCAGCAGCCAAGCGCTCATTAGCAAACATCCTTTAGTATGAATGATGCAAATAACTGCCACTGAAATAATAAACTGGTACACAAAATATTCTATTTGATGGCTCCGAACATCAAATTGCCTGAATTGTTGACATTCAAATAAGCCAGAGAGCTTTATTGTTTTGGAACAATGAACCCTTGTAAAAAGGGTGGACATTGTTTTACCTCCAGTGGACCTTGGCCAGTTATCAAATGTGTCTCTCAAACTGGCATCCAGCATTTTAAACAGTCATTGAGTCAGTACCAGATGGAGACGTGGCAATGCCTTATCAGTCCCAGTGTCTAAAGTCTTTTCTGTTTTTAATTGAAATTTAATTTGGTTGAAACGTTGTTAACGCATTGATCCAAACCAATTAGCTACAACTTTTATCACGTTCCACAAAATAATATTATAGCAAATGGCAATTTTACACTGCACTGTGCAGCAGAGGACTGTGTTGCTAATACAATTTTAGCCTTCAGTTATTTAGTAAGTCAGTTAGTAATGGTTTTTAAGTCAGGAAAAACAATAGCGCTAACCTTATTTTCGGAAGACCAAAGTGTAACTGCAACTAATTACTCCATCTATAGCATTTGTGAAGGTGTCATTTTGTTTCATAAATTTGGGATAAGCAAGTCATTTAGATTTGTCATGGTGAGCTATGAAAAGAATATTTTTGCTGAATGAGTATAGTAACAAAATGCTAGTTAATAATAGTCTTAACCTATGTTACTACTATGTACAAATACCTACTACATATTCGGAATCAGAGTGTGCAAAAGGAGGGATGTTTAGATCTGGTAGCCTTGATGCATTTTAGTCAACTTAAAGGGGACCCATCTCCAGAACGAGGCCCCCAAAGTGAAGAAGAGCACCTCACGCATGTGTGGCTTACTCTCGATTTACTGCTATGGGAGTTCCGAAAATAGCAAAGCAAAGAATGCTCGGCTGTTTTTGGAAACCACATAGCAGTGAATTGAGAGAAAGCTGAGCAACCTGTGCAAGAATGGCCACCTCTCCATTCACCACTATGAAACTATTTTTGGAACTTCCATAGCGGAGGATGGAGAGTGATCTAGAAATAGCAGTGGGTTCCAGAGGAGGGACCTGTCCTGTCTTTGGCATATCCTAGCAATATGCCATCAATGTCCCAAATGGGAATACCCTTTTAAACCCTTTAAATCAGGGTGTTTACTAAATATTTGGGCATCCACTTTGCCTGTGTTTCAGATACCAGCCAGGTGTGTATAAGCAATGTTTTTACTATAAATTTTGCTCCTCAAAACTATACTGCAGAAACAGTCCCCCTGAAAATACTAATACCATGCAGATAGTGCCCACTTTAATCATTATTGGCAAAACAGTGCCCTTAGAAATAACTGCATAATGTCCCCCAAAAATAATTGTGCTAAGCTGATACTGTGCCAGGTGCACCCCACAGTAATAGTGCTCCCAAAAGTCCCAGCAAGAGAAAAAATTATCTGCCAGAGTGCATAGTGTTAACAGTGCCCCCAACAGTAATAGTGCCCCAATTGTGCCCATACTAGTAAGCATGTTCTCCATAGCCCCCATTACCCCTAATATACACCAGTACAAAAATAACCCCTTTTAATGTGTGCCAGTACAAAAAATACTCCCTTATAATATTTGCCAGTATAAAAGATACCCTCTTATAATGTGCACCACTACAAAAAAATCCCCCCTTATATTGTGCACCAGTGCAAATAATATCCCCGTTTAATATGTGTGCCAGTACAAAAGTTAAATCCTTATATTGTGTGCCAGTACAAAAAATACCCTCTTACCTATACCCCTTTACCTTTCAAATCAGACCCCCATATTAGATCCTCAGCTCAAACCTCCATATCAGACCTCAAATTAGACCCCGAGTTGAGATCTTCACATCAGACCCCCATATCAGATCCTCAGCTCAGACTGCCATATTTGATATCAAATCAGACGCCCATATAAGAGCTCAAATTAGACCCCCATATCAGATCTTCAGATCAGACCCCCATATCAGATTAGACCCCCACATCATACCTCAAATCAGTATCTTATATCATGCTTTAAATTAGGCCCCCACATCATATCCTCAGGTCAGACCCCCATCAGAGTCTCAGATCAGACCCCAATGTCAAATCCTCAAATCAGGCCCCTATATCAGATCCTCAAATCAGACGCCCATAACAGATCCGCAGTTTCCCATATTGAACCTCAGATAAGACCTCATCAGGCCTTCATGTTAGACCCCCATATCAGGACCTCAAATCAGACCCCAGTATCAGACCCCCATTAGACCTCCATGTTAGACCCCCCATATCAGACCTCACATCAGATCCCCATTAGACCTACATGTCAGACTCCCCATATTAGACCTCAGATCAGACCACTTTTCGACCTCCATGTTAGATCCCCCATATCAGACCCCCTTTAGACCTCCATGTCAGACCTCTGCATCAGACCTCAGATCAGGCCTCCATATCAGACCTCCAATCAACCTCCATGTTAGACCTCCCCATAACAGACCTCAGAGCAGACCTTAAAATAAAAATCTTTACTTACCTATCCTGCTCTACCACCACTCTCCAGGTCTGGCAATATCCCCTGCATTCGCTTTCCCTGGTCTTCGCGGGGTCCGAGCTGCATATAACTACTTGCAGCATCAGGTCATAGTGCGTGCACTATCTCTTGATGCGGTAACAGTTAGGACAGTGCACAGCAGCCTGGAGAAGACCAGGGAAGAGGGGTGAGTACAGATCTTTACTCACTACTCCCCCTCTTCCATAGTGGAAGCGCTCACTAGCAATACCGTTATAGCATGCACTGCGTCTTATAAAGTGGAAAATACAGTAATTGGCAGTGCACAACTGGCAAGGGGGGGGCCCTGTGGCCCCCTGTGGCTGGGGGGGCCAGTCGCTGTTGTCACCATTGCGATCCCTATAGCTATGCCACTGGCTGCTACAATCTAAATGATGTGCAGATAAATATTGAATAGGATGTAGTGATCGCATGAGTGCTGCGTACCTTTCAAATAGCTGAAGGACTAGAGGTGCCAGGAGTCAGACCCCCACCGATATGATATTTATGGCCTATCCTGAAGATAGATCATAAATATCTGTAGGCCCGAACAACCCCTTTAAATGGGTTGCTCAGAAACATTGTCACTCCAGTCCATGGACTGCGTCTGATATTGCACCTCAGACCAAATTAAATAAGGTCCAGACACAGCTGAATCCTGGACAAGGCCATCTTTATATGGAACAACGTTGATGTGCTGGATATTTCGGGATGATTCTCACATTTACTGGGTGAAAGTGAATGTCATTAATTTAAATGCCTCTATGAGCAGCATATACAATTAACAGTTGTGTCGCTGGTAGCAATATTTTTACAGAGGCACTATCAAACAACATCTTAGATTGTTTTTGATCATTTTTTTAATTTCAGTTGGCCAATTATTGGTTCAGTAATTTGAAAACAACTTAGTTGTAGCAATTGCCCAATGTAACCTACCATTATGGAAATAAAATGATTTGTCTATGGCATCTACAATATTTGCGTTATAACGGTGGCTAAGACTGCCTGAGGGACCACCTGCTCTCCTCTGCTGTCTCTCCGGTGGTCTGTGCCCCCTGACGTCTAGCTGCTCCCTCCGGATCGGGGATAGCTAACTATTCTCTGGTGGTTCGAGCGTTGAGACCACCACCAAAACTAAATTTGGGGTTTCGTCCCCTAATTTGATGAAGCGGTGGGTTGGGCATGCTCCATTCATTCTCTCTGGGACTGCCCTATGTCTTTACACCACAACATTCATAGGCTTTTGGTAAATGCTCTTCCTAAATGGTGTCCATGGGTAACACTACACCCATTGAATAGCATCCAATTCAATCCATTCACACACTCGATGTTGAACATGTTAGTCTCTGCAGAGATTACATACATACTGGCACATGAAACTGTTGGCGATCTAGGCATGAAATTAAATGTGTGATCTGTGAAAGGTCCTCTTTAAAGTTATAGAACTTCACTTTCAAGGACTTTTTATCCACATAGTGTATGCAATATAGCAGTAAATGTGCTTTTATTTTATAACATATGCTATACTAAAAATTTACTACATGGTTACACTGCTGTAAACGGGGAGGGGGGGGGGGGGGCAGTGTTTGTTAACTTACCCAGGTCCATTTAGAAGCCTGGGTTAGCATACTACAAGATCACCCATACAGTTCTGTTTAAATACTGATTTTCCTTCTGCTTCTATTGAAAACACTAATGTAACCACAAATGGGACTACAAGTATTTAATAAAACAGACAGCTCACAGGTCCCTTTTAAACTCCATTGGATATAATTCCCTTTAAGAATTTGCTAGTAAAAATTAAATGGGCCTTTATTCATTTTAGTTGTCCAGTTCACCAGTTTATAAAGAAGCTAATAAGAAAGTATTCATACTTATACAATGCTCAGGGGTCAAAGGTGAAAGCTTAATTCACGGTATGTGGAAGAAAACTAAGATAATGAGTCTGGTAAATCAATGTAAATGAAGTTGCCATTGGAAGATGGGTTACAGTTTGTAGACTTGACTTTGTGGAAACCACAAGTATCTCAGCAGACAACTTCAATGAATACCATAGACTGAAAAGGCCAAAGTCAGTGGCAGGCAAAATCAATGCCAGAGTTCAGGGTTCAGGTCACAGCTTGACTTGCCAATCTTGAGTTGAATAGTAATATAATGGTCCTGAAGATGACTCCAACAAGCATTGGCAGACATCAGCTTCACAGAAGTGCAGTGAGAAATAAGGCTTCAAGACTGTTTTGGTGCTTTTAGGATTATCAGCAGTGGCATGGGTGACAACCTCATCTATGGACAATTTCCTTTTACAAATGAAGAAAGGCACGTTCTAAAGGCCCATCTACATAAGCACTTTACAAGGGATTGTCTACACATGGCCTGCAAAATAACCCTAAAATGGCGAATAAACTACTAATTTTGTGCGGTCACATTATTAGTTGCTCTAATCGCCCCGTTCTTCTGTACTGGATACGTGTAAACAATACATTGTTCATATTTTTTCAGTAATATCTGCTGTTGATTGACAGACACACTATTACAGCAAAAAGCTGAGAAACCAATTACAAGCACAAAGGGAAGCAGAACACTGAAAATATCACAAGAGTACAGCCCCGAGGCACATGCTTTGATGGTCTGCCCTGGGCAGTAAATATCACTGGGGCATCTCATTGATAAGAAAGCAAGGTACAAGGGCATTTACACACAAGTTGTGCTGTCTGGGAAGCAGGCGGGTAGCCAATGCTCATATATTATTGTTTTCAACTGTTTCTTCAGCCAAATCATATGTTTTCCTGCATGAGGTCATTATGCGCACTTGTATTGCTACAGGAATAGTAGAGAACGATTCATTCTAGAGGATTACATTGGAGGTGTTAACTGTTGTCTGTCTATTATCATTAATAAAAGTGTAAAACTTGAAACTTGTCTGAAAGAAAACAGTATTTGTAGCTCCTAGGAACTAATTACAAAGTAAATCGCATCTTCAAGAGTACTTCTATGGGACTGCCCAATATAGCTCTCAATTCTAGGATGCCATGTTCCCGCATTCCTAGTGCAGGCGAATTTTCACTATACTCCATTTTACTCCTGAGCCAAACCTGGAGAAGGACCTGTAGTCTAAAGGTCCCTTCACACAAGTAGATAATTGGTACAATTGAGCGACAAACAAGTCATTTCTTGGTGTAGTGATTGCTTCCACAATGACCCTTTAGACGTTACGATTATCGTTCACAAAATCGTAATTTCGATCACATATTTCATTGTCTGTAAAGCAGACAGATGTATTTGCACAAATGTAATTTAAACAATTCCTGCTTACTCGTATGAAATTGTTAACGTCCAATGATGGTTTTTTATGCCCACACAATCGAACATACGAGAAATCTACCGATTGTCGCTCTATCATTCATTGCTCCGTTTAACGATAATTTACACAATAGTCGCCTCATGTAAAGGTAAATTCAATGTGATTACTGCCTGCCTTTAAATTCTGATGGAATAAACAGATTAACTATTTGCAGCAAAAAAAACTGCCTGCACTTCTGTTCTGTTTTTCCTTCTGTCCTTTAGTACAGCACTCAACATCGCCAGTAGTCCAACAGAAGTAAATGGAGTGGTGGTCACACATGGGCACCGCTGTGCAGTTAACATACAGAACTCTAGGACCCCATTCACATATTCACTAGGGGTCCCAGTTGTCAGATCTTCAGAGATCTGACCTTTACCTCCTATCCTGTGGAGAGGGAATAAATATTGTTAGTGGGATAAGATATTCATAGCATTCTACAGTAAAACATCATACCCCTTTAAGAATTAAACTGGAAAAAAAATGTATATCTAGCACTAATTCCCCATATTGCCCAAACTTATATGAAACACTAATAAAAGATACTACGGGAAATATAAAAAAAAAAAAAAATTAATTGAACACCATTAAAAATAAATGACCGGTGGCATCCTGGTATTCTTAACATATTTAGATATTTGCATTGTTGCACCCTTAAAACTGTTGATTATTACCACTTTAGCGTCCTCATAATTACTAAATGGCACTTGCACTTTATGTTTTGAGCTGGTAATGTGATCTCTTGCAGGCATAGTTGTGTATCTATACATTGTATATACTCTTAGGCTGGGTTCACATCAGCGTTCAGCCTTTCCGTTCTGCCCTGTTTAGAAGCAGGAGAACGGAAAGGACGGATTCGTCACATAACGGAGCCAAACGGAGCCTATGGACCCCATAGACCAGGGATGTCAAACTTGTGGCCCTCCAGCTGTTGCAAAACTACAACTCCCATCATGCCCGGGCATACTACAGCTATCAGGGAATGATGGGAGTTGTAGTTTTGCAACATCTGGAGGGCCATGAGTTTGACATCCATGCCATAGACTATAATGGGGTCCGTTAGGTTTCCGGTCAGAGGAAGATTTTTGAATCGGAGACAAAAGTCCTGTGCGCACAACTTTTGTCTCCGTTCCAAAATAATCTTCTGAGCGGGAACCTAACAGACATCATTATAGTCTATGGGGTCCGTAGGCACAGTTCGGCTCAGTTATGTGCCGAATCCGTCCTTTCCGTTCTCCTGCTCCTAAACAGGGCAGAACGGAAAGGCTGAACGCTGATGTAAACTCAGCCTTGCCAGGATATGCCCTAATATTTATCAGTTTTTTCAATGGCATGCCTGATACTACTATTATGCATTTTTAAATTGTTTGTTTATTTTAATAGTGTTCAATAAAGCTTTTTATTCCAACAGTCAAAGGACAGGATTTCACGCTTTCTTGTTCAAGTCCGTTAATATTTGCCATAACTAAAGAGGCCATGAATTCTAAATTGCACTGAATATTCTTATGATAATTTATATTCTGTTGCTGTAGTCCTTCCACCTTTTGTGTGACAGAACTGTATAGAAAGTTGAGTAAGAGTTAATGTTCTTTTCTAGGATTTTCCAGGCTCCTGATTTTCTAGGATTTTCCAGGCTCCTGATATTGATGATCTATCCTCAGGTTAGGTCATTGATATCCAATCAGTGAGGGTCTGACACCCCGAACCCTTATAGATCCGCTGTCCCTTGCAGCCTCTGTCTCTGTAACTAGCTCTTAAATGGTGCAGGAAGCACAGCTCCATTCAAAGTGTAGTGGCCGAGCTGCAGTAACACAACATGGCCACTACACTTTGAACAGAGCTGTGCTTCCTGCTCCATTTAGGAGCTAGTTACAGAGCCAGAGGCTGCAAAGAACAGTGGATCTGTAATGGTTCCAGGTGTCAGACCCTCATCAGTCACAAATTAGGGACCTAGGTCATCAATATCAGGAGCCTGGAAAATCGCTTTAATCCAAAATGTAATGGTCCATATTTCCTGCTATCTAGCATGCTACCCATAGGAATGTGTTAACGTAGTCCAATATTATAACATATGGTATTCCACCCATAAAATGCAAGCAGGTTCTTAAGATGTACCAGTGATCAAATGTGCTGAAATATCTAAATAATATTTATAAAGTATAAACAATTAAGAGGGAAGTAATTCTGTTTTGGTTTTATTAAACTAAGGTTTCGAAATATAAAAAATGCACCAACAATATATTGATGAGTCGCTTAACGGTATAGCATTCTAACAATTGAGGCCTTTGGTTGGTAGTTACATATCATTAGCCAATGTAAACATAATATTTGCATATGGACTGTGTGAATTTTATGACTTGGAAATATTGCATGAAGCAGAAAATACATTAAGTCTCATTAGGATGTAATCCTCTAAGGAGAGATGATCAGTGAGCAAGCTAACTGCTGACAGTAACGATGGGGATATTTATAGGGAAGCTAAGTAGCTAAATAATAGAGACCATTATTTAATTGCACCTTAAATGGTTACACTAGTATCATGTAACTATTCCACTGACTAATTTGGATTTAAACCCTGGCGACATTTAAGGCAGCAATATATATTAGCACGTTCAGGCTTTGTAAAGATTGAAAACAAGCTGTGACCTTTTTCTTAGAAATTAATAGCCTAATTACTTTATTTTAGGGCCATGGTTTTTATTCTGTAAGATCTAAAAAGGAAAAAGACCACTTGCATGTTTTCAATTTTTTTTCTCTTATTCTCTGAGAAAGTTTACAGTCACCTACATGGGAAAAATAGATAACTCAAAAGTATATTGCAGATTATTTAAACATAAGAAATGTACATTATTATTTTATGATACTATGCCAGAGGAACTGTATGTAGCTATTGCATGGTTTAACAGTTTAAAGTAAACCGTATACTGTAATCTATACACTTCAGTTCATGTTGGACATAAGATATTTGGCTGCCTGTTAACAACAATCCTTCCACTATTATATTTACATTCAGAATTCATGGTAGGTCAGTAATATGGCCATATTTCATTCTATCTTGCATAATTTACCATAGGGTTCTTTTGTTGTCTGTGTTTGACACGTCCAGTTAGAATTGGCCAGGAAAACCCATCAAAGCCAATCTGTTCTTGCCCAAAAATGGTCAAGGGTACCAACCAGGGTTCCCTCTAGGCTCAGTGGCCACAGAGCTTTCACAGTGCCCCTGCTCAGGGACTCTGTAGCCCTGCTACTGCCGCAGACCCAGACTTAGACTAATGGTCGTAACATTTTGATGCCAGGACATTCTCTGTGGGGCTCAAAGCTGTAGTTGCTTCCTTCCTCTTACCAGTCTCATCGTAATGCACATTCATGACATCTAACCCGTATGTTTAATATTGGGTAGATGTCATGAATGTGCGTGTTTTGATGAGACTAATCTTGAATTTATATATCCATCTAGGAAGAAGGGTATGCAAATGAGCTCTTAGCAAGCTCTAACTCAGAATCCTGACCTAGGCCTCTCACCCAGTTAAGCCAGTAGTCTTTGCGCAGCACTGATGGGGGAAATCACCCTAAAACAGCTGTCAACAGATGAGATTCTGGCTTAATTATTACCCAAGTCATGTCTCAAGGCCTGTTTCAAAGGTCAAACCTTGACATATAGGATAGCTATATTACATCTTAAGGATTCCAGTAAGTATCTGGTTCCTAATTTAACCTGTAGCTGTAGGATTCAGAGACAACAGTTGCACATTGGCCCCTGTAAAAGAGATGATCAAAGTTTTAAAATATTCGATTCAGTCGCTTTGCCGAATTTTCCCCAAAAAATTGCATAGATCCAAAATAATTAGTCATATTAAATTAGGTCTATCCTGGCCTACAGTTAAAGGGACTCTGTCACCAGTTTCTAACCCCCCCTTTTAAAACTATTGTTCTCTCCATGGTGCCCTTGTCATTACAAAGCTGTTGTTATAAGATAAATCCGCCGTCTAGTTTTGATAAAAATCGCTTTTATCTAACCTGTCAATCTTCTGGATAAGGTGCCCAGGGCGTTTCTGAAGGTCTGAATCTGCCGCTCTCCGCCGCCGCCGTTGGTGCCCAGCTCCTCCCATGATCCTTTCAGCGCCACCTGGATGTAATGAAATCCGCCTCCGGCTCTCCTCAGTGCCCCCTCCTCCTTTTCAAAGATCCCGCGCGTGCGCACAGGCCTGTGCCTGATGCGCCCTTGCGGACTTTTAGATTCTGCCTCGTTGAGCGAAGCGCGCGCGCGTTCGCGCGTTCGCGCATGTTCGCGTGCGCGCGCATGCGCACTTCGCCCAACGAGGCAGAATCTAAAAGTCCGCACGGGCGCATCAGGCACAGGCCTGTGCGCACGCGCGGGATCTTTGAAAAGGAGGAGGGGGCACTGAGGAGAGCCGCAGGCGGATTTCATTACATCCAGGTGGCGCTGAAAGGATCATGGCAGGAGCTGGGCACCAACGGCGGCGGCGGAGAGCGGCAGAATCAGACCTTCAGAAACGCCCTGGGCACCTTATCCAGAAGATTGACAGGTTAGATAAAAGCGATTTTTATCAAAACTAGACGGCGGATTTATCTTATAACAACAGCTTTGTAATGACAAGGGCACCATGGAGAGAACAATAGTTTTAAAAGGGGGGGTTAGAAACTGGTGACAGAGTCCCTTTAAACTTTATGGAGAACATATCCTGGTGTACAATACTGTGCAGTACAGCAACATGCATAGCTAGTCCTTTCTGGTAGTGAAATAGTTACTGTGCATCTGAATGACAGGCAGGTCACATATATGGATGCATGCATCATCGTGCAGGCCACCAACATTCCTAGCTAACCCCTAGCTAAACCTAAAAACGCATACAGCATCTTTCAGTAACAGAAAAGAAAAAAAAATGTGTGCCCCTGCAAGTGTCCCAATGACTCTTTAGTGGAACAAAATAAGGACTTGGAGTCACTGCCAATAAATTAGTTGAGAAAAAAAGGTTATTTAAATCCATGTTATGGCAGTGCAAACACATGCATTTGAATCCCCTCTGTTAGATGTAGAATGACTGTGCGTCACTATTAGGCTTAGTTCACATTTCACTTATTTGTTCAGTTATTGTCAGCCCAAAGCAGGTGCGGGTCAAACCCACAGAACAGGTGCAGATTTATTCATGATAACTATTCTGACAGTAGGAATTGGCTCCTGAATTTGCCTCACAATAAGTGATGGAAATAACTGACCAAAAAACAGAAGTGTTAACTCTGCCTTACAGGTAAATGTTAGTATCAGGTCTAATTTATCAGAGTGAACTTAACCGTGCAGTGGCCCAGAATCCAAGTAGTGGCCCTATGACAGTGGCGAGGGTGTCAGCTGTAAGGCTGTGTTCACATCACTGTTTATTTTTTCGTTCTTCTGATCCGTCAGAAGAAAAGCAAAAAAAAAGCGGATCCTGCAGTTTGAGCATCTGACTTCACAACATCAGTATTTGGTCAGCATTTGATCAGTATTGATAAGGCAAAAACATGAGTGGGTCCAAAACAAAGATAACATGTGATGGAAATATTTGCATGTCTTCTGTGTTTTGGACCCACTCCTGCTTTTGGCTCCCAAAACATGACCAAATGCTGATGCAAAATACTGGCCGTGTGATAGAGGCCTTCTGGACGCTCCAACGACAGGACCTATTTTTTGTTATTATTTTTCATGAATAGTCACAGTGGCCCTGGAACAGATCAGTGAGGGTGGCAACAGCATGAAGAATAACAATAGGTGCCCCAGAACAGAGAGGTGAGGGCAGATGGCATCAAGAGGGTGGTAGCAGCACATGGGCAGAAGTAACGGGCCATTTGTCACAATGTTCTGGTGTGGCAGCATACTACAGTCAGATCATTACTGCCAGAATGATCTAAAGTGTTGTATCAGGCACCTGTGTCTGGAAATACTAGATGATCCAAGCCTCTAACACAAATGAAGACACCAGTATTATAAATTGCCCATAGTAACTTGGGGCTCTGTTTTTTTTTTCTTTCAGATTTTGCACTGGGCGTCAGGAACGTCATGTTTCACCTCTTAATTGAGATGTATTTCCATGCCTTTATGAGATACATACACTCACCAAGGGCACACATTGACTGACAATATTTACACTTTTGATGATTAAAATATGATTAATGACCAAGCTAGAAGAGACAAATTTTCACAAAAGGGTGATTTATTTATGGAATTGGAATTAGACAAACAAGGACACAGTTATTCAGTTAAATAGCTCCAGAATTGCAGTGACTTTATGAAGAGTTTTAATCAATCCTAACGTTTTGTGTATGCAGCTCCCATGTTACACAGTGACTACAAATAAACATTAAGTGAAATCTGATCCTGCGGTCTTGTATTGCAAGCCTTCCATCTGCCCCTTTAACTACCTACAGGGTGGCAATAAATGTGGCAGAAACAGTGCAAAATGTAGAAGAAGGTTGCATACATTTTAATTACATACAGAATAAGCATTAGTTACATCATTTGTGGTTTACCAAGCATCAAATTAAGGGGGTCATTTATTAAACAGAAATTCACCTAAATTAGGCGTATTTCTGGTGCAGATTGCAGCACAAAGTTACTTTACGCCGCAATCTGTGACTTCTGACCACTCACGCCAGGTCTTAAAAAAGGGAAGGGGTTTAGGTTTAGGTGTAGAAAACAGCGCCTCTTCATAACTGTGGCGGATTTACCGCCAGTGCAGGGCTAAAATCAAAGTCTAAAATGCCAGTCTTAATAAATGACCCTCTAAGTTTGAAATATATTCTGTAAGTTGTCGGGTGAAATTTATGTTAATTACTTGCTGCTCTTGGTCCATACTCATTTTGGATTGAGGAGCGGACCATGCTACTTTTCCTCTTTCAGCCTTCATCTTTCCAGTGTTCATTTTTTCATTTTTACATTCCATCTTGTTGTAGATCCCTTGTTCGTAATATGCATAATGTGCGCTATTGATTGCTGTACTTACAAAAAAAATGAGTGGTTTATACCATATGCATGCTTTGTTAATTTGTGTTTTTCCTATTGTTGTTACAAAAATGTCATGACTTATCATTTTACAGTATTATGTTGTATACTATCATAGATGTAAGCTCAGCACATGATCAGGCTTTGCTGCTGGAAAAAAATATTGTCTGTATGTTTTTTTGGTTTGTTTGTTTTTAAGGCAAATGTGTGTTTTTTGTGGGATTTCTCCTTTTTAGAGTGATAATTTTGGATTACATATAGTATAGCATTTATTAGCATTTATATTATATTATATTCATATCCGTAATAGGTTGATTGCATAAAAAGTATGTACAGTAAATTAAGAAACCTGCCTGGGATAAACATATCTATAGATACAAATAAAAAAGGAAATAGTGTGAGGTCATGTAAGAGGGTTGGAAATTCACATGCCCCTTTTACCAGGAAAATGTGTATCCTTTAACAGTAGAACACTTTTTACTGTTCTGTTGCTATAAGTTTCCATTGACCCTGTTATGATGGCAATTGCACCCAGTTTGTATGGTTGAACTGTTGTGACAAAACTCTGTAGAACATCCTTGGAGCCATACACCTTCAGACAGGATGTCAATAAATGCCACACTTATAATGAAGGCAAATCACACCATATATTATGTGAAATAAACTGCTTTTGTGGTAAAAACTGCACTGTGACCTGCTGTCAGGAAGGATTTAACTGCCAGAGACATGATAGTGATGGGCTGTATCAGTGGTCAGTAGAAGGGTCACACCTGAGGCATCCTCTGGGCATGCTCTTGCAAATCTATTTGTGTCAGTGACAGACAGGAGCTCATTGTCAGTAGCATGCAAGCAGCATTTAGAGAGTGCCGTGGGTAATGTCTACAGATTGGTACACCTTCTCAGGGCCTAGAGAGGGTCAAGAAACTAAGCACCATGTTGAAGATGGTAGCTGGAGCAGGAGTAGGTGCTTTGCACTTCCTTCCCTGCAATTGAAAGTAGCAGGAACTGTGTAGAGTGTGCATTAATGTGTTGTAGGAGAAAAGAGATCCAGCAATCTTAAGAGACAAGAGTCCAGGGTGTGTAGAGTGCACCACGAGCAGGATTGCCATTGCCTGTAAAGTAGCACAGCCATCTGTATTGCTGTCAACCAAAGAAGACTCCAAACCAGAGTGTCTTGACCCAGAGAAGTGGGCTGCAACAACTGGTGAAAGAGTAAGCCTGCCATCTCCTAAAGAGACTGTGTATTTGCCTAACCAGTTGCCACTGACTAAGCCTGTGCCCTCATTGAGAGACTTCTGTACATATACACTTATCATCCCATTTAAAAAATACCAACTAAGACCAGGGTTGCCAACTATGTGGACAATCCTGTGTCTGTGTCCTGGTACTTGACTACATTACTTTAGTGGTAATTATCATCATTTTTAGATGAAAAAAAAATGCTGGTAATAAGTTCTTATCAGTATAAGGAGCTATAGACCTGGATTAAAATCGTTATTCATTATGGTTTTCCAATTTGTCTGTAAGAAATGTTGGCTGTCTGTGATTTTGAGATAAGTTGTCCAGAAAAAAATAATAATTCTGGTTGGCAATCCTGACTTAAGACAGTTGCCTCTTCTAAGAACTCTGACCATAAAGCATGTTGGCACACATGGGATCAGTGAAAGCTGTTGTTTAACTTACATCCATATCCACCTGTTTCCTTCCACCACCCTTGACTAGAGAGCCATATATACAACTCTTGAGTCAAAAAGATCCATACATAAGCTCTGCAGGAAGACTACATGGATTTGCTGTCATTCTTCCATGTTCCTATGTAGCATACTGAATCCTGCTATCTGTAAAACAAGGAAAAATCTAGCACTTATGGCAAAACAAATTTGTGGTCTCATTCAAAGCAGGGGGCCAACCCCTCTTAAATCTGATGAAATTAATGAAGAGAGCAGTGTCGGACTGTGGTTCCATGGGCCTAATAGATTTTGAATCACAGAAATAGACTTAGTGGCAAGTGATTATCTCCAAAGGCAACTCCAATTTATTTTTGGACCTTTGGGGCACACTTATGGTATAAGAGCCAGGCCTACTAGAGGATCCTCTAGTACTCTGGTGGGCCAGCCCATCCCTTGCTGGGGGCAATAAACCGCTATGTAGTTGCAATATTCACTGTATGCATGCAAAAGGAAGTTTTGTATATGAGAAGTTCTTGTTTCAGACAGTTATGAAATACTATGTCATCAATCTCCAGACTTTTTGAATGTAAAAATGTAATTAAAGAAATAAATTACTAAGATCTGAAGGGAATGTTTTCACACTTTTAAGCAGGTATGTCTGCCGCTGTAAGAGTCCAAATATTAAATGTAAAGAATAATGCTAAAGCAAAATTCCAATAAATACCCTTTCAGGTATGGCCAAATGCTTTAAGGGGTTAAAGGAACACTTTGGGTAAAATTGATGCTGTGCTTTGCTTATGGCATAGCCTGAGGGGTGGTGAATGACAAAATGATTCCAAGAACACTGAGAGCATGAACAGCATCTTCGGGCCCTGGATTAGAAATTACACATAATCAGTTTTGCCTAGAGTGTTTCTTTACAGATAATAAATAGCAAGTTAACATCCCTCGATGGTAGTGACTTGCAAATCATGTTTAAATCATAGCTTTCTTTTCAGGTGACTTTGCAGAATAAAGTTGTGCGTGTACATGAGAAATAACACAATTTCTGGTCGTTATTTGACTAGTATTCTACAGCTTTCACCAGTATTCTCCTCTGCAGACTCTGTTTCTGTCAGTTCATCTAAACTCTAGGGACAGAGTAGCTGTTATGTTTCCCATGCATTCCACACAGAGAATAGGGGATCCTGCCCCGCTGTCTCTCCCTCGTATATACAGCAACAGCAGTATCAAGAGTTAGAAGTGTAGCTGTTAATCCACCACTGGAATGAGATAGCACACTTACTAGAAACAGCTGTGTGTGTCCTCCTGTCTCTCTCTCTGCAGCTGTTTCTTTCCCACTTCTCCTCTCCATAGACTAATATGGGAAGCAGCTGTAACATGATCCCTCACCGAGCTGATAATCTATCTTTATCTCACTAAATATTGATTTACCAGTGAATTCAGAGTAAGTGATAAGAGGAAGGGGGGGAAAGATGATAATTCTGGTAAGTGTAAAAAGAGGCATTTTTATCTGATAATACATATCACTTGTACTATTGATTTATGGAAACATTTGACACAAACGGTAAAGTGCACAACTGGACAATTGCTTTAAAGGTATTTTAAAGGTACTCTCTACTCAAGTCTTAGGGGTATATTTACATGAGGCAGTCTTGAGTCTAAATTAGGTCTATTAATCTGAATGAGGTTTAATTCGAGGACAGGCACATGGATTTCTGTATGCCCCATGCAACAGTTGCAGAAATTTCCTTCCTCATCCTCAAAGTTTAGCCTCCAGCAATCTAGAAGCATTTTTGCCGACTCTACATATTTTAGTCTGGGTTGCCAAGATACTTTAGTATCTAATATTTCATAAAAAGCTTGAAATGTTAAGTACTAGTTACAACTTAGGCTACTTTTACACCAGTGTTTTTTCTGGATCTGTGATGGATCAGCAGAAACGCTTCTGTCATGCTTATACAACCGTCTGCATCCGTTATGAACTGATCCGGTTCTATTATCTTTAACATAGTCAAGACAACCCATGTTCAGCTACTGAACTGTTATGTCACTGTTTACTGTGGAAACACCAACAATCTTTGCTGTGGCAACTCCAGTGAGGTATTGAGTAATGTATGCTCTGGGTTAAATGCCCTGTAAATGGTGTCTATGTGTAAGGTGTATACTGGTAATAATGATGCCCCAAGTAGCCCATGGTATGGAGATAGGCCTGTGTGAGCCATATACCCTCAGGATGCGCCGCAAGTATGTGTAATGTATAAAATGCACTCATAATGTATAAAGAGTAAAGTAAATGTAAAGTTATTGCACTATTTGATGTTACATAGTAACATAGTACATAAGGCTGAAAAAAGACATTTGTCCATCTAGTTTGGCCTGTCATCCTGCAAGTTGATCCAGAAGAAGGTAAAAAAAATATGTGAGGTAGAAGCCAATTTTCTCCACTTTAGGGGAATAAAAAATTTCTTCCTGACTGCAATCAGGCAATCAGAATGACTCCCTGGAGCAACGAGCAGTCAGAGCATGCAGAGAACAATTAGAGCATAGCAGTATGGAGATTGCAAGATGTCAGAGCCATCATTGAAGTGAGATTGTGGTGACTGTTGATCAATTGGCACACTGCCTCGTGGCTTAGAGAGGGTTGGAGCAGCAGTAACACCAACAGCAGAAGGTTAGCCTAGAGCAGGGGTAGCTGACTAGCTGACTCCCCACATCCTTGAGCTTGAGTGGACCTGCAGTTAGGTTAGGAGGGACAGACCAGCCAGCTTGCTGCAAGTAGAGAAACACCTGTGTAGAGGGTAGCATATCAGACTGTGTGTAGAGTATTGCAAAAAGAGGTACCATGACCTGCTGAGATGCTAGGGCAGAGTGTTTATCAGAGTGTGGGTGCCATGAGGAGTTTGCCATGGCTAGTAAGCAGAGTATAAAGCTGCTGTGGTCTGTAACAGGCAAGCTCAGCTGTCTTTATTGTTCTGACTGAGAGAGCGAATCCAGATTTGTCACCACCCATTGAAGCTTGGCACATTGCCACTGGAGACAGCAAGCCTGTTGGAGTGAGTAAGCATGTTGCCACTTAAAGGGAATGTCTCATCAGAAAATTGCCTATTAAGTAATGTTTTTATGTTAATTTTTAAGACTTTTTGTGTTGTTATATTTCATTTTTTATGTCAATATTTTAATCCTGCAGTTTTTTCACTGGCCTCTAACACTAATAATAGGCACCAGTTCTTGGTCTGTACAGATTACTTTACTGCAGTTATCTGCTTATCATTAGTGATGAGCGGCAGGTGCCATATTCGATTTCGACGAAATTCACGAATATTCGATAGAATATTAGTTTTATATTCGTCGAAATCAAATATTCGTAATTATTCTAGTTATCGCGATTAATATGCGATTTAAATAATCGCGTAGTGCGATTTTAACTTAAAGGCTACTCTCGTATTGAAATAGCAATGCGATTAATTCAAGTTATAATAATCGAATTGCGATTTCAACTTAGCACTGCTATATTCCATATTCGTTAATTCTAGCCTAATATGGAATATAGCAGTGCTAAGCTGAAATCGAAATTCGATTCATTCAAGTTATAATAATCGCATTGCGATTTCAACTTGGACCTGGATTACTATGTTTGGCTTGGTAGAATTAGTGAATATAACGAATATATTCGTTATATTCCACAAAACGAAGATAACAAAGTATTCTGCATCTTCGTTTTAGCTACCTATTCATCAACTTCGCTAATTCTAGCAATCATATAGGAAAGTTTACTATAGAGACAGCTGTGTTTAATTCGCTATGCGATTATATTACTTAGCTTTTTTTTAAAAATAAATAGAATAATTATAATACCTGATAATTATTATAATTATTCTATTTATAAAAAAAAAGCAAAGTAATATAATCGCATAGCGAATTAAACTTGGCTGTCTCTATAGTAAACTTTCCTATATGATTGCTAGAATTAGCGAAGTTGATGAATAGGTAGCTAAAACGAAGATGCAGAATACTTTGTTATCTTCGTTTTGTGGAATATGACAAATACATTTGTTATATTCGTTTTGTGGAATATAACGAATATATTCATCATATTCGCTAATTCTACCAAGCCAAACATAGTAAACCAGGTCCAAGTTGAAATCGCAATGCGATTATTATAACTTGAATGAATCGATTTTTGATTTTAGCTTAGCACTGCTATATTCCATATTAGATTAGAATTAACGAATATGGAATATAGCAGTGTTAAGTTGAAATCGCAATTCGATTATTATAACTTGAAATAATTGAATTGCGATTTCAACTTAACTGCTATATTCCATATTCGTTTATTCTAGTCTAATATGAAATATAGCAGTGCTAAGCTGAAATCGCAATTCGATTATTATAACTTGAAAAATTCGAATTGCGATTTCAACGTAATTCTCAAATCCGACAGTACATTCTAGTATATGGAGACGTTCCCATGGTGATGGGGACGCTCCATGAGCACGGAAGTCGGCAGAAGCGGCAACGGGGACTGACTGGAGCAGCAATGAAGCCAGGAATCCAAAGGACAGGTAAGAACAACTTTAGGGAAGTGGAAAAGAAAAAAATATAACAATAAAAAAAAAAATAATAATAATATTTGAAATATCGAATTTATAGTACTATATTCGAAATATTCGCGAATTAGCGGTGACGATATTCGAAAAAAAAAAATCGATATTCGAATATTCGCGCTCAACACTACTTATCATCACAGGCAAGATTACAATGGCAAATATCACCTCTCTCTCTCTCCATATATATACGCAGGATCCTCCATTCACAATAGATGATTGCCAGAGCTTATCTATTCTTTCCCTGTATAATGAGCTCTGCACAGGTCACAGAGCATGCCTAGAAAACTCTCCCATAGAAGTCAATGAGGTCTTCTCCTGTCCATTGTGTCTATAACCTATGTGGCTGCTGTAAAGCATATCTCCAAATGCTCTCTAAATGCTGTTAAGAAAAGCTCAGACAAGATGGCCGCCTCCGTAATCATGTTCAGGAAATAGAATAAAAAAAATTATAATCACAAAATAAAAACATTTGAAAAAAAAGGGGTATAAGTCAGTCACTATCTGGTTTAAACTGTCACATTTCCTTTAAAGAGATTGTGTAGTCATCAAACCTGCTGCCTTTCACTAAGCTTGTGCCCTTAAAATGCTGTAACCACTAAGCCTATTGCTTCATATGAAACTAACCATTAAAACAGTTGCCTCTTGCAAGAAAACTAACCGCCAAACTTGTTGAGTCTTGTGTTACTACTATGTCCACCGAATTTCTTCCACCAGTTTTGGGAAGGCACTTTTGCCACTCACTGCCCCAAAACGTATGGTAACCCTCTTACAGGCAGACTTCTGGGACTGAAAATTAGATCCATTCATCTGTATTGGGTTCTTTTTACAGCAAGCACACAGATTTTTGCAAGCCTCATTCAGATACATTTTCCATTGCAGATTGTCAGCATTAACAATACTAAATAACCATATGGTGATACAGTAATTAAAAAAGCTAAGCAATCAGGAACTCTTGGCTGAAACAGATTCGTATCTGATCTTTGAGAAATAGAGATATTAGAGACAGGCCTGCCATGTTCATGGACTCTGGAAACAAGCTAATTTATATGAAAAGAGCTGAGATTGTACTTGCAATATAAAAAGTAACAGTTGTTCTTGCATAGTTAACATTTCCATGCAGTTCCCAGATGTTGTATAGAGAGACTGACATATAACCCACCAGCCATCAAAATGACACGGTTATATGTTATATGTCATAGCGCATCTAATTCTGCGGATTTTTTCTTTTTCTTTTTTTCTTTTACATGTAGTAATGAAGTAAATGGTTATTTCCATCTCAACATTTCACAGGATAAATGCCCAATAGGTGTAAGTCCCACCTCTGATCCGAAGACCCCCGTCTTGTGGCTACTGTGAATGGAGAGGTGGCCATGTATGCATGGCTCCCTATATCCACTTCTCTGGGAGCTTCAAAAATAGGCAAGCCCAATAAGCTGTTTTGGGCATATGCAGCCCTGGAACTATACAGTGTATGGAGCTGGAAGCAGACGTTTTTTCTACCATTATTTTTCAATCAAGAGCTGTGTGCAACTACTATATATTTATTAGTCCTACAAGAGGACATTTCCTTTCATCACTTACATAGTACATAGGCCTTCAGCTGCCCATGATTGCATTGCCGGTGGTGAGGATGTGAGAGAGCCCCTTGCCTCCAAAAGCTGGGTTCATCTAACAAACCCAGCAGTAGTAATTAGCGTTTTGTTTGTGGCTTTGGCGTTCTGCCGAGGCCAGTATCTTAAATCCATTTATCTTACCTATCAGGTAACAAAACCCCGGGCAAGTAAATCTACTCCATTTTTGTTGCATGTGTTTATGACTGTCATGCAATTTTGGTTGAAATGGTCCCCTGTAGAGATGGTCTTGCGGTTCGCCCGGCGATCGTTTTGCGGGGAACTTTATGCATTCGCGATTCGCTGAACTTGCGAGCATATGGCAATGTCAACCGGCGCCATATTCTTTTGCATTGCACCGAACTTTGACCCATGACACACACAGCGGGTGGGACATGACAGCCAATTAAGACGTTTCAGCACATGGACACACCCCCACCCTATAACAGAACCCGATCTGGCAGCCATTTTACATTCAGTCTTTTGCCAGTGTAGGGAGAGGTTGCTGTGTGGAGCAGGGACTGTCATGGAACCATGAACCAGACGTACAACAAGAGATAAGTGGAAATAAGAAGGCTTTATTGAAAATCAAGCTGTAGGGCAAAAGTCCAAACGGATGGCTAAACCGAAGCAGGGTCTTGCGAAGCCAGAGATCAGGAACCAGAAGGGTAGTCAGACGAAGCCTGGATCAGGAACCAGCAGGGTAGTCAGACGAAGCCAGGATCAGGAACCAGAAGCAGCAGCAGTCTTAGAAGCATGTGAACAAAGGAGGACCAAGCAAGGAACTGAAGCCACAGACCTCCTATATATATGAGCTAGGCATCCAGCTCCTCCCAGTGGGAAGGAGAAGCCGCAGGGTGGGAGGCTACAAGAAACCCAGAAACCAAGATGGCCGCCAGCACATGTCAAACGAAGGAGAACAGCAAGAAGGTAAGACCATGACAGTACCTCCCCCTCAAGGGCCCCTCCTCCGCGGAGTAAAGAACGGTTTCTGAGGGAAGCGTGCGTGGAAGGCTCGGAGCAAGGCAGGAGCATGGACATCTGCGGAGGGAACCCAGGAACGCTCCTCTGGACCATAACCACGCCAATGGACCAAAAACTGCACCCGGCCGCGGACCAGGCGTGAGTCCAGGATATTGCTCACCTCATACTCCTCACGATGGCCCACTTGGACCGGACGAGGCAGAGGAACCGAGGAAGTGAAACGATTACACACCAGTGGCTTCAACAGGGAGACATGAAACACGTTGGAGATCCGCATGCCAGGAGGAAGCGCAAGGGCATAGGCTACCGGGTTTACCCTGCGAAGCACTCGGAAGGGACCAACAAAGCGAGGCGCCAGCTTGGGAGTGGGCACTCGAAGGTTGAGGTTGCGGGTGGACAACCATACGCGGTCTCCGACCTGGTAGGAAGGAGCGGGCGCTCGTCTGCGATCAGCCTGGAGTCTCTGGCGCTGCGCAGAGACCTCAAGGGACCTCTGGATCTGTACCCAAGAAGCACGTAGGACGGAAAGGTGATCCTCCACAGCCGGAATATCCTGGGGAGAGAATACCTCCGGTAACACGGCAGGTTGGAACCCATAATTGGCCATGAAGGGAGACGTCCCAGAGGAAGAGTTCACCGCCGTGTTCCTGGCAAACTCAGCCCAAGGCAGGAGGTCAACCCAATTGTCTTGGTGATCGGAGACATAGCAACGAAGGAATTGCTCCAAGGCCTGATTGGATCGTTCTGCGGCCCCATTGGACTGAGGGTGGTAGGCCGAGGAGAAAGAGAGATGAATCCCCAACTGGGAGCAAAAGGCGCGCCAGAACCTGGACACAAACTGACTCCCCCGATCCGACACAATCTCCTTGGGCAAACCGTGCAACCGGAAGACCTCCCTGGCAAAAATCGAGGCCAACTCTTGTGCAGAGGGTAACTTCTTGAGAGGAACACAGTGGCACATTTTGGAAAACCGATCCACATTCATGAGAATGACCGTATGGCCTCGGGATGCAGGGAGGTCCACAATGAAATCCATCCCCAGGTGTGACCATGGACGCTCCCCGGTGGCTATGGGTTGCAAAAGGCCCAACGGAAGGTGCCGAGGGGACTTACTCTGGGCACAAACGGAGCATGCCGCTACATATGCGGCGATGTCGGAACGTAGAGAAGGCCACCAGAACAGACGTGAAACAGCCCAGGACAGCTGATTCTTTCCAGGATGCCCCGCGGCCTTGGAGTTATGGTAGGTTCGCAACAACCGAGTGCGCAACTCCTCAGGCACAAAACATCTGCCGTTGGGTCTCCCAGAGGGAGCACCAGATTGAGCCGCCAAAATCTGCTCACCCAGGGGAGAGGTCAGGCTGGTGCGAATGGCGGCCAGGATCTGATTCGGAGGTATGACCGAAGTCAGAATCGACTCCTCCCCGGACAGCTCGGAGTACTGCCGTGATAAGGCATCCGCTCTGATGTTCTTGGAACCGGGTAGGTAGGAGACCACGTAATTAAAACGTGACAAGAACAGAGCCCATCTGGCCTGACGTGGTGTCAATCTCTTGGCCTCAGAGAGGTAGGTCAGATTCTTGTGGTCCGTCAGGATGAGAACCGGAACCACCGAGCCCTCGAGCAAGTGCCTCCATTCTTTAAGGGCCTGCACGATGGCCAATAACTCCCTGTCACCAATCTGATAGTTGCACTCAGATTGGAAGCAGAGGACCCTCTGGTGTTCTACGCTGAGACAGAAAGGCGCCTACTCCCGTCTCAGACGCGTCCACCTCGAGGACAAAGGGCAACCCAGGGTTGGGATGCGACAGAATCGGAGCCGACACAAAGGCGGACTTTAGAGCCTCAAAAGCTCGAATGGCCTCCAGCGGCCAGACCTGGGGATTACTGCCCTTCCTGGTCAGATCCGTGAGAGGCTTGGCTAGCATGGAAAAGTCCCTGATGAACTTCCGATAATAATTGGCGAAGCCCAAAAAGCGCTGCAGGGCACGAAGACCACTGGGCTGGGGCCACTGTAAGACAGCCGAAACCTTCTCAGGATCCATGGAGAACCCCTCAGCGGAAATGATGTAACCTAAGAAGGTTACCTGGGATCGGTGAAATTCGCATTTCTCAAGCTTACCGAACAGCTTGTTCTCTCGTAACCGTTGCAACACTCGTCTGACATCCAGAATGTGGGCCTCCATGGATTCAGAATATACCAAGATGTCATCCAAATAGACCACCACACACTGCTGCAACAGGTCACGGAAAACATCGTTGATGAATTCCTGGAAGACTGCGGGCGCATTGCACAACCCAAAGGGCATAACCAAGGATTCATAATGACCGGTCCTGGTGTTAAACGCGGTCTTCCACTCATCGCCCGCCTTGATCCTTACCAGGTTATATGCCGCCCTCAGGTTGAGTTTGGTAAAGACCATGGCCCCTTTGAGGCGATCGAACAGCTAACAGGGTATCGGGAAAGCGTTCTTGATCGTGATGCGATTGAGACCCCTGTAATCGATGCAAGGCCTCAACTCACCGCCCTTCTTTTTCACAAAGAAAAATCCAGCCCCTGCCGGGGACGAGGATTTGCGAATGTGTCCGTGTGAAAACGCCTCCCTCACGTACTCCTCCATGGCCTCATTCTCCGCTACCGACAGTGGATAGACTTTGCCACGAGGAGGAACGGCACCAGATTGTAACTCTATGGCACAATCGTATGGGCGGTGCGGAGGTAGGGCAACCGCACGCACCTTATCGAATACATCCCGGTACTCCTCGTATTCTGGAGGCAACAGAGAGTCCGAGGAAGTACACAGCAACTTGACAGGCCCATGGATGCAACTAGCCCCACACTGCGGTGACCATGAGAGGATCTCGGCCGATCTCCAATCGAAAGTCGGATTATGCTTCTGGAGCCAGGGGTACCCCAAGACCACCGAGTAGTGTGGAGACGAAATAACCTGGAGACAGACCGACTCTCTGTGAACGGCACCAATGGCCATCCCCACTGGAAGGGTCTCCTGAGTCACGTGTGGCGGCAGAAGGGGTCTGCCGTCTATCGCCTCAAGAGCCAGTGGGGAACCTCGAGGCTGCAGAGGAATGGAATTGGCGGCAGCGAACACACTATCAATGAACAAACCACCAGCACCAGAGTCCACCAACGCCTGGGTCGTCACCGAGCCCCCGACCCAGGAGAGGACAACAGTAATCAGTGGTTTGTCAACACGGGAAACCGGGGACGAGGAGACTCCACCCAAGATCTGCCCCCGACAGGATCTCAGGTGCGAGCGTTTCCCGGACGGTTCGGGCATGCCAACCGAAAATGCCCACCGAGACCACAGTACATGCATCGGCCCTCGCGTCTCCGGAGTACCCTCTCCCCCTCGGACAGGCGAGCAAACCCCAGCTGCATGGGTTCACCCCCAGACAAGTCATCCCCAGGAGGCGTGGGAGGAGAGGGAGGCACGGGTGGGACAGAAAACGTAGGCGCCAATCTGTTAGAAGACCTCCGCAGGCTCTCCTTAAAGGAAGGTCTCTCCCTGAGTCTGGTGTCAATCAAAATCAGGAAAGAAATAAGAGACTCGAGCTCCACTGGTAGGTCCTTAGCTGCAACCTCATCCTTCAAGGCATCCGAGAGACCATGAGAGAAAGCAGCGACCAGAGCCTCATTATTCCAGCCCACCTCTGCTGCCAGGGTATGAAACTCAATGGCGTATTCAGCTACGGATCGTGAACCCTGTCTGATGGACATAAGGAGCTTCGCAGCAGAGGCAGCACGAGCCGGCACATCGAATACCTTCCGAAGAGAAGCAACAAAACCGGAAAACTCGGCAACCACCGGATTGTCCGAGAGCAGCGAGATCAAGAAGCCATCAAGATGGCCGCCAGCACATGTCAAACGAAGGAGAACAGCAAGAAGGTAAGACCATGACAAGGGACAGACTGTTAGGGACACCAAACGCTAGCTAATAGGGCCACAAAAAATTCCTTTAAGGACTGGTATAGGGTGTGCAAGGACTGGTATAGGGTGTGCTATCGATAGGTGTGATATACTGAGGGGGTGTGATAATGTGATATACTTATAATATACTGTCTAACATAGAAAGTATATTATAGTGCATTTGTATTGTGTAGTAGTTGTGTGTGGTTCTGCTGCGATACCGCAGCTATATAGAGGGACAAGCGCTATTGGAACAACTACTTGCAACGGGTGTGATATACCTGTTGCCCCCCAAAAAACATATTGAGGGGTGTGATATACCTGCTTCCACAAAATACTAATTAAGGGGATTGATATACCTGCTTCCACCAAATATTGATTGAGGCCTGCAATACACCTGCTTCCACAAAATACTGATTAAGTGGTTTGATATACCTGCTTCCACAAAATACTGATTAAGGGGCTTGACATACCTGCTTCCACCAAATACGGATTGAGTCCTGCGATATACCTGATTCCACCAAATACTGATTAAGGGGTTTGATATACCTGCTTTCACCAAATATTGATTAAGAGGTTTGATATACCTGCTTTCACCAAATACTGATTAAGAGGTTTGATATACCTGCTTTCACCAAATGCTGATTAAGGGGTTTGAAATACTTGCTTCCAGCAAATATTTATTGAGTCCTGTGATACACCTGCTTCCACAAAATACTGATTGAAGGGTTTCTGTCATCCCAATTTTCGCTAATAAATAGGCTGACATTATAGATGTGAAAATGTCACCTGAATGTAACTCTGCATTTCTTTTAAGTATGCACCTGCTCCTAGAGACTCCGTTCGCCTACCTCATTTCCACACCCTTCTGTCTTGATTGACAGGGCTAGGCCAGCGGTGGTTCTCCTGCTGGCCCCGTCTGCCGTGTAAATCTCGCGCCTGTGCCGTCTCGTTCAGTATTTGGCGCAGGCGCAGTGAGAAAGCCAGCAGCCGGACATTCCCCTTGCTGCTTGTTTCCAAGATTCTGCATATCTGCAACTGTGTGAGGGATTATCTCAACATGTCTCATAATCTCTCCTGTTTCGATCCCTGTTATACATTTTATTCAAGCACATCAATGTGAGGTTAAATTACATTGTAAATGAATGCAACAATCAACAAAATCTATATTATTCCCTGTACTATACCCATAAGCCACCCACCAACATTTTTAAACCAGTTTGCTGGATTTAAGAAAGAGAAGGTATCTGACCACCAAGAGTCCTTGTCAGCACTATGTGCATCCATCCATTTATCTCTCATTTCTTTCATCCTTTCGATACCTGCTCTTATTTGAAGGTTACCTTGTGGATCTATATCATGACAACAAGCAGATCCTATTATTTGACATTCCTCCTTCCTTGGCAGTAACATAGTCTAAAACTAGAGTATGCTGCTTAGTAACTATGATTAACTGAGATTGTACACAATTAGTTTGGTTTACAAGGCCTAATACAACCCATATTTGGTCATCTAGGTAGTCAGTGGCTACTAGTGATGAGCGGCAGGTGCCATATTCGATTTCGACGAAATTCGCGAATATTCGATAGAATATTCGTTTTATATTCGTCGAAATCGAATATTCGTCATTATGCTAGTTATTGCGAATAATATGCGATTAAAAAAATCGCATATGCGATTTTTTTAATTTTTATTTTTTTTTTATTTTTTTTTAAACTTAAAGGCTACTCTCCTATTGAAATCGCAAATGCGATTAATATAACACGAAATAATCGCATTTGCGATTTCAACGTAATTCTCAAATCCGACAGTACATTCTAGTATATGGAGACGTTCCCATGGTGATGGGGACGCTCCATGAGCATGGCATATAGCAGGGATCAGCAACCTTCGGCACTCCAGCTGTGGTGCAACTACAACTCCCAGCATGCACACCTCCATGGCTGTTCTCAGGACTCCCAAAGAAGTGAATGGAGCATGCTGGGAGTCGTAGTTTGACAACAGCTGGAGTGCCGGAGGTTGCTGATCCCTGGAATATAGCATTACTAAGTAAAAATCGCAAATGCGATTATTTCGTGTTATATTAATCGCATTTGCGATTTTTTTTTTTTTTTTTTTTTTTACTATGGTTGGCTTCAATGGTAGAATTAGCGAATATGACGAATATATTTGTTATATTCCACAAAACGAATATACGAATGTATTCGTTATATTCCACAAAACGAAGATAACGAAGTATTCTGCATCTCAGTTATATCTACCTATTCATCAACTTCGCTAATTCTAGCAATCATATAGGACAGTTTACTATAGAGACAGATAAGTATAATTCGCTATGCGATTATATGACTGCTTTTTTTTTTATATAAATAGAATAATTATAATACCTGATAATTATTATAATCTATTTATATAAAAAAGCAAAGTAATATAATCGCATAGCGAATTATACTTATCTGTCTTTATAGTAAACTGTCCTATATGATTGCTAGAATTAGCGAAGTTGATGAATAGGTAGATATAACTGAGATGCAGAATACTTCGTTATCTTCGTTTTGTGGAATATAACGAATATATTCGTATATTCGTTTTGTGGAATATAACGAATATATTCATCATATTCGCTAATTCTACCATTGAAGCCAACCATAGTAAAAAAAAAAAAAAAAAAAAAAAAAAAAAAAATCGCAAATGCGATTAATATAACACGAAATAATCGCATTTGCGATTTTTACTTAGTAATGCTATATTCCAGGGATCAGCAACCTCCGGCACTCCAGCTGTTGTCAAACTACGACTCCCAGCATGCTCCATTCACTTCTTTGGGAGTCCTGAGAACAGCCATGGAGGTGTGCATGCTGGGAGTTGTAGTTGCACCACAGCTGGAGTGCCGAAGGTTGCTGATCCCTGCTATATTCCATGCTCATGGAGCGTCCCCATCTCCATGGGAACGTCTCCATATACTAGAATGTACTGTCGGATTTGAGAATTACGTTGAAATCGCAATTGCGATTAATATAACACGAAATAATCGCATTTGCGATTTCAACGTAATTCTCAAATCCGACAGTACATTCTAGTATATGGAGACGTTCCCATGGAGATGGGGACGCTCCATGAGCACGGAAGGCGGCAGAAGCGGCAACGGGCACTGACTGGAGCAGCCAGGAAGCCAGGAATCCAAAGGACAGGTAAGAACAACTTTAGGGAAGTGGGAAAGGAAAAAATATAACAATTAAAAAAATAAAAAAAACAAAAAAAAAAAAAAACGAATATTCGAAATTGCGAATTTATAGCACTATATTCGAAATATTCGCGAATTAGCGAAGTGCCGATATTCGCGAAAAAAATTCGCGATTCGAATATTCGCGCTCAACACTAGTGGCTACCACTAGCTTATCCCACATCTGCATTAACATTGGGTAAATAAACAGAGCACTAAAAAACTTGTTTGAAATACAAACCGGATTCCAAAAAAGTTGGGACACTAAACAAATTGTGAATAAAAACTGAATGCAATGATGTGGAGATGGCAAATGTCAATATTTTATTTGTAATAGAACGTAGATGACAGATCAAATGTTTAATCCGAGTAAATGTATCATTTTAAAGGAAAAATACGTTGATTCAAATTTTCACAGTGTCAACAAATCCCCAAAAAGTTAGGACAAGTAGCAATAAGAGGCTGGAAAAAGTAAATTTGAGCATAACGAAGAGCTGGAAGACCAATTAACACTAATTAGGTCAATTGGCAACATGATTGGGTATAAAAAGAGCTTCTCAGAGTGGCAGTGTCTCTCAGAAGCCAAGATGGGTAGAGGATCACCAATTCCCACAATGTTGCGCAGAAAAATAGTGGAGCAATATCAGAAAGGTGTTACCCAGCGAAAAATTGCAAAGACTTTGCATCTATCATCATCAACTGTGCATAACATCATCCGAAGATTCAGAGAATCTGAAACAATTTCTGGGCGTAAGGGTCAAGGCTGTAAAACCATACTGGATGCCCGTGATCTCCGGGCCCTTAAACGACACTGCACCACAAACAGGAATGCTACTGTAAAGGAAATCAAAGAATGGGCTCAGGAATACTTCCAGAAACCATTGTCAGTGAACACAATCCACCGTGCCATCCGTCGTTGCCAGCTGAAACTCTACAGTGCAAAAAAGAAGCCATTTCTAAGCAAGATCCACAAGCTCAGGCGTTTTCACTGGGCCAGGGATCATTTAAAATGGAGTGTGGCAAAATGGAAGACTGTTCTGTGGTCAGACGAGTCACGATTCGAAGTTCTTTTTGGAAATCTGGGACGCCATGTCATCCGGACCAAAGAGGACAAGGACAACCCAAGTTATTATCAACGCTCAGGTCAGAAGCCTGCATCTTTGATGGTATGGGGTTGCATGACTGCGTGTGGCATGGGCAGCTTGCATGTCTGGAAAGGCACCATCAATGCAGAAAAATATATTCAGGTTCTAGAACAACATATGCTCCCATCCAGACGTCATCTCTTTCAGGGAAGACCCTGCATTTTTCAACAAGATAATGCCAGACCACATTCTGCATCAATCACAACATCATGGCTGCATAGGAGAAGGATCCGGGTACTGAAATGGCCAGTCTGCAGTCCAGATCTTTCACCTTTAGAGAACATTTGGCGCAACAAAGAAGGCCCAAGACGATTGAACAGTTAGAGGCCTGTATTAGACAAGAATGGGAGAGCATTCCCATTTCTAAACTTGAGAAACCGGTCTCCTTGGTCCCCAGACGTCTGTTGAGTGTTGTAAGAAGAAGGGGAGATGCCACACAGTGGTGAAAATGGCCTTGTCCCAACTTTTTTGGTATTTGTTGACACCATGAAATTCTGATTCAACATATTTTTCCCTTAAAATGGTACATTTTCTCAGTTTAAACTTTTGTTCCGTGATTTATGTTCTATTCTGAATAAAATATTAGAAGTTGGCACCTTCACATCATTGCATTCAGTTTTTATTCACGATTTGTATAGTGTCCCAACTTTTTTGGAATCCGGTTTGTACTCATCTCCACTACATGAGGTTTTCCATTAGGTCTGGGATTGTTATCTGCAGATCTTCTATATAATGTATGTTTAGGCACAGTATTTATGTTAAGCTCATCATGTGACAGCATAAATGTGGCTGGAGTCAACCGGACAAGAGTACAGGTTCCTGAGGCTCCAGGTGGGATCCAGTGTGATTGTATCCCTGAGCCAGTGCAAAAGAGACTGATACTGGAAAATCAAAATGTCCCAAATGAAACTTTTGTACTTTCTTTCTGGCCCATTTCTGCCCATCAAAGTCTCATACTCTGACAGTTTTGTCCTTCCTTGCGGTCACATTGGCTTGCCACCAGGGGGGTTCCACCTATCCAGCAATAGTAAGGGGAACTACAGTGGACACTTTCATTTTCTGGTCTTCGGATAGATAAGAAGTCTCTACAATTTATGTCAGCAAGTTCTAACCACGGTACCGGAATTGTTAAATACAGAATAGTCTTTAAACTCACAGGACTGTGAGTACAGATCCAACAGTTTTTATAATTGTCCGCATCTGTCATATTTTTTAACATGACCTGATGATGCCTAATAAGGGCATTGTCCCAGTCACTTTTTAGGTTCACATGTAGCGCTTGAATGCTCAGAGCCAGGAGTAGCAGTGCAAGGATCTCCATCCTCAGGGTTGGGCACTTTTTTGCAATGTGAGGCGTGAATCCAGTTCGGCTTTCCTTCCACCTTTACAGAGGTTGCAGTTTTCACCTGACTTGGAAGGGACCATCAAATCTGGGCTCAAAGGTTTTCCTCACGTGCCTCTTTATAACCACCCAATCTCCAGGCTCAAGGCTGTGTGTGCCTTCTACTGAATCAGGGTCTGGAATGGAAGCAAACACTTGTTTATGAGTGTGATCTAACCTTTCAGTAAAGGCCTTCATGTAACTGACCATACTATCAGTCTGCAACTGCAACTGTTGAGGAAAATAGAATCCTAGCCTTGGAGCACTGCCAAACAATACCTCAAAGGGGGACAACCCTGTCTTCTTGTTTGGGGTAGTTCTTATGGAATATAAGGCTAGAGGCAAATACTCTGTCTATGGTCTACCTGTTTCCTGCATGGCTTTCTTAATTTTCAGTTTTATTGTCCCGTTCAAGCATTCGACACGGCCGCTGCTCTCATCACTTCACCTGTAAAGTGGGAACCTCTATCTGACTCAATAACTTCAGGAACACCATACCTGCATATGTTTTAGATTTATCACTGTTTTGGCTGCCCCCATGTCCACCAAGAAAGGGACTTGTTTATTCCCCACTTGTACTGGTATTTGAATTTGACACCCTTGTTTAGCTATACTCATGGCAGATAAAGACACGGGGTTGCCGGTCTCCTATTGTGAACCAGCAGAGACAGGGTTAATGTCTGAGGTTCCTTGGGTCTGTTGATTCTCCAGCTGCTGAGGAAGAGCATAGCAGTTTCTCCTAATGTGTCCTGACTCAGTTATAACATTTGAAATAATTCCACTCTTCCCTTTCCCTGCAGACCTGACCATGTTTTCTGTTGACCTTGGACCATGTTTACTTTGGCAGGTTTAGAGCTAGACAAGTCCAATACCAGACCCATGGAAGCAGCAACAAGTTGAGGCAGTGGTGTCACCCTCCACTCAGGCTTACAGGCTTTGAGTTTAGCCTGCAAGGCTAGTCTCTGTCCTTTCATGAAGGCAGACGTGAGAAGTCTTTCTCCCATTTGCTCCATGGCATCCCACCCCATGTCAGTCCAGACAGTTCTTAGTCTTGACTCAAAATAGACTACATCCTCTTCAGCCTCCTGCACTATGTCCTTCAGGCTCCGTGAACTCTCATCTTCCTTTGTCCTGGCCCATCTATCAAAAGTCCTGCAGGTACTCTGTCCCTGACTGTTCTGTCTTCTCCAAATCCGTCCAGGCCACATTTGGGTCATTTTTCACTCTGTCGCCCTCTAGGGTATTCTTAACCGAGCTATACTGTGCCTCCCCTAGCTTCAGGGCTACCAAGTCATTTAAGTCTGCCCATGTTGCTCTGTAAGTGGCCTGAATCTGTTGTAACATTCGGCATGTGGGAATGGGTTGCGTCAGTGGGTCAGGTATCCTTGAGAGTAGTCCCAGTTGATCCTTAGGACTCCATGGAACATACTGTATAAGGTGCTCTTGAAAATAATGGGAGCCTGAGGAGGTTGTGCTGCCTGCTGGCTGTCTTGGCCATTGCCACCACCAGCTCCATCAGCGGCGGCAGGTGCCTGAGGGACCTGTGGTATCATCCCTGTTCTCAATAGTACTGGATATAATCCAGTACAGTATCTGGGGGCACCACACGCTCTACAGATTTCAGTCCAATCTAGATTCTGATTCCCGCAGGTCCTGCATATTCATCCCTCCGGTTTCTGTGCAGGGGCCGTGGGAGAGGCATGTGCCCTTGGAGGATTATTAGGTGGTCCAGATTTAACCTTTTAAGTTTCCTCTTCAGGGGGTTTGTAGTACAACTTTCCCCTGTAAAGTTGTGGCTTCCAACCTTCGGTTTCTATCTGATTTGCTACCTTAATCCAGATGCTAACTACATCTTCACATGCATGATCCTTAATCTGCCCACTGTGGGTGTGCTTGAACCTTTCCCAGACCTCTAAATCGAGGTTTCCATCTTTCATACCTGCTTTTTTCAACACTTTGTCAAGTTTCTTTAACGCATTTTGCCACCTCTCTTTTCTGCCAGTTGTTTAGCTGTCTCATACTCTTCGAGGACGCTGTTCTGATAACCCATTGTCTATTCCTGAATCTGTGCTTACTAGGGGGATCCTTAGACGTCTATTTTCTCCCACAGTGGCTTCCCCACCCTGTCCTTCCAGGTGTACCTACTGTGTTACTTTAAAGCCAAGGCCTCTCTGAGCTTCTGGCCCCTTCCCCTAGCTTCTTGCCAGATTCTACACACACAATAAACAATGACAAATACGTAAACAGTTACTCCCTGAACACTCCCAAGCAACTCCCAGCTAAAATCCTGGTTTAAATATATCCACTACTCATGCGGTTATCTGCTAGCCCTTTATCAGGGTCACAGATTCTTAAACATAAATTAGGCACGACTGTAAAGTTACCTTATACTCTGCTGGACCCTTGAACAAGACAAATGCCAGACAGGGAGGTACAGACTACTTGTAAGAAAAAGCTCTTACCTCAGTGCTGATTTTTGTCTGTTTGTCCCGGTGTGGCACGTCCATGTATGATGTAACCGGCTGATTTTGTGCGTTTCACACACACATAAATATATATACACGTGTGTGTGTATATACAGTATACATAAACTGCTATCATCATTCTGTATTCCAGTAAACGCCCCCATCCATCATTACATTAGATACATCCCCCACTTAATTTGCATTTGTTATGAGTTCTGACTTGTTTGTCAAAATTATGAATATTGTGTGATTACAGGGGTTCCCGTTCCCTCAGTCCACCGCAGGCGTTCCATGGAGGATTTGGAGGTGGTGGAGGTCTCTGTAGAGGAGGAGAAGGAGAAGGGAGAGCAGACAGGACCCTCACAGAATGTGGATGCCTCTCCCCCACCTGAGATTGGCGAAGTGGTGGAGGTGGCGGCTTGAAAAGGCCGGACCCTCCCATCAGCCGGATTTCCCCCCCAGCTCATGATGAGGAGGATGTCACCAGCCCCCGCCAGGAGGGTAAGTATGTGCACACAGCAATATAATTCTGTATACATAACATATTCAGAAACATTAACCCTTTCTACCCCAGGCCAGTTTTCAACTTCCTGCCCAGGCCATTTTTTGCAAATCTGACATGTGTCACTTGTGGTAATAACTTTAAAAAGATTTTACTTATCCATTTTCTCGTCACATATTGTACTTCATGTTAGTAGTAAAATTGATAAAAAAAATAATTTTTTATTCATAAAAAAGGCCTAATTTACCAAACTTGGGAAAAATTTGCAAATTTCCAAATTTCGATTTCTCTTCTTTTATAATAGATAATATAATACCTCCAAAAATAGTTATTACTTTACTTTCTCCATATGACTACTTATTTTTTGGGGGATGTTAGAAGGCTTAGAAGTTTAGAATCAAATCTTAAAATTTTTAAGAACTGTTCCAAACCCCAATTTTTTCAAGACCAGTTCAGTTATGAAGTCTTTTTCTGGGGCTTACATTGTGGAAACCACCCATAATTCATCCCATTTTAGAAACTACACCCCTCAAGCTAATCAAAACTGATTCTACATACTTTGTTAACCTTTAGGTGGCCCATGAGAATGAAATGAAAATGGGAATGAAATAAAAAAAAAAAAAAACACTTATTTCAGCAGATTTTAAATTGTAATTAATTTTTCTGAAACACATCAAGGGTTAACAGCGAAACAAAACTCAAAATCTATTACCCTAAATCTGGAGTTTACAAAAACACCCCATGTGTGCTTAAAAACTGATGTATGGCCGCACAGCAGGCTTCAGAGTGGAAGGAGCACCATATGACCTTAGGAGAGAGGATTTCGCTTGAATGGTAATTGGGAGCTATGTCACATGTGAAGACACCCTGAGGTGGCCCTACAGTGGCAAACCCCAAAAAGTTACCCCATTCCAGAAACTACACCCCGCAAGGAATATACTGAACATTTTGACCCATCAGGCATTTGCTTGGCTGTGAAAAAATAAATTACTATTTAATTTTTTCCAGAAAAAGTTGCTTTACACCCACATTTTTCACTTTCACCAAGGGTTACACAAGACAAAATACTGCACTGAGCCACTGTGGCCACTGAGGAAGAAGACAGGACAGCCTTCGAAATGCGTCTGGTGTGGAGGAATAATAGACCTAGATCTGGCAATAACCGGCAAAACTAAAATAACAACATTCCTGTTGTTTTAAAGAAAGCGCTTTCACTAATCCTTTTGGCCATATTTTGGCAATATATGAGGAATACCAGGAAGCAGGTGTAACCTAATCATCTGCACGAGTGCTGTGGGAGATACGAGTAATGCCCACTACAAACAGAAGGGCTAGAGAGTGAACTGACTACGAGTCAAGCAGACACAGACCTCTGACCTGCAGCCGGACCCCTGTAACAACTTGAACGACTTTCACGGACTCGGCATGTATTAGTAAGGCAACATTGGAATTTGTGCTCCTAAGAGGTAAGCTTACCTTTACTCACGCCACCTGGGACGCCACGGACTGGACATCACCATTGTGTGTGAGTATCAAATCACGTATGATATCTAAATATTGCTGGATATCTGATCTGGAAATCCTCTGTTAGAAAACTACGGCTAACTTGCAGTATTGTATCTAAACTCTGAAAGTCCAGCAATACAATTGATACGCTTATACAAAGACGGGGTATCGGCGTGTAAGAATATATATAGTCCAGCAGGGGTACCCTGTTCATTCATTAAATAACTAAGTTTAATAGAAAGTTTAAGAATTTACATATACACAGACATAAACAGTTCTATGCAGTTAATCCATGCAAAGGCCAGAGTATGAGTTAATACCTAAGGTAAAGGTATACACGGCGGGAGGCCGGGGAAGGTTATCCCTAGCACTGATTCCCTAAACTGGTCCTCTGCCCAGGGACGTCTCCTGGTGGTGGGGGCGCCCTGTCCACGTGCCTAACCTCCAACTCCTAACTATCCCTGGTGAGGTGAATGGTGGAGTAGGAGGATATGCGTGGTATCTGAATGGAAAACTAGCACAGATGGGAAGGATTAGTTACAGAGGTGTCCACTGCATACAACCCTCGTGGCATAACCAGGAGGTACAGGGCACACCTAGAGGATAAAATTTACAAATAAACGCACAATTGAATATAGATAAATTAGGATAAATGACCTACAAGCCCCGACGCGTTTCACCCATACAGAGGGTTCATCAGGGGGTTACGTGTGGTAGGTATGTAGAGATCCTGGGACCCTTGCCAATGGTTATGGCCGCCCCAGTTCAATGATACGTGCGTACATACATAACAGGAATAAACAATCCTTAATGACCCAACAGACCCAAAGTAGTTAGACGATTGCCATATAGCAGTTTACATACGGTTTAACGACGGCACGGTTAGTAGACTCGTCTGCCTACGTACACACTGAAAAAATAGACATACAGGACCCAAGTTAGTACAGATGAGATAACCAAGGGTGAATGCCCATAACGCTGGGTATTATATGTGAATAGGTACCTGAGGTTGGCAATGAATGATTGCGAATAGATCATTCCTGAGGAAGCTCCTAACTGAGAGCATATGTCTGCCTGGCTGAAGTGCACCACAAGGGATATAGGTGCCCCAGTTTAATCACCCAGGATGCCGGGCTAACCACCCAGAAGATACCTAGAAGATAAATGTACCTAAACATAGACTCAGGGCTGAGGACCAAATGTAGATAAAAAGAGATATTGTCTAATACTCACATAGTGTGGTCAGTAGTGTGGAAAATTGGGTCTGAGGTGGTAAGCCTCGGTTTAGCCCTCCCTTAAAAATCCCCACCGCCCAATCACAGGTGAAGGCACTTACATGATTAGAGTATGGCCATAAACAAACGAGCGTTCTGAAGGGGGGCAACCTCTATTTGAAACCATGTAGGTGGTCATGACCGGCGGATGCATGGTGGAACTACTACAGGCCGTCCTGTGTAGTTTGTGTTCCGGCCTGCGTGTATGCTTAGGCCGCACGCCGATATGCGTGTCAGCGTGGACCGCACGCCGGAAGTGACGTACATGCAGTAGCTAGCAACCGGAAGTGCGGTATGTGCGTGTCAGCTTGACACGCACCCCGCAACTGATGCCTCCCATAGGGTGATGCGCCGGAACTAAGCTGTCCTGATGGATGGAGACGGTGGGCTGCGCATATAGTCATAGTCAAGTAGTGCTCTATAATGATCAAGAATAGTCTGTGGTCCGGTTGGGCCAGGCCACAAATGAAATAATGACCATAACGTTGCGACTAATGGGCATGTTTAGGGGACATATAAGGATGGGGCATAAGGAGATACCGTGCCAGGGAAGATGAACATAGGACTGTTAACATACATGTATATAAATACTAGGATATAAAAAGATGAAAAGGCGGAGCTCCCTTGAGGATAACAAGGAAGCCCAATTAGGGGTCTGTCACTATGTATAGACACCCCATAAATGTAACATTCGGGTACTTTACGTACCCAGGCTATATACCATGGAACTAGAAGTCTTACTGAGGCCAGAAATGCAGAGGGGATAGTCAACTGACAGGGGAGACCCCACTACGAGGCCAGGGCAATGAAACAAAGGGAAGTTTATGACAGAGTGGATGTTGTTATTCGTGCCGTAGGGCATATAGAGAGCATGAACAGTTGTATCTAAACTCCCTGGATTGCAACAGTTCAGCAACAGTTTCTCTTCCAGGGAAGCGGCTGCGAGTGAGATATAATCTTCGCATTGATAACATTGAGCCCATACAGACCGAGGGCAGTATACGATCTAGGACTGTGACCGAATATTGTATTATTTTGAACACTATAACACATTATATTTTTACCATTGGATTTATATCCACGTCAACAAATCATTTTGTTTCAGCACGATTATACACAGATGGACTTTGTTTTATCATCAGTGATTTTTTTGCACTATTAGCATTTTTTGATCATTATTTCACCTATAGGGAGTAGGACTTTATTGGATTGACTTACAGACGTGGACAAAATTGTTGGTACCCTTTGGTCAATGAAAGAAAAAGTCACAATGGTCACAGAAATAACTTTAATCTGACAAAAGTAATAATAAATTAAAATTCTATAAATGTTAACCAATGAAAGTCAGACATTGTTTTTCAACCATGCTTCAACAGAATTATGTAAAAAAATAAACTCATGAAACAGGCATGGACAAAAATGATGGTACCCCTAACTTAATATTTTGTTGCGCAACCTTTTGAGGCAATCACTGCAATCAAACGCTTCCTGTAACTGTCAATGAGACATCTGCACCTCTCAGCAGGTATTTTGGCCCACTCCTCATGAGCAAACTGCTCCAGTTGTGTCCGGTTTGAAGGGTGCCTTTTCCAGACTGCATGTTTCAGCTCCTTCCAAAGATGCTCAATAGGATTGAGGTCAGGGCTCATAGAAGGCCACTTTAGAATAGTCCAATTTTTTCCTCTTAGCCATTCTTGGGTGTTTTTAGCGGTGTGTTTTGGGTCATTGTCCTGTTGCAAGACCCATGACCTGCGACTGAGACCAAGCTTTCTGACACTGGCTAGTACATTTCTCTCTAGAATTCCTTGATAGTCTTGAGATTTCATTGTACCCTGCACAGATTCAAGACACCCTGTGCCAGACGCAGCAAAGCAGCCCCAGAACATAACAGAGCCTCCTCCATGTTTCACAGTAGGGACAGTGTTCTTTTCTTGATATGCTTCATTTTTTCGTCTGTGAACATACAGCTGATGTGCCTTGGCAAAAACTTCGATTTTTGTCTCATCTGTCCACAGGACATTCTCCCAGAAGCTTTGTGGCTTGTCAACATGTAGTTTGGCATATTCCAGTCTTGCTTTTTTATGATTCGTTTTCAACAATGGTGTCCTCCTTGGTCGTCTCCCATGTAGTCCACTTTGGCTCAAACAACGACGGATGGTGCGATCTGACACTGATGTTCCTTGAGCATGAAGTTCACCTTGAATCTCTTTAGAAGTCTTTCTAGGCTCTTTTGTTACCATTCGGATTATCCGTCTCTTAGATTTGTCATCAATTTTCCTCCTGCGGCCACGTCCAGGGAGGTTGGCTACAGTCCCATGGATCTTAAACTTATGAATAATATGTGCAACTGTACTCACAGGAACATCTAGTTGCTTGGAGATGGTCTTATAGCCTTTACCTTTAACATGCTTGTCTATAATTTTCTTTCTGATCTCTTGAGACAGCTCTTTCCTTTGCTTCCTCTGGTCCATGTCGAGTGTGGTACACACCATATCACCAAACAACACAGTGATTACCTGGAGCCATATATATAGGCCCAATGGCTGATTACAAGGTTGTAGACACCTGTGATGCTAATTAGTGGACACACCTTGAATTAACATGTCCCTTTGGTCACATTATGTTCTGTGTTTTCTAGGGGTACCATCATTTTTGTCCATGCCTGTTTCATGAGTTTATTTTTTTACATAATTCTGTTGAAGCATGGTTGAAAAACAATGTCTGACTTTCATTGGTTAACATTTATAGAATTTTAATTTATTATTACTTTTGTCAGATTAAAGTTATTTCTGTGACCATTGTGACTTTTTCTTTCATTGACCAAAGGGTACCAACAATTTTGTCCACGTCTGTATATTATAAACTAGGATTGGAACTCACTGTGTATTTCAGTACGCCTGGAACATATTTTTATTGCATTTTTATTCATGGTATTTTTAATTACTTACTAGATATAATAGGAAGACTATCCATATATCTTGATTCGGATTTCTGTGGCATTTTATATAGTAATAAATATAGATATTGTCACCACACTATTTCTATGTTCCGGATATAAGAGTGCCCATTCATTTCTTTGACATCATTTTCCTAGGTGGTCTGAGTGTGACATCAGATTGGTGCACCTTGCTATCCCCAATCAGAGGCAGAGCCGTCCTATACCTCCCTTTCAAAAGAAGCAATATACCTTTTTGCGCTGAGTTGTAAAACACAACCTCATAACAGGTGTTCCTGACTACTACACTATTTCAGAAAAGTAGATAACACTCAGGTCTCTTCTGTTCTAGAGATGACATTGTTCCACTCTTTAAAAGCTTATTAATGAATTTTACAATTGCCATTAGCAATCAGTACTACAGTAAGTTACTTCCTAGCTCCTATCCATGCATATTATATTCAAGCCTATGTCTTTCCCTGAATATATAATCTGTGGTGTACATAAAGGCATGTACGGTACACGTCTGTATTGTGAGCATGCCAGATCTGCATAGTGGCATGAGTATAACAATCTGGTAGCTCCTTGTCTCTGCTTTTAGTAATAACTTCTCCAGTATTTAATTATGGTTTGGAACCTCTGATGATACTTTTCTTTTCTAATTTTTGCATGACTACCAAGCAACCACAATTCGCAAGAACAAACTAATTAATGGATTCCAGTTCTGACAGCTACAAGAAGACAGATGAGAAAGTAACATGCTTCTGGCAGCGTGTTATCAATTGGAAAGCAACAGCGCATCCCCTCTGTGTGGTACAGTGAGCTGGAACAGACAATGACAGATGACACAGCCCTAGACAGTGATGCCTGTACAGTCTGACAGCTCCACTTGCAGTCAGTCAAGACCACAGTTTGAAGTGGAACTTAACCAACTTGATTTGCAGAATATGCTTCCTTTTGTCAGACTTAAGGATGTAGGTGAAATGAATAAAACTGTCATGTCATTTATACTATCTGTGAACCTCATGATCCATTATAGTGCAAGAAAAAAAAGGGAAAAAAATGTAAACCACCCGTCACCGAGGGGAAGAAGAGGAACAATGTCCTAAATAATGGAGATTGGCAACAGATTGTTATCTGGAAATAAGATGGACCAAACATTGTGATTCAGCCACGCTCAAGCCTTATATCATTTCATGCTTTCTTACTGCTTAATATTAACAGCAGTAATAATAATAGAAAAAAACTGTATTGATAGATAAATAGGAGATATATAGATAGATAAAGATAGTCACATTATGTCATTATGCAGAAGTCTGTGTCATGTATCAGGACATGTACAGTGTATGCACAATATCTATGGGAAGCGCACGTTTGACACTGCATTTCAGAGTGGATTTTGAAATTTTTGCTATAAAGTCATATAAAAAAAATGAAATGGTGTCTAGATCCATGTCCCGCAAAAGGAAATTTTTGCATATACAGGTGAAACTCGAAAAATTTGAATATCGTGCAAAAGTCCATTTTTTTCAGTGATGCGACTTAAAAGGAATTGCAGTAATGCAGCTTAAAATTAGAATTTTGTGAAAAGGTTCAATATTCTAGGCTCAAAGTGTCACACACTCTAGTCAGCTAATTAATCCATATCCCCTAAGCAAAGGGTACCTCAGAATTGTGACTTTGGGGTTTCATGAGCTGTAAGCCATAATCATCTAAATTATAACAAATAAAGGCTTGAAATATCTCGCTTTGCATGTAATGAGTCTCTCATATGTTAGTTTCACCTTTTAAAGTTGCATTAGTGAAATAAAAAAACTTTGCAGCATATTCAAATTTTTGGAGTTTCACCTGTAGAGTAGAAATTAATTACTCTGATTAGTTCTTAATGCTGAAATAGACATTAAGGGGACATTTATCAAACTGGTGTCAAGTAGAACTGGCTTAGTTGCCCATAGCAGCCAATCAGATTCAATCTTTCATTTTGGACAGCTCCTTTGGAAAATGAAAGGAGGAATCTGATTGGTTGCTCTGGGCAACTAAGCTAGTTCTACTTTGCCCCAATTTGATAAAAGACCCCCTTAAGGTATAACTTCTGTTTCTATTAAAATACACTCATTAACAAAAGAAATAATACACCAAGGAATTGCGAGATAGATAGATCAGCCGCACTCACCATCCGTGTTCACATCTTTATTGCAGGGTCTATTCCGGGGGTGGACTCACATGGAGCATCAATAAACAGCTTTTCATTGATGCTCCATGTGAGTCCACCCCCGGAATGTACCCTGCAATAAAGATGTGAACACGGATGGTGAGTGCGGCTGATCTATCTATCTCGCAATTTATTTAAATTCTGTTCAAGCCCTGCACCCCGCTTTCTGGATGGTCGGAGAAGGCCAGGATTGGGTTCCTTATAATTTCAGGTGGGAGAACGGTGCCCTCAGTACCTCTTGTTATATTTAATACACCAAGGAACTCACCAAGATGAAGTTGTTGGAATCGAATGAAACTTTGTATGTATGTAAGTGATTACAATATTTGAGCAAGAGGATAAGTTTATTGGGGAGAACTGTATAATTGAAGGAAGGATCTAGTACCCTGTAGGTCCTACTCTGGCCTGAATACAAGGTGAGATACGGTTGGACATATAGACATACAGGTTCTAGTATTCTGCGGCACATTTGTCGGTGACCGGGCAGGTCAAGGAAGTGTTGGAATCTGGCGGGTACTTTCCTGGGAAACCCTTGCTGTGTGTGGGTGAGCATTATCCGGCTAAAAATGCAGTTGGAAGCTCTGCCCTGATATTGACATTGCTATCTGGGTGAGTTATTTTTTGTTAATGAGTGTGTGTGTAAAAATGCACGCACAAAATATCAGAAGAATCTCATCATGGCTCACAGATGTAAAAGCAGGTAAACGATACAATAGCCTATATAATAATGAAACATTCATCAGCAAGTCTGAAGTCTCATGAGGGGTAAGTGAGAGTAGCAGGTGATGGTGTGATAAGATGATGGCACCTGTTCTTAATGATTCCCTATTCAATCCTTCAGAACAATAGGGTACTGCACTGAGAAGAGTAACTCCAATAGTATGGTATATGAAAAGTAATATGACCTGGTACAATATTAAATTCTGTACTGGGCTTCATTTTAATCAATGAAATGGAAGTGTTGGGGTATATCCACACAGTACATAAAATCACCCAGAAAATCTAACACAGAATTATGTGTGAATTTGGCTGCAGACTTGCCATGGATTTCATCCTAGGCATTGCAAAGGGTTAAATCTGCATGATAAATTGCCATGCTGCAGATTAAAAATCCACACCACAGGTCAATTTACACTGAGTGCTGTTTTCTGTGTTCAGTGTGTGGATGACATTTCTTCATATCCCATCCACTTGGATGGTACTGTAAAATGGTGTGGACTTCCACATGCAAATCCGTGGCAGCAAATCTGTAGCACTTCTGTCCCATGTGGATGTACCCTTGCAGGTATAGGAATGTGCGGACTGATTTACATTTGTTTCAACATCAATGAGTTAAAGGGTTTGGTCAGTTTATGGTTAATTTTAGAAATGTGGTCATAAAACCAGTCAGTATCTGGTGTGGCCACCATTTTCCTCATGCAATGCAACACATCTCCATTGCATTGAGTTGATCGGGTTGCTGATTGTGGCCTGTGGAATGTTGGTCCACTCCTCTTCCATAGCTGTGCGAAGTTGCAGAATATTGGCACGAACTGGAACACGCTGTTGTATATGCTGAGCATCCCAAACATGCTCAATGGGTGACATGTCCGTTGAGTATGCTGGCCATGCAAGAACTGGGATGTTTTCAGCTTCCAGGATTTGTGTACAGATCCTTGCAATATGGGGTCATACATTATCATGCTACAACATGAGGTGATACAACAATGGGCCTCAGGATCTCGTCATGGTATCTCTGTGCATTCAAAATGCCATCAATAAAATGCACCTGTGTTCATTGTCTATAAAACGCCTGCCCATACCATAACCCCACCGCCACCATGGGCCACTCAATCCACAATGTTGATGTCAGCAAACCGCTCACCCACATGGCACCACACACGCTGTCTGCCATCTGCCCTGAACAGTGAAAACCGAGACTCATCCATGAACAGAACGCCTCTCCAACGTGTCAGACGCCATCGAGCATTTGCCCACTCAAGTCGGTTACTACGACGAACTGCAGTCAGGTCCAGACCCTGATGAGGACGACGAGCATGCAAATGAGCTTCCCTGAGACGGCTACTGACAGTTTGTGCAGAAATTCTTTGGTTATGCAAACGAGTTGTTGCTTTAGCTGTCCGGGTGGCTGGTCTCAGACCATCATGGAGGTGAACATGCTGGATGTGGAGGTCCTGGGCTGGTGTGGTTACACGTGGTCTGCGGTTGTGAGGCCGGTTGGATGTATTGCCAAATTCTTGAAACACCTTTAGAGATGGCTTATGGTAGAGAAATGAACATTCCTTGCACGGGCAACAGCTCTTGTAGACATTCCTGCATCATGCCTATTCCACGCTCCCTCAAACGTTGCAACATCTGTGGCATTGTGCTGTGTGATCAAACTGCACATTTCAGAGTGGTCTTTTATTGTGGGCAGACTAAGGCACACCTGTGCAATATTCATGCTGTCTAATCAGCACCTTGAGATGCCACACCTGTGAGGTGGGATGGATTATCTCAGCAAAGGAGAAGTGCTCACTAACACAGATTTAGACAGATTTGTTAACAATATTTGAGAGTAATGGGTCTTTTGTTTATGTAGAAAATGTTTCAGATGGGAAATGGGAGCAAAACAAAAGTGTTGCATTTATGTTTTTGTTCAGTGTATGTTTATATTATACTTCGTAGGCCAAATGTTTGTTTTACTCATACTAAGGCCTTTTTTCAATCATTTCTGTCATGCTTTTTGTGAGTAATGTTTTTTCTTTATCTAACAGAGAAATGTATTATTATATCATGGAATAAGCCATTTAATTTCTGTACAATCTATCATTTTTAGCTTTATTTATAGAGCGTGGATGCACCTACTAGATCCTTTTTGGGATATATTTTACCATAAAACAAAAAAGTCTGTTATGACAGACACCCTTACAGGGGTTTTCAAGTTTGCATCTATATTCTTTAAAATAATCATTTATGAAAGTAGTTGTAATTGTGTATTTCTTTTACTGTATCTTTTTTGCTCCTATCTTCCATTCTAGACTGTGGTCACATGACCATGTCCATGCAGTTCTTTTTTACTTCTTGTGATGTTATGTCCATGAGCTTGTCAAAGCAGTAACATGTGCAGTAATAGGGGAGTGTCTAGGTATCTAGCTGGATGGGTGGAGCCATAAACTAGCTGGGCATTATTAGGGATGATATTGGAGATGTGTCAGGGAAAGGAGAAGGGCATCAGTAGTATGGTTGAATACAACAGGAAGTGCTACATACAAGATCTAAACCGTGCTGATTTATATGGTGAAAACAGGTCGAGAGAGTCAAAATTGAATGGAAAAAAAAGCATGGGGAAGATGTACATGTGGTAAGCAGCTATGTGAGCATATCAGTTAAAAACCATAGTAATCCTGGGAAATCCCTATAAATTATTGAATAATCTGCATGTTCATGGCAACTAGTTTTGATCGCGAATATTCTAATCGCAAATTTTTATTGCAAATATTGGCACTTCGAGAATTCACGAAGATATATAATATAGTGATATATATTCGTAATCGTAAGCATTTGAGATTTTTTTTTCATCAGTAACCTCCCTTCTTGCTTGTGGGCCAATGAGAAGGCTGCAATGTCTTTGTCTGAGCTTAGCAACATCCCTACCAACAATAGGAAATTTGCCTACCCCTTACTATATAAGAACCTCCCCAGCAGTAATTTTCTGCTGTTTTATGCAGTTGTGAGTGAGAGAGCAGTGACATTACTGTGCTCTGTGCTTTTTGGACTCATCTGGATTATTCAATTACATTAGATAGTTAGATAGCTCATATATATAATGCAGATAGTTAGTGGGAGATAGTCAGTGTAGGTTAGATAGTGATATAGTGTAGCTGATAGGTTCCAGTGCAGGGTGTTAGGTAGTGTTATAGGAATTATAGTTTCTCTGCTGTCTATACATACATGCTACAGACATAGTGCTGTGATGTCACAACAATACTTAGTGCACCAATCAGTAATATCTACTCAGACCTGATAAAATGTGAAGTTGCATGTATTGCACAAAAAATATGCTCATCATTAGTGCCGATTTGTGCAATCGCAAAAATAATGACTGAGATCACTAATTCTATAATTCGCAAATTTATTGTGAATATTAAGTGAAAAATTTGCTAAATATTGCGAAAAATAATATTGCCTATGCCGCTCATCACTAAAGAAAACATTTACAAAAAAAGTATGAGAAAACGTCTTTAAATAGAGAAAGAATTGAGGAACTAATTGAGGAACTATCTGAACATTAAAGATGAAATGTCAGGAGGTGTAAGAGTGATAGACCTTTTAATTATATCCTGTGTAGGATCAGAAAACTGTAGATAGATAGTGATGGAAAGCAGTTTGGCACTTATATATCAGAACTGGGAAAAGCTCCAACAAACTGGTGTGAAAAAGTATGTTAAGTGGTAAGGACCATTCAGGAGATTATTATAGTAAGTAAGCCAGGATATGACATCTTTCAATATTTTACCAGTACAGTGTATGAGAAAAGAATAGACGCAATAGAACGTAGTCAATAGAAAATCGAAAGCTGTTATAAGAGCAGCACAGCAGTCAGGTGCAAAACCTGTGTAGCGCTGCTTAGAAATAATGAAAGCTTCAACAAATCAATGACACTGGAACTAAAATAATTGAATACGTTGTCCAAAGCTGTGTAAGTAGAAATGGCAAATGGATGATGAAGACATGGTTGTAGGAGGCCGGGTTGTACAAAGACTGGCATGGGATCAGGCAAGATAGCGACATAAACACTAGGGGAGGTGAGTGTAGTATTTATTTATTTATTTAAAGTTTCTTTTTACTATGTAGAACCTCTAGATTTTCCAATTTGTTTTAGTTTTTTTACCTTGGATTTTGTTTAGCTCTTTAAACTCATAGGGAAAATCCATAACAAACCAGTGGAAATTCCGTATCAGAAATTGACAACGCAGTTCATTTTCTGCACAAAGTGTCTGTTTGTACAAACCTGGTTCTATAATCCACTGTGTATTTTCTATCTCCAAATCCAGAGGGAAAATTCACTGAAATTCCATTTAGGATGAACAGACTTTTCTTCAGATGATGGGTGTAGCTACCATTATAAGCAGGCACAGCAGCTACTATGGGTTTCAGAAGCCAAATAGGGCCAACTCCACATAAAGGTGAGCAGTAGTTACTAATCACTAATGAATAATGGAAGAGGTAGTGGGAAATCAAATGAAGAGTATTAGGGGAGCTAGGAAAATCAATAAGGGACAGATTCAAAGTACCCATAAGTTGTTCATGTCCTGAACTCTTGCTGGTGGCCATGACAGAGTGGGCCCTTAGTCTCAGTTTTATTAAGGGGTCCTGTATTGTTACACTCCTGCTTGCAAATGTGACATGTTCTGACATCGGGAAGCTGAACAGACACAAACTATATGTAAAAAAAAAACATAAAAAAGGTAATATCTATAGTTTGCAGATTTTCCACAACTGATAAAGGTTGCTTTGAAAATGAAGTAAAATGACCAAAATCTGTGAAATGGAATTTGAAATACAAAATAACAAAAAGGTAGCAAACAATAATAGCAATTGTTGTAAAGCAAAAGTAAGTGCATATGAAAATGTGGACACTATTTGAAAAGTTTCGCTTTTGAAAACATAGAAATGAAGGATTGATCGGCCTTTTCTATTTACTGCTCCATGCTTCATTTTCATCCCAAGGTTAGAGCATTCATTCTCTGCATACTTAAAAAAGGCCACCCCAGGATTTGAGGCTCCAGTCAGAGGCAGAAAATCAAAATCACAGCGTGGGACAAATGTATGAAAGAACACAGGCAATAATAATAACAAAAATATATTGCACTGCTTTGAGAAAGCTACTTAAAAGGCATTAAGAAAAAAAGAGGCATGGAGAAGTTGACAGTGATTTTACTCCAAGTATTTTTGGAATCTAGGAACATGGGAGAAACTCTCTCTTTTTCTTTACTTACAAAGAAGATTTACAAAACTGTGGTATGTATATTATGCATAAATGACACTGTCAAAGGACAATGAATCCTGATGAGACATCAATAGGCAGGGTGGGGTAGAATGCATCAATTATCTCCATGTAGTCCCAAGTGCATATGCTCAAACATCGTGTAGAACTTGTTCATGAACAGTTTTACTATTCTTTCACATGGAAAGCAAAATGAGAAATATAAGCAGTGGGCATAGTATAGTATAACATGTGCTTCTCTTCCGGGTATTTCAGTGCCAGCTACAGGTACATTCCCATACAGTGTCAACCACAACCCTCTCCATGGTCTTGCGTTCTCCATGGTCTTGCTTTTCTTGTCCTCAGTGAGCATCATTCCTTTGAGACTCACATTGAGGCTGTCATGGGAATGAATAGAGAAACTGACTTCCTGTCCACAGATAAGGTGCTGTGTCAGTTGAAGAATCAAAATGTTGGTCACATGACACCTTTGGAGGCCAGAATTAAGTGGATAACTCACAAAAACAGCCCCCTGATTAGAAGATTACCTTCACCACAATTTACATCATGTACCTTTCTAACAGGCTAGAGAATACACATTTTTGTAGGAGTGCTTCTTTAAGGCCTTATGCACACGACCGTTGTTCTGGTCCGCATCCGAGCCGCAGTTATTGCGGCTCGGGTACAGACCCATTCACTTCAATAGGGCCTCAAAAGATGCGGACAGCACTCCGTGTGCTGTCCGCATCCGTTGCTCCATTACTTAGCCCTGGAAAAAAAATATAACATGTTCTATTCTTGCCCATTTTGCGGACAAGAATAGGCATTCATACAATTATGCAAATTCCAGAAGGCACACGGTCGGCTTCCGTATTTTGCGGATCCGCAACTTGCGGACCGCTAAAGAACAGAACGGTCGTGTGCATGAGGCCTAAGACTGGGGAAACACAGTGACTTTGGCTCGTGACCAAAGATTGCAGAAATGTGGTACTGTATGTTGTTGTGCTGCAACTCGCAAGTGGCCCATGCAACATGACCCCAATTCTCTTTCACTAATTGCAATGTAGCATTGCATTGCTATCATCTGTGGTCATGCAATGTGTGTCACGAGTCAAAGTTGCCATGTTACCCCAGCCTAATGGCATTGATGTATTGATGAGTATCCGTGCATATCAACTAAGTTGTGTAAAGCAAAATGCCTGGCATTAGCCACAAAAGGGACAAGAAGATAAGGTAGAGCATTCTCATTGCTCTGTCCATCAACATCTACGGGAGTTAAGGGGTTTGTCCCACAAAAAATATTCTACATTATTCAAACCAGCATCTGAACCTGAACATTTTTGCAATTGCACATAATTAAAAATGTAATATAGCTACTGAGTTATTCAATGAAATGTATCTGTATGGCGCCACCTGTTGTTTGCTTTTTTCTAATTTCTCAGTCCTGCTTACTGAGATGGAAACACATGCTCAGTTCCATTCTTCAACTGCCGCCAGCTGCAGTAGAAAGGGCATGCCCCCTAAGCTGAAATAAATCTAGCAAAACAATTTCAGAAATGAATGGGGAAAGCTCTGGATCCATGTGAGGTACAGGACTGGTTCTAAATTTGTTAGAAAGAGACTGCTATGTACTATGTAATATTGGGATTTCATTTTTTACATTAATCATTGGATAACCCCTTTTAATTGAACAGCCAAGCTGATGTAGACTATATAAGACTGGAGTCTGGAGATTTGTAGACATGTGTAGAGAATAGAAGATTGAGTTCTTTGTTTGTTAATATAAAATATATTGCACCCAGAATTTTTAAATTCACCACTTCATGTCTAATCTGAAATACTATCGACCTCAGCCTAGTTAGTCAGTAGGAATATTGCCTCCTATTATACATATTATAATGCCATATTAAGTGAATAATAAACTTACACTGCATTGTTCAAATATTTCAATTGTTCTTGTCTCAGAAAAGATGTGTGAAGTGTCTAGATTTATTTAGGTAACATTGTTTTAGAAAAGGCATTCTCACTTCTATAAAGAACGTATTCGTGTTAATGAGTTCAATAAACACCATAACAGTCTGTGATAGCACACTTTACTTTGAGCTGAATTGTGCATGCCCTAGATGCCCTAGATGCCCGCCTGCAAAGGTTTATTCAAGCTCTGTAGTGCTGGTGGTTAAGAACAAATCGATATAGACAAATATTACTTACATATCTTTAAGTAATTACATATCTTTAAATTATCCAATTTAAAAAAATAAAAAATAAAATTGTGATTTAAAATATTTTGATGACTAGACACACCTAGAAATTTCACTTGGGGTAGGTTCCTAAGCTACCTACAGCTGCTGTCCTCCACTCTTTCATTCTCTTTACTACACTCTTCACTAGCATGCTGTCACGAGGGTGTCACGACCTATTGCTGACCCTGTTGTGCCTGGGGTCAGAAGGTCACAGCGGGTGGCTATGCACTCAGTTTCTCAAGGGATTGCTCCATGACCTAATGGAGAAAATTGGATTCCGGCCCAGGTTTTCCTGCTTAGGTTTGCGATCCTTTTTGTCCCATTAGCTTTCCCTTTCAGCTGTTCCCTGTCAGCCACTCCCAGCTACTATATATTCTCACTTTCTGCTTCCCTTGTTGCCAGATAGACCTAGACCTTCTTTTCAGATCTTCTATTCTGACCTCAGGTGGACAACTGTTGCTGTAGAGCTGTTGGAACCGGAGCTGTTGGATCGCCGGTTCACACTGTTTTTGTCTCCTGTTGTTGTCTCCCTTCGGGGATTGTTGATTGTATTTGTGTTGTTTGTCTATTCCCTGTTGTTACCCTAGGTGTTGGTGGTGAGGACTAGTGCTCCCACTGCCCAATTCACTACCTACGGCTTATTTCAGGGTAAGCCAGGGATGAGCCACGTGATCAGCGTACGGGTTAGCAGCCTATCTAGGGATGTCAGGGCAGCTAGATGCCAGTGCCAGGTGAGCTAGGGGTCACCACTCCTCCCTCTCCCAAGTGGAAGGGTTCTCCTCATGTATCGAGACCCATTCAACTTGAATGGGTCCGTGATCTGTATGCACCAAAAAAAATAGAACATGTTCTATTTTTTTGCAGTGTGTAGGCACGGACAGAATCACCACAGAAGCACTCCATAGTGCTTCTGTGGGGTTCCGTGCCGCCGTTCCACAACGCAGCTCCAGATTGCCGACCCATTCAAGTGAATGGGTCCCCATCCGTAATGCGGGGAGCACATGGCAGGTGCCCGCATATTGCGGACCCGCTGTTTGCGGGCCGCAATATGTTCTCGGCCGGGCAACGGCCGTGTGCATGAGGCTTGAGGCTGAGATTCCCAATTGTATAATACAGCTGGCTCCCATAAGTGATGATAAGGGCATACAGCACCTTACATGTACAGCCACATAAGTAAGAAATGTAGGATGGGCACTTATGAGATATTAAACCCCATATCAGACACCAAAATGAATACAGACTACACCACTAAATAAACTAAATAAACTTAGATCTCAGACCAGACACTGTGAACTAATAAGACCCCAGACCCAAAAAGGAATTCAGACCACAGACCAAAAGATTAATTAAATAGAGACCTCCAAATAAGACCACAAAGTAATTTTAGAAACAAGAGCAAATTCTTAAACAAATACAGTGGGATGCGAAAGTTTGGGCAACCTTGTTAATCGTCATGATTTTCCTGTATAAATCACTGGTTGTTATGATAAAAAAAAGTCAGTTAAATATATCATATAGGAGACACACACAGTGATATTTGAGAAGTGAAATTAAGTTTATTGGATTTACAGAAAGTGTGCTATAATTGTTTAAACAAAATTAGGCAGGTGCATAAATTTGGGCACCACAAAAAAGAAATGAAATCAATATTTAGTAGATCCTCCTTTTGCAGAAATTACAGCCTCTAAACTCTTCCTGTAAGTTCCAATGAGAGTCTGGATTCTGGTTGAATGTATTTTGGACCATTCCTCTTTACAAAACATCTTTAGTTCATTCAGGTTTGATGGCTTCCGAGCATGGACAGCTCTCTTTAAGTCACACCACAGATTTTCAATTATATTCGGGTCTGGGGACTGAGATGGCCATTCCAGAACGTTGTACTTGTTCCTCTGCATAAATGCCTTAGTGGATTTTGAGCAGTGTTTAGGGTCGTTGTCTTTCTGAAAGATCCAGCCTCGGCGCAGCTTCTGCTTTGTCACCGATTCCTGGACATTGGTCTCCAGAATCTGCTGATACTGAGTGGAATCCATGCGTCCCTCAACTTTGACAAGATTCCCAGTCCCTGCACTGGCCACACAGCCCCACAGCATGATGGAACCACCACCATATTTTACTGTAGGTAGCAGGAGTTTTTCTTGGAATGCTGTGTTCTTTTTCCTCCATGCATAACGCCCCTTGTTATGGCCAAATAACTAAATTTTAGTTTCATCAGTCCACAGCACCTTATTACAAAATGAAGCTGGCTTGTCCAAATGTGCTTTAGCCCACCTCAAGCGGCACTTTTTGTGCTGTGGGTGGAGAAAAGGCTTCCTCTGTATCACTCTCGCATACAGCATCTCCTTGTGTAAAGTGCGCCGAATGGTTGAAAGATGCACAGTGACTCCATCTGCAGCAAGATGATGTTGTAGGTCTTTGGTGCTGGTCTGTGGGTTGACTCTGACTGTTCTCACCATTCGCCACTTCTGTCTATCCGAGATTTTTCTTGGTCTGCCACTTCGAGCCTTAACTTGAACTGAGCCTGTGGTCTTCTATTTCCTCAATATGTTCCTAACTGTGGAAACAGACAGCTGAAATCTCTGAGACAGCTTTCTGTATCCTTCCCCTAAACCATGATGGTAAACAATCTTTGTCTTCAGGTCATTTGAGAGTTGTTTTGAGACCCCCATGTTGCTACTCTTCAGAGAAAATTAAAAGAGGAGAGAAACTTACAATTGACCCCCTTAAATACTCTTTCTCATAATTGGATTCACCTGTGTATGTAGGTCAGGGGTCACTGAGCTTACCAAGCCAATTTGAGTTCCAATAATTAGTTCTAAAGGTTTTGGAATCAATAAAATGACAACAGTGCCCAAATTTATGCACCTGCCTAATTTTGTTTAAACAATTATAGCACATTTTCTGTAAAGCCAATAAACTTCATTTCACTTCTCAAATATCACTTTGTGTGCCTCCTATATGATATATTTAACTGACATTTTTTATCGTAACAACCAACGATTTATACAGGAAAATCATGACTATTAACAAGGTTGCCCAAACTTTTGCATCCCACTGTAGGGACACAGACATCAAAATGAATTCAGACCTCATGCCATACTCCTAATTAAATCCAGACCTCAAACCAAACCTCTAAAATAGTTATTAATAACTAATACACACCTCAAAGAAGACCTAAAAAACAAAATTATTTCAGACTTTTGACCAGACCCCTTAAACATATTCTGCCATGAATCCCAAAATAAATACAGAACCCAAACCAGGGCAAAAATAAAAAAAAATCTGACCAGAGCACAGCAATTACTTAGCAAACCTTGCTACCAGGTTCTCTTTACCTCAGGGCACCGACAGATTAAGTAGAACATAGACCATGGAATCTTCCTCAAACTTGGGCCTCCCACCCTCTCTACCACATCCTCCTATTTATGCAGTCAGCACAATTTTTCTGTGTTAAGTTTAATTTTTATTGTAGGAAAATTGACAACTGGATGTTACCATTCCTCGATTCCTTGAGTTCCATAGTCAAAATCAGTTATTTGCGCTACGGGAAGTTTCCATTTTTGCCATTCACACATTTCTTATCACAAAAAAAATGAACCTACTTAAAACGTAACTTTTCTATTTAAAGATAAATCCCACAAAATTAATTGTTATGAATCTTATAAATATACTGCAGGAATAATATCATATTGGAATGGTAGACTGCATATATGGATGGCAAAGTCCAATATTAATGCTACATTTGTAGCCACTCACGGTTTTGATGCTGGTTGAGTCAAGAATAAATGGCTGCACGGTCTAAAGTTAGAGAGAAAATAACATCTTTGTGGATCACCCTGTTTTCAATTTTCACCTTGCTGTCGTTCACTTGATCGTTGAGTCGACACTGTGGAATATGGTGGTTCCAAAGGTTTAGAATACAGGGATCTTTATCACTAGTACTCTACGTTCCACGTGTCACTTTTACATCTTATAGGATATAAGCTTTTGGCTGGGTGGTGGGAGATGAATCCCTACTTGGACTGTCACACCCTGCCTAAAAGCGGAGGAATCGCCCACCTATATGCAGAGGAATCGCCCCAAAAAGGAACGGCCCCACTTATCGGTGGCTTAATAACTTTCCCTTCCTAGATGTGATACTCCCAGACAAAATCAATAATATTTCCCAAGCATACCATCCCGACGCGTTTCCCCTGGTCGGAATAGAGGACAGGTTCATCGGGGGATATAGATGATAAAGTGAAGCTTGATAGCTGCAGCAATATGCCGACTGGATGCTCAGCAGCCATTCACACATTTCCCAGAGAAATAACAAGGAACAGAACAACACATACAGTAATTCTAAGAATAGTGCTATCGCATAGGTAATACAAGTACTTACTAAAAAGACATGTCGCAACGGTCTCATTGCAGCTGGATCGATAAGTATTTAAACTTCTTACATTGGACATTGTACTTTATTAGATACTGCACTTTACTGGTCTGATTTGACTATTTAAAATGGTTAATGTGGATGCTACACAAAATTGTTGAAATATATAAAACGCATTGTGCTGAATTATGTGTCTTTTTGGCTTGATGTCAGAACACTTGACAGGTCCTCATTAAATCCGCTGACTCATAGATGATTGGAATCATTATCTTTCCCTTTCTTCCCTATCCAGTCTACACCGATTTGATGAATACTCTTGACCTAAGAGCCTATAGCAACACCAGACAAGTAAATTAATCCAGACCATAGGCCACACCCTTAAATTAATGCAGACCCCTAAATTAATTAACCCTATACTAGATTCCTAAATAATTTAGACTTTAGACGGAAACCGTAAATTCAGATCCCATAACAACCCATAAATAAATTCAGGCCATATACTAGACTGCTAAATTCAGACTGCAGACCAGACAAGAAAAAATATTTAGAAATGTCATGGCTCTCAGGCTTCTCTTCAGATCCAGGAGCCATCAGCATTAGGGTACTTTCACACTTGCGGCAGTGTGATCCGGCGGGCAGTTCCGTCGTCGGAACTGCCCGCCGGATCCGTCGATCTGCCGCTGACTGAAAGCATTTGTGAGACGGATCCGGATGCGGATCCGTCTCACAAATGCATTGCAAGGACGGATCCGTCTCTCCGCTTGTCATGCGGACCGACGGATCCGTCTTGTAAATTTTTTCACATTTTTACCGATCTGCGCATGCGCATGCCGGAACGACAGATCCGGCATTCCGGTATTCTGAATGCCAGATCCGACGCTAATACATTCCTATGGGAAAAAATGCCGGATCCGGCGTTCAGGCAAGTCTTCAGTTTTTTTCACCGGAGATAAAACCGTAGCATGCTGCGGTTTTCTCTTTTGCCTGATCAGTCAAAACGACTGAACTGAAGACATCCTGATGCAAACTGAACGGATTACTCCATTCAGAATGCATTAGGATAAAACTGATCAGTTCTTTTCCGGTATTGAGCCCCTGTGACGGAACTGTATGCCGGAAAAGAAAAACGCAAGTGTGAAAGTTGCCTAAGGGCTCTTTCACACTTGCGTTCTTTTCTTCCGGCAGAGTTCCGTCGTCGGGGCTCTATGCCGGAAGAATCCTGATCAGTTTTATCCTAATGCATTCTGAATGGAGAAAAATCCGTTCAGGTTGCATCAGGATGTCTTCAGTTCCGGACCGGAACGTTTTTTTGCCGGAGAAAATACCGCAGCATGCTGCGCTTTTTGCTTCAGCCAAAAATCCTGAAGACTTGCGGCAAGGCCGGATCCGGAATTAATGCCCATTGAAAGGCATTGATCCGGCCTTAAGCTAAACGTCGTTTCTTCGCATTGCCGGTTCCGACGTTTAGCTTTTTCTGAATGGTTACCATGGCTCCCGGGACGCTAAAGTCCTGGCAGCCATGGTAAAGTGTAGTGGGGAGCAGGGGAGCAGTATACCTTACTTACAGTCCGTGCGGCTCCCGGGGCACTTCAGAGTGACGTCAGGGCGCCCCAAGCGCATGGATCACGTGATCGCATGGCACGTCATCCATGCGCATGGGGCGCTCTGACGTCATTCTGGAGCGCCCCGGGAGCCGCACGGACTGTAAGTATACTGCTCCCCGCTACTACTATGGCAACCAGGACTTTAATAGCGTCCTGGCTGCCATAGTAACACTGAAAGCATTTTGAAGACGGATCCGTCTTCAAATGCTTTCAGTTCACTTGCGTTTTTCCGGATCCGATGTGTAATTCCGGCAAGTGGAGTACACGCCGGATCCGGACAACGCAAGTGTGAAAGAGGCCTTAGGACATCGTGCCCATCGCAGTACATAATGGCATCAGGACCTGGTGCTGTGCTGCTTGGAGATGAAGAGGAACCTAGGAGTATGGTTAAATATAATTAGCTGTTATCTACTGGATTAAGACAATGGCTGAAGGAAAAAAAAGACTGCTGCCAAAGCCATCCATATTATAATCCATCACTGTGTCAGAGCACCACTCCACTAGGTCCTGATGATTCTTCAAAGAAGGACTAGGTAAATAATACTTATGCCACATTCAAGATTTAGGCCAGACGATGCTGTATTTTAGTTTCCATATTATATTATAGGCTTGGTCCTATGGTTAAAGTACTCATTGGGTCACCATAGAATTCTATACTGTTTCTAGTCTCTGATTTTTGTTCACTTGAACTGCAGGCAGTTTGGATCTTATAGTCATAATATGAATGCTAAAATGTAACTACATTATGGTCATTTAAATGTGGCCTTACACTTTGAGGAAGATTTACAAGTGCAAGGAAATGCTGGAACAATCATATTCCACCTCTAATTTTTCTATAGCCTTTGCCTCAAAGCAGTGACTTCAAAAAAATTGTCTGGTTTCTGGAGGAAACCAGATAAGGCTCCTTTCACACCTGCGTTCAGGTGTCCGCTCGTGAGCTCCGTTTGAAGGGGCTCACAAGCGGCCCTGAACGCAGCCGTCTGGCCCTAATGCATTCTCAGTGGAGACGGATCCACTGAGAATGCATCCGCCTGCCAGCGCTCAGTGAGCGGACACCTGAACGCTGCAAGCAGCGTTCGGGTGTCCGCCTGGCCGTGCGGAGGCGAGCGGATCCGTTCCGACTTATAATGGAAGTTAATGGGGACGGATCCGCTTGAAGATGACACCATATGGTTCAATCTTCAAGCGGATCCGTCCCCCATTGACTTTCAATGTAAAGTCTGAACGGATCCGCTCAGGCTACTTTCACACTTAGAAAATTTTTCTAAGTTATAATGCAGACGGATCCGTTCAGAACGGAGCCACCGTCTGCATTAATATGAGCGGATCCGTTCAGAACGGATCCGATCGAACGCTAGTGTGAAAGTAGCCTAACCCCTGGAATCCACCTGAAATAATGAAGAGGTAAGTACTTACCTCATAGATCCTGCGCTACCACTCAAAGATTTCACGCCACTCCTCCAGTATATCCGGATGCAGATGTGACATCATGTTGACAAAATATGACTGCTATAGCCAGTGATTGGCTGTTGTGGTCACGTGATGTCAACATGACATCACTGCTGCAGCTGGGTAAGTAGAACTCCAATTTAAATGTGCCTGTTTTCCATCTACAGGCCACATTTAGGTGCACCTGTGAGGCCTGGGCCATATCAGCCAGTCTTGAGTGGGACTCGCAGACTCCTCCCTCCTCCCATTGCAAGCATGGTTACATGCTGGAGGTAACTGGTGAGTTGTTTGTGAGTCGGCCTCATGCTCCTGTAATTTGCCTACTGGCTCCTGGTATCGCCCATACGGCGCAGGTAGGAGAGTGTTAGGTCCCGGGCTACTTGAGAAACCTTGGCGTGGTGCCCGGGCTTAGACATGTTCTGCACCGTAGGACATGTTGACTAATCTCTCAATTTTAAAATCAGTTTGAGGGTTTAGTGAGACCGCAGAGTGCACCTGTCTTTGCTATTATTTTGTTATTTTGTTATATTAATTATGACATCCGCACTTGTTACCTTGTGTGAGATGTCTATTGTGGTACTTGTCGTTCGCCGCGGGCATCCTTCACCGTATGCATTTTGCTGGGGATCGCCATTAGCAACGGGCCACAAGTGCAGGATTTGCTCCCCTGTATATATGCACGACTGCATGTGGGTTTGAGCACCTCCTGCTAATGCCACCTTGTCTTCTTTGGTTTGTATATATAGATTCCTGGAGGTGTATAAACTCCAATTTAAATGTGCCTGTTTTCCATCTACAGGCCACATTTAGGTGCACCTGTGAGGCCTGGGCCATATCAGCCAGTCTTGGGTGGGACTCGCAGACTCCTCCCTCCTCCCATTGCAAGCATGGTTACATGCTGGAGGTAACTGGTGAGCTGTTTGTGAGTCGGCCTCATGCTCCTGCAATTTGCCCACTGGCTCCTGGTATTGCCCATACGGCTCAGGTAGGAGAGTGTTAGGTCCCGGGCTACTTGAGAAACCTTGGCGTGGTGCCCGGGCTTAGACATGTTCTACACCGTAGGACCTGTTGGCTAATCTCTCAATTTTAAAATCAGTTTGAGGGTTTAGTGAGACTGCAGAGTGCACCTGTCTTTGCTATTGTTTTGTTAAGTAGAGCCCTGCCAGAAGGTTCAGAGGCAGGTAACTACTTACCTCTTATTTATTTCAGGTGGATCCCTGGTTGCGCACTTTCTCCCTGAAACTGGACAACCCCTTTAATGCTTGCTATGGACAACTAAACCATTTTGTCTTTGCAACAGATTTGATAAATCTCCATCTCTTTGCTTTAATTTGGAACCAAGAATTGATCCCAAGAGGAAAAGTGTTCATGAGATTTGTCCCTTAGGCCTCCTGCACACGAACGTTGTCGTATTGCGGACCGCATTTGCGGATCCGCAAGACACGGGCACCGTTCTGTGGCCATTCCGCATCACGGATGCGGACCCATTCACTTCAATGGGTCCGCAAATCCAGAGATGCGGAATGGTGCGGAACGGAGGCACGGAACGGAACCCTACGGGAGTGCTTCCGAGGGGGGTTTCGTCCGGTACTTCCGTTCCGCAAAAAGATAGAACACGGACGGTGTTCGTGCATTGAGGCCCGCATTTTGCGGGCCGCAGCACGACCACGGGCACACACAGGAGGTCTAAGGCTGGGTTCACACCTGAGGGTTTTACAGCGCGTTCCTACGCGCTGTAAAACGCTCAACACGGAGAAACCAATGATTCCCTATGGGAATGGTTCTCACCTGGGCGTTTTACAGCGCGTACGATCGCGCTGTAAAACGCCCGACGCTCAAACAAGTGCTTGAGCTTTTTTTTGGGCGTTTGTCGCGCGTTCCCACACATAGATATTCGGGAACGCGCGACAATGTGTGCACGCCTGTCTCTGTATGCGCGATTGTAAACGCCCGTACAATCGCGCATACAGAGCGCTCGTTTCAGAACGCTCAGGTCTGAACCCAGCCTTAGTCCCTAAATCACTTCCACAATACATGTGTGATATGCCACTTAGCCCCATGTATACCTCACGCACCCATACGTTAAAGAATACTGCTCTTCTATTGATCTCAGAATTGTGCACTTAATTTCTTAAGCATCGGGTCCTGTAAATGCATTAAGGAAATGCTCAAAGGTTGCATATATTCACTTAGGAGAACAAAGAACTATTCTGTTAATTAGTGTGCTTACTTCCACATTCAGTAGTGTATGCAAAAGACAAAAGTTGTCATTTCCTTCTCCGGTAATTATGTCAGTTTATTACTGCGGACCTCCAACATGCTAACAAGCTAGGACGCCGTTTTATTAGAATTCACTCTGCTCTGCCGCCCTATGCATATTTATTATGTGAGAGAATGGGATTCTCTTCTTCTATCCTTCACTAATTTAAAAAGAAGATATCCTCGATGAAATGTATTCAAATATTTTGACATTTTGCTTCACCTCACTTACAGAGCAGAAATTGTTTCTGACAGTTATTATACAGTATGGAATCCTGCTGCTTCCTTCTGCTGCAGCACAGGTTCAAAAGACATAGAAATTGCGTTTTGTTCAAAGAGAGAATATCTTGGCCCAGAAATAAGAACACTGTCAGCTGTGATTCACAGAAAGTTTAGATATGATCAGCTTTCAAACTTAACATGTATTTGGTCCTTCAAGCTGAGAAAGAAGCTGAGCGTTGGAAGGTTTGCCATTTTCTTGCTGTTAAACACAAAAGCTTTATTGGGAGAAGGAGGCGTTCAATCATTGCATTCATTTTGGCAAGTATATCATCCAGGTATTTAAAAGGTTAATATCACGCTTCCTTCTCACTGCATGACAGTACTATGTATTTGTTACTGAACTGGACTTATGTTTGCTAGACGCTAAAGATCTGAGGGCAGTTGCTTTTTACTAGATATCTTTTCGTGAGAAGCCCAAAATACTCCACGCAGTTCTAGGAGAGCCACGGTGCAGCTCAAGGGCCTGACACATAACATGGCACTTATGACTAAGTAAAACATCACTGGCAAGAGATAAAAAAAAATCAAACATCCTTTTCATGTCATTGTAGCTCCAATTGTTCACACTGCATTGATTCATCAGGGCTCATTTTTATTCTCTTTCGAGTGGAAAGCTGTAGATCAGAATTTTAGTGGGATTTGTTATAAATATATTAACATCCAGATTTCAGATATTTACATCTGGTGTACCTAATGTCCATTAACCCCTTAAGCCACAATGACGTACCTGTACCTCATTGGGGCTGAGGGAATGTATGGAGCGGGCTGCTGCGTTCAGCCCACTTCATACATGGCAGGTGCTAGCTGTATTATACAACAGGAACGCGGCCGCAACGGACCGGGATTGGCGATGATGCTGAACCCGGCCATTCAGCCCCTCAGATGCTGTGGTCAATAGCGATCGAGGTATCTGTGGAGTTAGGCAGAGGGAGGCCAATCGGAGTCCCCGCAGTGAAATTGAGGTCCTGTGATTGGACAGCCTGGGGCCTTCTGAAGGTTCCCAGACCTTTCAAGGTAAAATGTCTGTAAGTGTACGACCGTAAGGTTTTTTCAGTGTTTTGCGGTCTGTTTTTCATGGATACGTTGATACGTTTTTTGCTTCCGTCTTGTTTCAATTTCCGTTCCATTTTTCCGTATGCCATATACAGTATACAGTTATTACATAGAAAAAAATGGGCTGGGCATAAAATTTTCAATAGATGGCTCCTCAAAAACAGAACAGATGCGGAAGACATATGGAGTACATTTCGTATGTGCTCTGTTTTTTTTGCAGACCCATTAACTTGAATGGAGCCACGGAACGTGATTTGCAGGCAATAATAGGACATGTTCTATCTTTCAATGGAACGGAAACGGAATGCATACAGAGTACATTCCGTTTTTTTTTTAGTAACAATTGAAATGAATGGTTTCATATACGGACCGTATACGGAACGGAAAAAACGGCCTGTAAACGGGAAAAAAACTTTTGTGTGCAAGAGGCCTAAAGCTGTGTATGAGACATGGCTCAGCAGGCAAAGCATCAGAATCTGTAGTTCTCTATTATGATCTTTGGGACAAGAGATCAGAAGATCCCATGTTTTAGCCCCCTAAGGAGGCTAAAAGTTCTGTAAAACGTTTATAATAAAATAAATAAACAATAAAAATAAATAAACATAACAAGTATTGGCTTGTTGAAGTTGTGACCAAGGGGGAGGGAGGATATGCTAAGGAGTCGTAATTTTATTTGCTGAGAATTCGCTAATATTTTGAATATAGTGATATATATTCGTAATTTCGAATATTCTAGATTTTTTTTTTTCACGGTACACATGATCCCGCCCTGCTTCTAGCTTGAGGGCCAATGAGAAGGCTGCAATATCTCTGCCATAGCTTAGCAACACCCTTAGCAACCAATAGGAAAGTTGCCTACCCCTTACTATATAAGAACCTCCCCAGCAGCCATTTTCTAAAGTTTATTGCAGTTATGAAAGAGACAGCAGTGTCATTGCTGTGCTCTGTGCTTTACTGTATTACATTAGACAGTTAACTTATATATATCATTCAGATAGTTAGTGGGAGATGGTCAGTGTAGGTTAGATTGTGATATAGTGTAGCTGATGGTTCCAGTGCAGGGTGATAGGCAGTGTAATAGGTTCTGCTGACCATACATACATGCTACAGACAAAGTGCTTTGATGTCACAAGTTGCACGTATTGCGAAAAAATATGTGCATCATTAATTGCCGAAAATTCGCAAGAGTAAATATATTGGAGCACACTATCTGCATATAAAGCTATTCTAACATTCTGCCGTGCCAACCATTTTCTCCAGTCTCATGAAACTTATACCAGCTTGAAAAATTTAGTAAAGGTGACCCACTCTGGTATTTTGCGGGCATTACGCGAATATTACATTGTCGATTTTCGCAATCAAGACTATAATCTTGAATTTGCAAATATATGATGAATATTCTACAAAATATTCGCAAATTCGAATATTGCCCCTGCCGCTCATCACTATTTATTACCTTAGTAATATGGAACCAAAATTTTGGACTTCATAGTATCAAAAAAGGAGATGGTCTATTTATTTACCCATCGCAAAGCTTTTAGCTCACAGAGAAGCCTCTATCACTTTAAGATTGGTTAATAAATGGAGCATTACAGCATTATGTCCACATGGGATGCTTTTAATAGTGAAAATTTGACGTGAACCTGCAGAAAAATTCACATAAGTAAATTTCAACGCAAATTCCCCTGCAGATTTATCACAGATAACTCCCTGGACTTTGCAACAGGTGAAATCCAAGACAGAAGTCCGTAGCATAAATTAAGGTGTGGATGACATTTGGTTGACTCTCCACTGCTTCGTTGGATCTTCGGTCCCAATTGCTGTGGAAGATCTAAAGTGTATACGCCCCATGTGGATGTACCTTTACATTGAGTGCTGCTTTCATCTGCTTCCAGCTTCTTTGGTTCTATGTTTTGGGACGTTTTGGATCAAGTATCTGAGGAATATGTTCCAACTGTCTGCTGTTTTATTCGACTGTTCGCTGTTTTATGCATAGTGTCAGACTGGAGTACCTTGAGCCCATTGCCCTTTAGCTATTAGATTTTTTTTTTATGAAACAAGACTGCATATACCAACTATAACATTAGTGGGAATTTATAAGTTATGCATCTGTAAAATAACAAAAAACAACCCCAGCAGGAGGGCACATTTATGGAATTAAACCCATTGGTCCTCTGATATGTTAGTCAGACCCTGAGTATGGGACTTTCCAGACATGCAGTCATGATTAAAACAAAGTACACCCTCTTTGAATTCTATGGTTTTACATATCAGGAGATAATATAAAAAAATCTGACCCATAGAAGGTCTTAAAATTAGATAAATACAACCTCACATGAACACCATACAACAGATTCCACCATTTCATTATTTATTGAACAAAAATGAAGCCAAAGCACATGTGAAAATCTTAGCACATCCCATGAACCAATAGCTTGTAGAGCCACCTTTAGCAAGAAAGAAGAGGCTGGTAACCCTTCCAAACAAGCCATTCTTATTCAGTCTTTTTCTAATTGTACTGTCATGAACTCGAATGGTTAACTTCCTCTAAGGCTACTTTCACACTCATGGATCTGCACAAACGCATCCGTTCAGATAATACAACTGCATGCATCCGTTCAGAACGGATCCGTTTGTATTATCTTTAACATAGCCAGGACAGTTCCGTCTTGAACACCATTGAAAGTCAATGGAGGACGGATCCATTTTCTATTGTGCCAGATTGTGTCGTAGAAAACGGATCCGTCCTCATTGACTTACATTGTGTGCCAGGACGGATCCGTTTGGCTCAGTTTCGTCAGACGGACACCAAAACACTGCAAGCAACGTTTTGGTGTCCGTCTCCAAAGCGGAATGGAGGCGGAACAGAGCCAAACTGATGCATTCTGAGTAGATCCTTATTCATTCAGAATGCATTAGGGCAAAACTGATCCGTTTTGGACCGCTTGTGAGATCCCTGAACGGATCTGACAAACGGAAACCAAAACGCCAGTATGAAAGTAGTCTTACAGCTAATTGACAGGGGTGTCGGGAATCAGATCCCCACAAATCTCATACTAGTGACCTATCCTGTGGATAGGTCCTGAATATGTAAATCCTGGAAAACTTCTTTAAAGAGGACCTTTCATGTTTTTTTTTCATTCCAGATAAATACCTTTACTTGCGGGGTACCCCCCGCTGATACTTCCACCATGCCTGGATTTTTTTTTTAAATATCCTGTGCCTCGTTGTGCACCCCCTGTAGTTTTCCTGCTCAGTATGTTAATGCTGAGCATCAGTACAGGGCGGAGGAGACACCAGGGTTTCTCAATGGGCGTCTCCTTCTCCCTGGCTGTGCCGTGATCCAATCACAGTGGAGAGCGTCACAGCCAGGGAGGAAAAGCACTGTGATAGGACCGCACTCAATATAAATTTTGAGAAAACAAAAAATAAGGGTAAGGGTTATTTTTCGTTTTCTCAAAATTTATATTGAGTGCCCTCCGTGGACATTTTTCGGCTGCCACCCTTGCGCTACTCAGACTCTAGTTACCACCACTGTCGGCGCCCACTTTCAGACACTCGGGGGATTTCCTATCCAGATCCTTGAGTGTTTGAATAAACTTCCTCCTTTTTTTCCTTTCTCTTCCCACGTGATAGGACCGCGCTATAGCCAGGGAAAAAGAGATGCCCATTGAGAAACCCTGGCGTCTCCTCCTCTTGTACCGATGCTCAGCATTAACATACTGAGTAGGAAAACGGGGCACAGCGGGGCGTAGGAGCAATATTTTTAAAAAACAGGCAGGGTGGTAGCATCAGCGGGGGGTATCCAGCAAGTAAAGGTATTTATCTAGAATTTACAAAAAACATGAAAGGTCCTCTTTCAGACCTTTAAGGACGGGATGTCTTGATACATAAAAACATAAAATTCTAAGAAGATGTAGTTTCTTTTCCTCATGTTTGTAAGTGTAAGTTATAGCTTATTTACAAATGCAGGTGATGATATTTAGAAGAAAATTTACATAAAATTTGATTTATAGAAAAATTAATGAAAGGACTTGTGAAAATTCTCAGAAGAAAAAAGTAACTAATTCAATTTTCTATTATGTAATATATAAGAGTGGATGGTCCTGATCCCAATCAATACCTTTGAACAATACTACTGCTTGGAATGAATATTCTTGTTTAACTGTTCTGAAAAATTACTTATTTCAGTTGGACTTACTGAAAGTTGAAGATGTTAAAGCTAAGGTTGATAATAACTTCAGTGCTATGGAAATAGAGCTTTGATGGAGTAGGTCTAGCAATGTGGCTGGTTTCAAGGCTTGAATTCTAGATAGGGCAAAGCATTATCCATCTGACTAGAAAAGTCTGTAGCCTTGGTGAGTAGCAAGGTTATTAAACACTTATTAAACACACGGTGAAGAAAACACTAGTCTTGATAAATGTGCCTCATAATATTTATCCACATTTATCAATATTTTACAGAGAAATGGACATTGCCTCAAGTGTATCTAAATGGCAAACTATACACAATATGCAAGGTTTACTTGATGCATTTGAAGTACTTATAAATCATTTTGAGTATTTTATCCATGCCACTGGTTGTCCAGGATTAAAAAAATGTGTGTGTGTCTGTTATTGCAGCCTGGCCCCATTTACTTCAGTGGAGCTAAGTTACAAAGCCAGACAAAACCAGTTAAAACCAGTAAACAGATGTGGTTTGTTTTATTTCATAAGGTTGTCCTATTCCTTCAAAGCCTTACCTTTCTTCTGGGTTCTATTGAATCACCAAAACTGTAGAGAAATAGGGCCCCAGAATGAAGGTTCATAGGTTATTTCATAATGAAATTGGTGTATTTTACTAGACTAATGCATATGTCAAAATGTTATCACTTGTGGTCTCCATTCTGTATTTCGAAGTAAAATGATTATGTACGAAGGAGGTCCCCAAAGGTACTCTCACTTGCCAAATGACATTAGCAGCATGCTAGCCATAAACCCGAATCTTAAAGATCAAAAAAATGCTTTACTAAATTTTACAAAGCTAACATTAAGGCGCATATGATCATTTGGTAAGTTTGATCATTTCCTTTAGGTCTCCATTTGTGAAGAAGAGAAGAAAAATAAAAGGATGTGTGCTTTAATACATTGTTAGTTTAGCGGTTCCCGGGCTATGTATTCAGATGCATCCTGTGGTGAGATTAGAGACTCAATTTGAGTTGGCCTTAGATTGAGCTACCAAGTGATTTGTCATTTGTGAATTCTCTTTTTACATTTCAGAAATTACATTTAACATAACTTTCAGAAAAGCCTTGAAAAATGTATTTTAACTTCAAACTGTCCTTTTCTAAAAGTTGGTATATTTCAACAAAAGATAGTTTGAGGCTGTGTGGAATAATTTGTAAAGCCAAATACGGCCAACTATATTGTTCGCATTTCTCTTTTAGAAGTTGTACTAAAAAATGTAAGATGGAGAACTAACAGAATTTAAATGACCTGTCTTTCAATTTGAAAAGCTATAAAGATGCTAGTTCTTCACCCCAGTAAGAAGATTCAATTACGAAGCTCTTTATATTCATGCTCCTTCACACAAGTGGATACTTTTTTCCCTTGGTATCATTTTCTCAGCAGGAGTTCTACCTTGACAGAAGTGCTGTGTTTCAGTGCCTTTCTCATTAAAAAGAAGCTACATAGTAGGATTTTAGATATAGGTACTAAGTCAGGACCTAGCTATGCCTCTTCCATGTAGGGAGGATTGCAGGCATTCAAAAGTCAGATTCAAAGCACCATTTAGCATCAAACAAGGTCACTTGCCTTCCACATTCATGAATACTGTACTTTGAAGCTTGGCAAAAATACTGACTGACCTGCCCTGCTGGCACATATTATGAAGTCACCCAAACAATCATTCGAAAGGTTAATAGTACAACTGATAATCTACTGGGAGGTCTGGCAGATCCAGATTCAGCTCCAGTGTCTGTGTAGCTGCAACACTGGTGTAAAGAACATGATTAAGTGCATTACATACAGCTACGGCAAAAGCCATATATTAAATGCCAAGAGTGGAATCGGATCCCTTCCTGGGAGATCAGGAAAGCCTTTTGCAAACAAACATTTTCCTCCTCTACCTTAACAGGATTCAGTTCCATACTTGGCACTAAATATATGGTCATGTACATAAACCATAAATGTGATGTGAAAAATATTTATATGACGTAAAGAAACACCACTGAAGTTAAAATATTTGGGTGCTATAGCCTACTCTTTAAAGTTACCATTCCATGTCTAGCTTTACAGGTCTTTTACTAATGCTTTCTACATTAAGCAATTGGTCCAACAGAGTGGTAGGATGCTATTAGTGTTAGTAGAATGAATATACTTTAGCTATTGAACCAATAGTGTGTAAATGTTGTATTCAGAAGAGTGCCTAAGTGTTGAGACCCTTTACACAAGCCAATGGTTGACTCAACAAATGTTCTTACCAACATTAGTTCTCGATCACTGTCCCAGTCATCTGCCAAAAAATGAGCAAACACCCATTTGTCATTGATTTGATCGCATTTTTTATGTGGGCATAAAAATCATTATTTGTTGGCAGCATATCCCCCAATGTAAACTAGAATAAACTGCGAAAAATAATGTAAACTGAATGGGGCAAACAATCGTATTGATGATCGATCATCCCCCTATTGTTTGCATAATTAGGATGATGGCAGCAGGTAAATGGAAGTCAAATTAGCTTAAATCAACTTGCCAGGTCATTGATTTGCTTTCCTTAGCTTAGATCAACTTGCCAGATCATTGATTTGCTTTCCTTAGCTTAGATCAACTTGCCAGATCATTTGATTTGCTTTCCTTAGCTTAGATCAACTTGCCAGATCATTGATTTGCTTTCCTTAGCTTAGATCAACTTGCCAGATCATTGATTTGCTTTCCTTAGCTTAGATCAACTTGCCAGATCATTTGATTTGCTCTCCTTGTGGTGGACAGATTATCTCTCAATGTGAAAAGAAGACCTATACTTAAGTAATATGCATCTGTAAGCAGCCAAATGAGTTGTAGTAGTAGTGCTCAGGACAAGTGATATTAGGAACCCCATAAATATGATAAAATCTATTGTGTTAGATGGGCACTTCCTTGTCCCAATTTATTATTATTTATTAAAGGGATTGGCCACTCTCTGGCTACTTGTGACCATGGTATATGTAAGATGACAGTATGGCAATTGCTAATATACACTTTGTTGATATTCCATGCCGTTGTTCCCTTGTTAGGCAGAACTTCTGTTCTGTCCACACAGAGATCCTGTCCATAAGATGGCCACAGAGGGTCAAGTGATCAGGCAAATCACCCCTGTGTGATCTCTACTCCATTAAAACACACAGTGACTGCACTAAACTTTCAACAGAACAAGTACAGATGGAAAGTGCAGTGTATCTGAACAGAGGATACATCACATGGAGGTGATTTGCCTGGTCACATGACCCTCCATCAGCGGCCATCTTATGAAAAGACCTCTGTGCGGGCAGCACAAAAGCCTTGGCAAACAAGGGGGCATACCTTATGAAATATAAAAAATGGTGCAGAATTTCAACAAAGGCTATATTAGTAAGTGCCATATAGTAAACTTACAAACACATAGGTCAACAGTAGCCACAAAGTGGCCAAACCCTTCAGTCACTATGATTCATAGTGGAATACCAATGGAGGTCTGAAAACTGTTACCTACTACTCCATGGCTGGTACTCTGGGGCACAGCTTTGGTAATGACTACAACATTCTAACCCTCCTCCATGTTTTAGGCTTATTCTGTTTTCTCAAATTGCTGTGTATAGACATAAACCCAGGCATGCTGAGGTAGTGAGTACATGTTGAGAGGGTTTAAGTTATACCAAGGACAAAATGATCATGAACTACAAAAGTTAAACCTGATGCTGTGAGAAATCCTGCTCTCTGTTCGCTTGTAAAAGGTTTATTCACTTAACAAAGGATATTTTGGCCCTGAGTAGTATGGGTGGCATAAGGGGGATCAAGGGGGTATCGAGACACCAGTCTTGATAAATGTCCCTCATTGACTTCAGTGGGTCCGTGGGCCAGAATAGGACATGGTTTATAATTTGCAGAACAGACATACAGATGCAGACAGCACACGGGTGTCATGGCTTGGTCTCATCTTGCCTGATTAATGGTGAGATGAAACAACCACCTTTAAAGGGAACCAGTCACCAGGATTTTGTGTATAGAGCTGAGGACATGGGTTGCTAGATGGCCAGTAGCACATCCGCAATACCCAGTCCCCATAGCTCTGTGTGCTTTTATTGTGTAAATAAACCGATTTGATACATATGCAAATTAACCTGAGATGAGTCCTGTATGTGAGATGAGTCAGGGACAGGACTCATCTCAGGTTAATTTGCATATGTATCAAATCGGTTTATTTACACAATAGAAGCACACAGAGCTTTGGGGACTGGATATTGCAGATGTGCTAGCGGCGATCTAGCAACCCATGTCCTCAGCTCTTTGCACAAAATCCCGGTGACAGGTTCCCTTTAAGTGCAGACTACAACATTCTACCAATATAATAGCATGCAATAAATGTAACATATACAACCCTAATTACAAAAACATTATGTAAAAAGTAAATAAATGTAAATAACAAACAGAATGCAATTGTCACGCTCGTGTGGGGGAGGAAAACACCACATCCTGCATAAGAGGGAAAGGGGATACCGGAATAAGGCCTGGTAACTAGGGAAGGAAGATGGACACCTCCTAGAGAAAACCCTAACTCCAGTCCTGACAGACTATCAGTATGAACAGGCCCCAAAGGTAGGCAAGTTCGTACACCGGATACCTAGAATCCTATCTTACCCTATAGGAAGGATGAACAGGAGTCTCCCTCAGGCCTAATGAAAAAAAAAAGGGAAAGGCAACACATATATCAAAACAAAATACAAAAGGGAACGGAAACACTTATCTTCAATTAAGCTTTAGTAGCACCAGGAACTGAGCCGGGAACCAAACACAAGCTAACCACAAGTCCAACAGAAGCTATAAACCGCATAGTATAGTGGGAGAAACAACAATAAATAGAGAAGGTTAAATAAGCATAATAGCCAGACCTGGAGATAGAAGATGTGAAACAACACAGACGTCATTTGATCCAAAATGAAAACATGTCAAATCAAACCACGTGTTACCAGTCTCACAGATCTTCTGCAACCTGTCACAGGAACTTTCGTGACAGCAATGATTTGCAAATCTAATTGACATATTTTATTCACAATAAATCATATAAAACATATACAGTGGCATGATAATTTTGGTACCCCTGGTCAAAATCTGTGGATATACCTCAAAAGAGCAGTTCATGCAAGATGGCACAGGAATCTCACAGAACTGGAAAACTTTCGCAAGGAAGAATGAATGAAAATTTCTCAAACAAAAATTACAAGACTCTTGGCTGCCTACTAAAAGCATTTACAAACTGCGATACTTACCAAAGGAGGTGCTACTAGGCACTAACCATGCCTTTTTCCTTTTTTTGTCATTGTGAAAATATAAAAGGGAATGTATCATCTTTAATCTATATTATCAATATCAGATCGGCGGGAATCCAACACTCGGCACCCCCGCCGATGAGCTGTATGAAGAGACGCCGAGCACAGTTTGCATGTGCCGCATCCCTCCTCTCTTCGTGCTTGCTGCTGCTATGTCTATGGTTCACAGTAACAGTTCACAGTAACAGTAATTTTGACCAGTGTTGCTCAAACTTTTGCATGCCACTGTATCAGGTTGTAAAAGTGAGATATTTTACCATTTCAGGGAAAGAAAACATTTAGAATTTGATGGCAGCAACTCATCTCAAAAAAGGTTGTACAGGGCCATGTGTATCATTGTGTAGCAGCCCCTCTTCATTTAACATTCTGTTACCCTCTGGTCTTTAAAAATGGAGCTGGCTCGCAAGTGCCGTGGCCACCACAGCCAATAAGTTTCTGCTGTTTAGAATGCTAATCACAGACCTTTACCCCCTAAGATGCTGTGGTCAAATGTGACAACGGCATCTGAGAGTCCAAAATTATAGAATGGCTCCACCACACAGTGATCAGGGAAGCTGCTCGTTTGTTGTGATGGGCCTGAGCCTGCTGTAAACTATCAGGCCTTTAGCAGGTATATTCCAATGTAGGCTTGCAGGTGGTAGCACTACATTGAAATATGCAGATTGTTTTTTACTTAGCACTGTACTGAATCCCATTGCTAAATAGAAATTACAAACGTTCAACTTAGGTCGAGTGACAACCACATCGGGGACAAACAGTAACCCATGCAAACTGCCAAACTGTAAAGGATCCGGTTCCTTTATAAGTAAGGCAAGGGCTATTTCCAAATCTCTTACAAACTGGCACACACATACGCAGACTAGAGAGCAATTTTATTAAAGTGTATGACATTTATTTATGATCCTATATAGGTATTTAGCATTTTCCTCTATAAAGGCAATTCTTAGTAATTGCCTTAGTGCAAATATAGTATGCAGAAATTAAATAATGGCTTTTTATAGACTGAGCTGTAAAGCTTAACACAAGAATCTTTTTTGTATACTATGTAATTGGAATGGATGTTTTTCATTGTAACTGACTCATTGGAATGTAATAAAGTTCATCTTTAATTTAAAAATGTAATACCTATGCCCTATTTTGCCTATTTTCTCTTATTTAAAAAAATGTTGTCTTTGTAATTTCAATGAAAGTACTGTGATATGGAATGATTTACTTACTTCTACACCATCAAAGTAAGACTTAGGCCTCATGCACATGACCCTATTTTTGGTACGTGTCCGATTAGCATTTTTTGGGTATCGTACATGGACCCATTTATTTCTGTGGGGCTAAAAAAAATTTGAACAGCACTAAGATGTTATCCATGTGCTGTCCGCATCAGTGCAGCTGTTCCTCAAATTATAGAACATTTCCTATTCTTGTCCGTTTTGTGGACAAGAATAGGCATTTCTATAATAGGGATTGAGGAAAGTGCAGGATGCACACGACCAGTATCAATATTTTGTGGATCCGTGGTTTGTGGATCACAAAATACATACGATTGTGTGGATGAGGCTTAACATGCTAACACATAAACCTTCATAGTTATTTCTAAGCTTGGCTCAACCCCATATTCGTTATATGACTAATACATTGAAAAACACCTCTAGATCTAATGCACATTGTACACTAAGTAACAGTTTCATGTTTAATGATATGACCATCGATGACAACAATGACTACGCAGGATTTTTTCTGCAAACCAGAATCACTATATGGTTATGAGTAACTGCACTATTTCCCCCATGTTCTAGAACACATTCTTTAATCCTACCTTTATGATAATGGTAGGTAATCTGAGCCTGTAGATGTTTTAAACAACTAGATAAGAAGAATCTAACCCTAACTAGATCACCAGAGATGACATGCCATTACAGTTGTATCACACTGGACAACTAGGGACTACATGGTATTACCATTGTATTGCATTGAACACCCATGATAAAGTCACTTAAAATAACATCCGGCAGGGGCGGGCTGGGAGGGACGGCAGGGAGGCAATTGCCCCCAGGCCGCCCTAAAGTATGTTAAAAACGACCGCCCACTGAGCACCAGAGGACCAGGAAGCGGTGAAATGACTTGCGCACCACCGGTCTCTTCCTAGTATCTTCTCTATGGGCTCCCGACAAGTTGTTAAGGAGTAAGACCTTTCCCACTCAGCCAATCAGTGGCTGCAGCTGTGTCACATGTCAGGTCAGTGATTTCTTGCGGAGCCAATCACTGGCCTGACACATGACACAGCTGTGGCCACTGATTGGCTGAGTGGGATAGGTTCTCAACAACTTGTCCGGAGCCCAGAGAGAAGATACCAGGACCACACAGAGGAGAAGGGCTGCTGCTGGAGACAGGGCCAGGTGAGGATAATGTTTTTTACACAACATTAATAGAGAGAAGGGGGAGAAATGTAACATGGGGGAGAAATGTGACATGGTGGAGAAATGTGACATGGGGGAGAAATGTGACATGGGGGGGAGAAATGTGACATGGGGGGGAGAAATGTGACATGGGGGGGGAGAAATGTCACATGGAGGGAGAGAAATGTGACATGGGGGGAAATATGACATGGAGGGGGAGAAATGTGACATGGGGGTGAAATGTGACATGGAGGGGTGAAATGTGACATGGAGGGGGTGAAATGTGACATATAGGGGGTGAAATGTGACATGGGGGGTGAAATGTGACATGGGGGGTGAAATGTGACATGGAGGGGGAGAAATGTCACATTTCTCCCCCTTCTGTGTCACATTTCTCCCCCTTCTGTGTCACATTTCTCCCCCTTCTGTGTCACATTTCTCCCCCTTCTGTGTCACATTTCTCCCCCTTCTGTGTCACATTTCTCCCCCTTCTGTGTCACATTTCTCCCCCTTCTGTGTCACATTTCTCCCCCTTCTGTGTCACATTTCTCCCCCTTCTGTGTCACATTTCTCCCCCTTCTGTGTCACATTTCTCCCCCTTCTGTGTCACATTTCTCCCCCTCCGTGTCACATTTCTCCCCCTCCGTGTCACATTTCTCCCCCTTCGTGTCACATTTCTCCCCCTCCGTGTCACATTTCTCCCCTCTCCGTGTCACATTTCTCCCCTCTCCGTGTCACATTTCTCCCCTCTCCGTGTCACATTTCTCCCCTCTCCGTGTCACATTTCTCCCCTCTCCGTGTCACATTTTTCCCCCCTCCGTGTCACATTTCTCCCCCTCCGTGTCACATTTCTTATCCTACCCCTTGTCACATTTCTCATCCCACCCCGTGTCACATTTCTCATCCCACCCCTTGTCACATTTCTCATCTCACCCCATGTCACATTTCTCATCCCACCCCATGTCACATTTCTCATCCCACCCCATGTCAAATTTCTCATCCCACCCCATGTCACATTTCTCCCCCCTCCATGTCACATTTCTCCCCCCTCCATGTCACATTTCTCCCCCCTTCATGTTACATCACCCCCTCCATGTTACATCACCCCCACCAAGTTCTGGTGGTTGTGGTGGTGGGGGCGCCAAAATGTAGCTTTGCTTGTGTTGCCAAAAATCCTTGCACCAGCCCTGGCTGTCAGCTGTGCAGGGCTGCGCACAGGCGTAAGGCGCTCTGTTATGTCACGCTGTGCGCAGTCTTCACAGCATAGCCGATAGCAGGAGGATGCAGATCGCGTTGGAGGAGAGGATCGGCAGCGTCCAGGAGCAGGAAGGGTAACAGTTTTTTTATATATTTTATATTTCTGAGGCTGATGGACACTTCTGGGGGCATATGAGAGGCACTGGGGGATGCTGGGGGCTGAGAAGCTACTGGGGGCTGATGGAGAGGCTGCTGGGGGAGAATTATTACTACTAGGAGGTATTATGTGGAGCTTTGCTACTACTGGGGGGCTATGAGGAACATGATTACTAGTATGGGCACTATAGGGGCATTATTACTGCTAAGTGTGCTCTGGCAGATAATTATTTCTATTGGTGGGATTTTGGGGAGCACTGTTACTTTGGGGGGAACGGAACGGGCGGCTCATTGTAGAAATGCCTATTCTTGTCCGCAAAACGGACAAGAATAGGACATGCTATATTTTTTTTGCGGGGCCACGGAACGGAGCAAAGGATGCGAACAGCACACGGAGTGCTGTCCGCATCTTTTGCGGCCCCATTGAAGTGAATGGGTCCGCACCCGATCTGCAAAAACTGCGGCTCAGATGCGGACCCGAACTATGGTCGTGTGCATGAGGCCTTACTCTGATACCTGCCCTTAGCCTGTCTATTGTACTGACCCTTTGCTGCCTTGTCTGACCTCAGATTGTTTCACAAAATGTATATGGCTGTGTCCATATATGGAGTCAGGGATATGAACATGAAGGGGACACCCTGTGTATTTAAGTCTAATTTTGCCTCTATTTTTGAAATGTTTCTGTGGGGATTTGAACTCACAACCATCTACACTAGACAAATGCCTTAACCACTGGGCTATAGAGCTCAATGTCAAACTATTGCCTCATAGAAGGTTCTCCTGTATTAGGTATTCACATACAGCAGTATTTTATTTAATCTTTTTTTTTGTAATTTCAAAAAAATGTATGGCACAAAATAAATATGTAATAAAAATATATAAAATGAAACTTCTGATATATATTAATGCATAAGGCTACTTTCACACTAGTGGCAGGACGGATCCGGCAGGCTTTTCACCCTGTCGGATCCGTCCTGCCGCTATTTTGCCGTGCCGCCGCTCCGTCCCCATTGACTATAATGGAGATGGGGCGGAGCTCCGTCACAGCACGGCAGTGCACTGTGAGAGGCCGCCGGACTAAAAGTATTGCATGTCCGACTTTTTATTCCGGCGGCCTCTCACCGCGCACTGCCGTGCTTTGCCGGAGCTCTGCCCCCGTCCGCATTATAGTCAATAGAGACGGAGCGGCGGTCCGGCTGCACAGCAAAATAGCGGCAGGACGGATCCGACAGGGTGAGCAGCCTGTCGAATCTGTCCTGCCGCTAGTGTGAAAGTACCCTAATGCGTGGGAAATTACTATGAGGATTTGTAGGCATGGTATAGTGACAGCAATTTTTTTTTATGGAGCTCTATAGCTCAGTGGTTAAGGTTCTTGCCTTTCTTGTAGTTGGTTGTGAGTTTAAATCCCCACAACAAGATAGAGGCTAAATAACAACAGTGAAAAGTTTGATTTTATTGAAAAAAAAGGAGCAAAGTAAAATATTATCAAATAACACCCGTATTAATCCACACCAATCTTTTTAACTTTAACCAGTATTTTTGGTTGGGAAAAGTGGCAACCATAGCAGCACTCCCACTCAGGACCTCTATAGGCCCACTCACTGCAGCAAGCCCAGCCTCAGCAAGCCTCATCAGGACTCCCTTTGCAAAAAAATATTTTTTTCTTATCATCAAAATATTATTGCCCTCATAACTTTTTTATAGTTATGTCTACGGAGATGTGTGGGGATGATCTGTAGTTTTTGACAATACCATTTTGGGGTGTGTATGATGATCACTTTTTATTCAATTTTCTTGGGATATAAAGTGATGAAAAAACAACGAATCAGCCTTTTAAGTTTTTATGCTACTCTATTCACCATATGGGCTAACTTTTTTTACATTTTAATAGTACAGGCGTTTTCGCATGTGTCGATGCCCATAATGTTATTTTCTTTTTTGTGTATTTTTATTTTGGGGAAAGTGGGGTGATTTTACTTTTAATATTTTTTTATAATTTCTAAACTTTTACTTTTTTATTATTACTTTTTGTTAGGTCCCCAAGTGGACCACAACTTGCAATCATCAGATTGCAACTGTACTAGGCTTCCAGGCTCATTGTTATTATATCCCAGTTCAGGCCATTAGATGGCAGCTCTGAACTGTGATATAGTGATTTCTATACAGACTAATGGAGCAAATTCCAATATTCTGTATAGAAATCACTATATTACAGTTCAGTGCTGCCATCTAATGGCCTGAACTGGGATATAATAACAATGAGCCTGGAAGCCTAGTACAGGCTGCAGCTCATTTTTAGAACGGGGTGTTTTCCCCGATCTTTGCTGGGGGAAAGGGCACCGGACGAAGAAGCCTGCGCTTCCGGTTTTTAACACTCTCAGATGCCCTGCAGGACTGATCCCTGTATAGTGGTTAAAGTGTGAAAAGGTCCAAATCCACTCTACCATTAAAGGCCAACACCAGCATGAAAAGTGTTAATGATGAGATGTGCAATCAATGATTAATTGCCTGTCCTCTAAAAATCTATATTTCCTATCTATTTCTCTTTATTGCTGTGATGTAATTTTTATTTTGTCCTAGTTGCCTTCTGTAATCACTTTATCCATATTCTAATAATAGAAAACCTAGGAATTCATTGAGAGCAAATGGTGGTACGCTTTTCAATTCCAGGCACACAGTTATTATTCTCTTCCCTGGACTGTGATGCATCACTGCCATTTTAGCCACTTGCTCGGTGATCCCATTAACTTTGCCACTTGACAGGAAAGGTTATGAGGTCAGTGCAAGAAGTAAATTTAAGGAACATGGATCAAATGAATTATCTATAAATAAAAACAGGACAAAAAGATGGTTTTCTTACTTTTCCTTAACAAAATTCCATTTCTATTGCTTACAAATCTATTGCTTGCTCTGCTACATAGAAAAGCAAGCATGTTAACGGCAGTGAACACAGTTCTAGCTTAGTATTAATACTTCTTCTTAAATACAAATGGACTGTATGTCCTATGTATCTAATATTCGGACATATGTAGAGGACATTTTAATTTGTTACTGGATAAAAAAATCGAAATAAAGTAGAAATAAAAATCACCTTTAGGCTTAGTTCACACGAACGTGTGTGATCTGTGGCCTTATTGCGGCCCGCAAATCGCGGGCCGCCATACACGGCCACAGTTCCGTGTGCATTCCGCATCACGGATGCGGACCCATTCACTTCAATAGGTCCGAAAATCCGGAATGGCCGCACGGGACAGGACCCCTCGGAAGCACTACAGAGTGCTTCCGTGGGGTTACATCCCGTACCTCCGTTCCGCAAAAAGATAGAACATGTCCTATCTTTTAGCGGAACGGGCGGATCGCGGACTCATTAAAGTGAATGGGTCCGCGATCCGATGTGGCTGACCTACGGCCGGCGATCGTGCATTGCGGCCTGCTATTTGCAGGCCGTAGCACGAGCACGGGTCACACACGATCGTGCGAACTCGGCCTTAGGGTATGGTCACAGGGCGGATGGTTTTTCACTTAGAAAGCTTTACACCCGCTCATGTTTCAGTCCTATCAAATGGAGTTAAGCCGCAAGTTGACACATGCCACGGCATCCAGTGGCATACAATCTGGACACCACATATGTCCGTTCTTGGTGTGGTTGGCGTTTTAAATAGTGTTGAGCGAACCCGAACTGTATAGTTTGGGTCCGTACCGAACTTTGTGAGTTTGGGTACCCGATCCTGAACTTTGCCTGAAAAGTTTGGGTTCGGTGCTGGGGCATTTAATAAAGCTTTTGAAAAGCTGCAGGGCAGCCAATCAATGAGCTTTTAAGCTGTGGGCACTTAGAAGCCATCACAGCCATGCCTAGTAATGGCATGGCTGTGATTGGCCGTTGCATCATGTGACCCAGCCTCTATATAAGCTGGATTACGTATAGCACTGCCTATCAGCTCTGAGTAGTGCAGCTAAAGCGAGGGAGAGTGTTAGGAATCTATTTGTTTTGTATGTGACCTATAATGATTTTTGTGGGTGCAATATACCAGCTTTGCACCCCTGATACAGAAATATATTAATAAATCTGGCAGTTAATTCTGTGGGTGACCTATAGTGATTTTTTTGTGGGTGAAATGCACCATTTTTGTACCCCTGACACAAAAATATTATAGTTAATCCGTCTGTTAGTTTGATGGGTAAACTTTAAAAAAAAAAAAAAATTATATGCACCTAGTGACCCTCTGACGCTCCCATTTTGACACTTCCTGGTCTCCACTGGTCTCTATTATCTAGTCCCTTTTTACACAAAGGAAATGACTGCTTAGCCAATCTTTGGCCTGCTGGAGCCAGTGATTTACTGCGTGATGAAATGGACAAGAAAGCAGAGCTGGGAAAGGAACAGTGAGTTTCAAAATAGGAGCCGTGGGTGATAACTAAGGTGAGTTTCACATACACTATATGTATGAAGGCAGTAGACACATTACACGTACAGGAGCGTTTATCACATCCCATTCTAAATATGTAGATGATCTTTGCTTTGCAGCTAAAACAGCCCCCACTCTTCTGCGAAGGTCTTCTACAAGACTTTGGGCTGTGGAATTGTTTCTTATTCATTTGTGAGGATAGACACTAATGTTTGACGAAAGGGCCTGGCTCACAATTACCACTCTAATTTATCCCAAAAGTGTTTGATGGGGTTGAGATCATGTCTATGTGTGGGCCAGTCAGGTTCTTCCATCTACACCAGGCATGCTCAACCTGCGGCCCTCCAGCTGTTGCAAAACTACAACTCCCAGCATGCCTGAACAGCCTACAGCTATCAGTCTACAGCAGGGCATTGTGGGAGTTGTAGTTTTACAACAGCTGAAGGGCCGCAGGTTGAGCATGCCTGATCTACACCAAACTCACCCAGCCAGGCCTTTATGGACCTTGCTTTGTGCACTGGGGCACAGTCAGACTCAATAAGAAAAGGCCTTCCCCAAACTGTTCCCACAAAGTTGGAAGCATACAATTGTCATCAAGATGTCCCTTCACTGGAACTAAGGGGTCTAGGCCAACCACCAGCATTATCCCTCCTCTACTAAACTGGACTGGCACAATTCAAACAGAAATTCTCCAGGCATTTGTGAAACCCAGAGTTATCCATTAGACTACCAGATACAAAAGCATGATCTGTCGCTGCACGGAACATGTTTGCTGGCATGCTTTACAGCACTCTATCTGACACTTGCCATTGTGCTTGGTGATGCAAGGGCTGCATGCAGCTGATGGCCATGAAAATAAAACTTGGAACTCTTCAGTTATTGAGTCAGCAGAACATTGGGGACTTAGGTACTATGTGTATCACATAAAAAAGTCACCAAATCTCGACCAAGTATGGAAAAATTGGTTACTTTAGTGTCGGAGGATGTTTTTTTTTGTTTTTTTTGCTTTCACGTCCCCACGCGGAGGGAGGGGGGAGGGAAATGGGAGAAGGAAGGGAAAAGAAAAGGAAAAGGAACTGTAATCATTAACTGTTAATGGTTGAATTTTGCTTAGTGTTAGAATAATGTGTTTTCTCTTTTATGGATCTGTTCTTTATGTGAAATTCAAATAAAAACTATTTAAAAAATATATATATATATATGTGTATCAGTATACGGTGACTCCGATCTGTAACACTCCATGGCTGAGTTGCTTTCTTTTGTAAAGGCTTCCACTTTGCAATTATACTATTCATAGTTGAAAATGGAATATCTAGGAGGGAAAAAAAATTCAGGAACTGACTCACAAACGGTGGCATTCTATTAAAGCACCACACTTGAATTCAGTGAGCTCTTTAGAACAACACTAATGTTTTAATAGGCAGACTGCATGAATAGGTGCTGGATTTTATACACCTGTGGCAATGGGACTGAATAAACACCTCAATGATATGATTGTCCATATACTGTAGTATAAATATTATTATGGAGGAACACTCTGATCTAGTGATATGGGATATACTATACATTTAGTTAAGTTTAGGTGCTGATAGGCAACAGTGATTTGTAGGTGTTGTGCATTACTTGTTTTAGACATTTGTAAAGGATTTGGTAGGGGTATCTTTAAATCTTTTTTTTTTTTTACCAGGGATGTCCCAAGGCTGAAAAGGTTGGACAACGCAGATTTATACTGTTGGGATCCTTTAGACCTCTTTTACATGAGCTACACAGATTGTTTCAGGATTCAATAGTTTTTTTTTCTCCATTGTTATCCCATCCGGATTGCATACATTTTTCATACATGTAAAAAAACTGAAAAATAACTATCTATATCTACTAACAACCATCAGTGAAAAATGCATTGCATCCGGATGCCTTCCATTTTTTCAAGCAAGCTCTGTTCACTTCTATGGGGCCAGAGCTGCGTAAAAAACGCACAATATAGAACATGCTGCGATTTTTCCTGAAAACAAAGATGATGCACGAAAAACAACGCTCATGTACACATACCCATTGAAATGAATGGGTCAGGAAAACTCTCTCATGTGAAAGAGTTCTTAACGCTTTACTGTCCTATACAAATGAGGATTTAAGCTGTAACCCATTCACTGCCCTAAACCAGCAGAACTTTAATCATTAAAGGGGTTTTCCCATCACATACAATAGGGGCATATCGTTAGGCTATGGGACCTGCACCTACACTGAGAACGGAGCCCCAAAAGTTTTTGAGGGTGCACTGTGTATGCGCAACCGCCATTCATTTCGTGGGGCCGCCAAAAATAGCCATGTCCTGGCTCGACTATTTCTGTTGTCCCAATACAAATGGATGGGAGCGGTGTCCGCGCAAGCGTGGTGTGCTCCCATTCATTACTACGGGGAGCGCGCTTGGTGGTGGCTGGAACCAGAAAAAATCCAAGGTCCTCCAGTCACCACCTTCCCCGCTCTGTTCTCAGTATAGGTCCTAGAGGTAGGACCCGCACATATCAGACAATGGGGGCATATCCTAGCGATATGCCCCCATTGTCTTAGATGGGAATAACCTTTTAAGTTCTATTAACACTTTTGCTATCCCAAACCACAAAACATTACTGTTAATCACCACCCTAGAACATAAGGTATTATCACATCTACCAGTTATTATTGCTCAAAGTCTGCAGCTTCTCTATTTCTGCACTCTCTATTTGTCTATATAATAAAAAGTGTGAGTATTAGATTATTTAGAAAACACCAAAGAGTATTACCTTTTTGAACCTGATCAGATTTTAAAAGTAAATGATATTGATGGGGACCGATAATAGTACATGCCTTTAAAATTTGGTAAGTGAAACACATTTTTGAACATTTTATACTATACACATATTTACTGGAGTGGCTGCAGTTTAGCGAATATTTTCATGTATGTCTTGTGTCTAGAAACAGGGATGGAAGGTAAGAACACATGGTAAAAGATTTATACATAGGGAAACATTCAATGACAAAAATAAATCACCTCTAGATATTCAGCTAAATAGGGCACATATGTCTCTTTAGAAAGTCATGCATAATGGGATTCAGACAGGTAAGAAAAACGATCCCTAGCTTTGACTGTTTATTGTTTGCTAGGTGTTGATTTATGGGCAATGTAGGCTTGAAGTCATGGATTTAGGTTACTTTTTACTTTAAAGCAGAGTGATATAATTTCACCTACGCCTTAAAGGGGTTCTCTTAGACCAATAACCTATGGTCAGGGGACCGAGCTGGAGGCAAAAAAATCAAAAACAAGTTACTGCTGAGACCATTGATTAGTTGGCAGCGGTGGCATGCATGTAGATGTGACATCACACATCCGGTCCAGCAAGCTACGGTATGTGCTGGACCTGGAGCACATGTGACAAATGAGTCCTTTTTTTACCTTTGCACTCTGGGTTCCAGTCTCAGAAATCCCCTTTAAATATACAGTAGATTCTGAATGGATTCTTTCTAGCACTATAAATTGTATTCTTGGTTAATACAGTATTTCTTATACCCGTCACATTACCTGAATTCTTACACTATTCACAGACACATGGCAGCCCTTGTGCCAATTGCCATTAATTTATGTGACCTGTACTGCATTCTCTAGCATGAACTGCCATCAGCTAGACTTTGAACAATAACAGCAAACTGAAAATAATATTTTCCATTTGATTAGAAACCCCTCAACACAGCCAGGGGCAGACTGGGAAATTAAAGTGTCCCTAGAAAAAAAAACTAAAAGTGGTCCCATGCTGTACTGACAGAAGGCAGGGTCAACATAAGTAGACAGTGGCAGTAGTACGATAGTGTATCACAAAATACTACCCTAGCAGAACCTAAGTGCAGCAGTATATGTTGCCCCAGATAAAGCAAATATCACAGTGCAAAAAAAGTAAAAAAGTACTGCCCAGCAGCTCAAAATACCTCCAGAAGATGCCCCTCTGTGGTGGCCAGCGTCAGCTGTCATGATCTATCGTTCTCCTCCAGATTTCTGTAATTAAGATTTGAAGGAGGAGGCTAAGGTAGTAAGACTCACAACTGCATGCTGCTTGGGTGGGGGTGGGGGGTTTTACCACCATGCTAACCAAGAGATTGGGGCCCCAGCTGATCGTAAGCTGTAAAAAAATAAATTAAAAAGGGCCAGACACACAGCCTGTGTAATCTATTCAGCTGCTCAAGGACCCAGGGGGGATGTGGTACTTCCCAGCTGAAGAGCAGTATCAGATGTCCTCAGACTGTACCACTAAGCCGAGAGTAGGCCTTAGTGGGTCAAGTTGGGTGGACCTTAGTGGTGAACCAGGAACCCCCAGGCATAACTTTGCATGGGACTCTAGTGCTAAACCTGCTCCTGCATGCTGCCTTGACATTTAACATTACAAAACATATAGCAGAATGCAGCATTAAATACTTATTATATCCAAGTGACATCTTTTCTGATAGACATGTAGACATTCTCTTTCCTCATCTTCTCCATTCAACTCAGATCACCATGATGACTTCTTTCAGCCTCATCTCGTCTCTGCAGAGTTTGCCATACAGACAACTTAGGTTCTTTATTTTTCCATCATCTTACTCTTCCTGCTGCCCAACAGTGTTATCTTGCTGCTACCCCCAATACTGTGTCCACTGTCCACTATACTGCATTATAATGCCCACTATAATGCTCCCAGTAATAATAATGTCCCTACAATGCCCGCAGTATTAATAGTGCCCCTATAGTGCCTCCAGCAAAATAATAAAAAATAATGCCTCCTTATTGTGTCCCCAGTAATAATAATGTCCCTATTGCCAGTGCATTAAAAATGCCCCTATAAGGCCCCCAGTAATGCCTACTATAGTGCCCTATAGCACCCCCAGGAATGCCTGCTAAGTAAAAAAATGTAATATTCAACTTCAGTTCCACGTCGCCATCTGCGGTGTAGTCCACAGGCCTGAGACCTGACACAGTAGGTCTCAATGATGCAATCACTTTGCGACCACCTGTGCCATTTCACTGCCACATAGTTTTTTGGTCTAGTGGTCTGTGGCCTATCAGAGTGAGGCCAATGACTCCTGTATCTGGTCTAAGAACTCAATTGTATTGCCGTCCTGAGCGCAGTGATACAATTCAATTCAGGAGGGCACCTGTGGCCATGGGCAGAGTACATAAATAACTGATGCTCCCAGGGTTAATTAACACTGGAAGCGCCAGGTCGTTGAATACCTGACTGGCATGCGTAAGGATGGTATGGGAGGCCCACTGGGCATTCACCCACTAAGAAGTTCCCCCAATAGGGTTTATGGCCAGGCTGCCCCTCTACACAGTGCTCATGTTGAGGTGTGTGTTCTTTGGTGCAAAAGCCAATGATTTTGCATTTGGGCAAAATCCTTAAGGATGTGATAGGGTATTCCTGTGTCTGAGGAGCAAACAGGCATGAACTGAAGACACATTCCATGTTTTTTCTGCATCTTCTTGTAACAGTCATACAGTGGTTTGTTTCCCTTATATCACTGTTATCACTGGCACATACAGAGAACACACTTTACCGAGCAATTATCTTTCAGCAAAGTTTCTGAAAGTTTGATTTTGTACTTTATTTTATTACAAAACTACCTCTGAAGTTGTCTTTTAAAAGTGAGTTGCAATGGAAAACCCATCTTCACTGTTCAGCACAGTGCAGTACTGTACAGTGAAGATACACAGTTGACAGGCAGAATATACAGGGTGGTCCAAAAGTACAGAGACAACTGAATAAATGGAAAACGATGGTTGGGAATACCATCCCATGTCCAACACATCAGCCATTTTGAAAGCCGCCATCTTGGAACCAAGTGGATACCTTCAAATAGGAAGGGCTGCATGTGACATACTGTATGTATCTGATAGAGAACTTGAAAAATACATGCTTAAATGTGACTTACCTTTATTCCTGCCTAAGTTATTAACAATTTTCTTTTTGCTACAGACACAGATATGGCTGCAAGATTAACACGCAAGGAGAGGACAGAGATTGTGCTGATCTCCGGGTCATTGCAGTGGACTTTAACTCCTGGCACCCTAACAGATCACCCATCTGCCATTGCACATTTGGCAAACTGCTTGCAAAATTTTACCAATCAAGCTCTGTGTGGGACCTGCCAAAGAGTGAATATACAGTAACAAAACTGCCACAGATGAAGCAACAATAGCCGTCCTGGCATCCTAAGGCAAGAGCCCTCATTATAGCACTCAGTCATAGGAGAGTGGGGTGAGTTGAACCACCATCGGGGGATACTTACTATGCATGAATGGCATCCATATAAGATCCAGTTGCTGCATCATCTCAAAGAGGACGATCCGGATTGCCATGTTGAATTTTTAGAATGAGTGTCACAGCAATTGCAACAGGACCCACATTTGGCAGGTCACACACAGAACCTGTTTAGTGAAATTTGGCAATCAATTTGCCAGCTGGCCAAGGCAGATGGGTGGGCATGAGCGCCGAGCATTGAAATCCACTGCAATGACTCAAGTACTGCGCTCCCTGGAGATCAGCACAATCTCTGTCTCGCAGCCATATCTGTGTCTGTAACAAAGAGAAAATTGTTAATAACTTTGGCAGAAATAAAGGTAAGTCACAGATACATATGTCACATGCAGCCTTTCCCATTTGAAAATATAGACTTGGTTTCAAGATGCTGGCTTTTAAAATGGCTGGCGTGTTGGACACCACCCCTCACAGATTTGCCCCCTTCCCCTTAAACACACACAAGATAGCGTTCCCAACCACTGTTTTCCATTTATTCAGGTGTCACCATACTTTTTGGACCACCCTGTTTAAATATATATATATATATATATATATATATAAATATATATGTGTGTGTGTGTCTATAGTATATGTAAGAGGGAGGCAGTGAGAGCAGCAGTAGTGAGCGAGGAGCGTCTTCGCTGTGCTGTGAAGATGGATTATGGACAATTTCAGAGGCAGTTTTTTAATGAAAAGGTACAAAACCAACAAATAAAGTATAGCACAAAAATGATCAGAATCACTTGCCCTACACATTTAAGAAATAAAAAAAATATGAAAGTCACACTTTAATTGTCTAAATTCCAAGAATATTTCATATTCAGCTGTAACTGAAAAATTACTGCTACTACCATTGTTTTAGTTAACGTATTTAATCAAGAAAAACATGCAATGCAATATAACTACTGGCATATCTAAACCGCATAAATGTTGACTTTAACAGCCGCCGCTATCTAATTGTTTTATTTGTGTTAGTTGGTAATACTTCTTGTTAAAGGCCCAAATATCTGCATAATTAATTAACCTTCCATTCTTTCAGCAGCGCGTGTTCTAGTAACTAATAAGCGACAATAAATTAGCTAGTAATAGCTCAGACGTAGACATGCCTGCTTTGGATAGCTGACAAAATCCTATTTATTGCTACGTGTCTTCTTGACCGATCAATCTTTTGTGTACAGTAGCGTCTGATAAATGATATGAAGTCTCTGTGCAGCAGTTCTCAGTAATCTATGTGCACAAACAGGGGAAGTAAACGGCTGAAACAAAGGCTATAACAGGAGATCCAGGTAAAGTAGACTCAATTACAGTACCCAAGGTGCTAGTGTGGCATGGTACTCTTCACTTGCAATTAGTAAACATTTTCTTTAAATTATCTCGGATACTCATTTAATATTATCAGCTACTTAGAACCAATAGATAATTAGACTTTAATGAAGCATGTAGCTGCTTGCTCAAGTCTAACATTTGTTTCTCTGCTGGGACTCCATTTTACTTTGCACTTATCCTTCAGCAAAGCTTCTCTACAAAGTCACTTTGGCAATAAGAAGTATTTAATTAGATTAATGAATTCTTATCACCTCTCGTAGGGACTAAGCTTGTTAATTCCTGGCGACAACAGAACAACAGATTTATATTACTAAATGTTTAGGGATGCTTGTGTTGTCGAACTGTAGCCGTCCTCATAAGTCAGGCAGCTCTGGGCAGATCCACCTCATATCCCAAGGTAGGCCTAAAATATTTGGCAGGGACAACCTGTGCCTTGAGTTAATTTGCACAAGTCAGAATACAAATACTTGCGTTTTCTTTTACGCATGCTGTTTTATTTACAGCCTCCTCCTTTAGTATTCTACTAAATTTATTACAGTAGAATTATTCCTCTAATAGAAAAAATAATTCAATCCAAGAGTTTCTCATGTCTAAATGTAGGCGCCAAGAAGGCGAAATATATTATCGTTGTACATTTACTGCTTCACAATATAGAATGGTAAAAATATCTGCATTTTACTAACCTACCCCAATTATAGGTCACATACAAACATCACTAATAAAAAAAGGCTTTTAAAGGCTTTAGTCTTGCATTTCGTCATAATACAAGTCTATAGGCAGAAGAACGGATCTGTCCTTCTGTCTTATGGATTCCGTTATTTTCCATTATAACCATGTTATAACGGAAAGCCATAATGCAATCCCTAACGCTAGTGTGAACCCACCCTTAGATAGGTCTGAGTTATATTCTGTTTTTATTTGCCTAATTAAAGATAGGTGGAAACTCACAAAAGTGTGTCTAAATATTTTTGATTTTTTTTCCTTTCCTTGATTATGTTTAAGAATTACAATATTTTTAATGCTAAACCAATACTACAAATATTAGAGCATATGTCTCATTTTGTACAGAGCTATAATTAGCTACTCATCGACGTGCATTTTACCTCTGTTTAACTGCAATTTCAAACAGGCAAAACAGATATTTTTGTTAGGTTAATGATATGCTCAGTCAGATGCCACAATACAAATTAAATAAAACAGGGGAAAATAGTATTTCACAGTACAAGGTGCAACTAAAATATATTTTTTTTAAATTATTATTATTATGTTCTGTAACAGTCATTCTCAAGTGGTGTGTAGTGGTGGTTTTTATTACTTTTTATTTTGTCTTTTTTATTTTTTTTTCATCTTACAATTTGTGCCCCCATAAGTTTATGCAAGACTTTTGGAACACATATAATATCACATTTATTTTTTATTTCAAATTTCTCTATGGGAAGCCCTGCTGTCATTGACAATGGACTCCATGCACCCGCTAATGTGCTATTAGCATGTAGCTGTGGTCTGGGTGAAGAGATAAATGCCATCCTCCCAGATGTACAGGTGAAACTCGAAAAATTTGAATATCGTGCAAAGTTCATTTATTTCAGTAATGCAACTTAAAAGGTGAAACTAACATATGAGAGAGACTCATTACATGCAAAGCGAGATATTTCAAGCCTTTATTTGTTATAATTTGGATGATTATGGCTTACAGCTCATGAAACCCCAAAGTCTCAATTTTGAGGTTCCCTTTGCTCAGGGGGTATGGATTAATTAGCTGACTAGAGTGTGACACTTTGAGCCTTTTTTTGAGACTTTTGAACGATATTCAAATTTTTCGGGTTTCCCCTGTATATAGTCAATGAATGCTTGGCAAGGAGCTAAAGACTCCATTTGCGCAGGGAAAGTTTCTTTCCTCATGGAGTGCTTTCCCCTTCCATGGAGAGAACTGTGTGGCTGTTCAATTACAGCTGCACAGTCCTCTTTATTTCCTCCCTGCACTGATCTCTATAATTTCTATGACTAGTGCAGGGAGGTAACAGGAAGCTGAGTGATCAGTTTCCAGTTTACTTTTATAGGAACAATGCTGGAAACCATGCGAATCACACTGGACAACAGTAATGCAACATTAACCAATCCAGTGCCCTATTCTAGCAAGAATACTGCCATTAACCCATTTACTGCCTTATACTGCAACGTGCCGCCCCCCAGGGTCGATCATGTCCCAGATTTTTAGGAATGTCGAGTGGTGATGCGGCCCTATTAGTTTTGTGCTCAGGCTCCATGGCAATAAAGGGGAGAGTGATAGTTGGTGGAGTAAGAGTCCAGACTTGGTATAGTTCAACAGCTTTACTTGAATAAACTTGCATCCAGACAAGAAGTGATCTTTCTCTTGGCTACAGCAGGTTTTGGGCTAGACTGTCAGGCAAACTTAAATCCCTTGCATTATCTTTCTCAGCTGTGCTAATATCTAGCTTCAGTCTGATTACCGGACTCTGTAGTAGTTCTGGTACCTTCAGAGTGGGGCGCCTTTGACTGTTGACCCCCTCGTGATATTCTGTCTGTCAATCTGTAATGAGTCAGAGTGATCCTCATCTCCTTCCAACTCTCAATTTTACTTTACTTTCAATTCTAGACTCTAGAAATGACTATAGCTTTCTGCAACCAATCCTTTGGTAGGAAACAGGACTCGCCAACTCCTGCCCAAAAGAGGGGAGAATGGAACGGTAAGTTCCATTCTGTCTAAAGATCTCTCTGCCACGCACGCTGCTGGTAAACCAGGCACATTACATAAACATAACAGTTTCATAGCAAGATTATGAATGCACAGTATAGGAAGACCTGGAATAAATACACAGATGACATTATTGGTTAGCCATTAAAGACAGTAGCAGGGTGTAGGAATGGTAGTGCCCACTCTGGGGTACTACAGAACCAACAGAAACTTAGACATTAACCCAGTCACTGCTCGAAACTATCAACTTGTTTGCACTAAACCACCAGGTATACAGGTCCTTCAAAAAAAAATTTGCATATTGTGATAAAGTTCATTATTTCCTGTAATGTACTGATAAACATTAGACTTTCATATATTTTAGATTCATTACCCACCAACTGAAGTAGTTCAAGCCTTTTATTGTTTTAATATTGATGATTTTGGCATACAGCAAAATTTGCATATTTCATCCGACCAATAAAAGAAAAGTGTTTTTAATACAAAAAAGTCAACCTTCAAATAATTATGTTCAGTTATGCACTCAATACTTGGTCGGGAATCCTTTTGCAGAAATTACTTCTTCAATGCGGCGTGGCATGGAGGCAATCAGCCTGTGGCACTGCTGAGGTGTTATGGAGGCCCAGGATGCTTCGATAGCGGCCTTAAGCTCATCCAGAGTGTTGGGTCTTGCGTCTCTCAACTTTCTCTTCCCAATATCCCACAGATTCTCTATGGGGTTCAGGTCAGGAGAGTTGGAAGGCCAATTGAGCACAGTAATACCATGGTCAGTAAACCATTTACCAGTGGTTTTGGCACTGTGAACAGGTGCCAGGTCATGCTGAAAAATGAAATCTTCATCTCCATAAAGCTTTTCAGCAGATGGAAGCATGAAGTGCTCCAAAATCTCCTGATAGCTAGCTGCATGATAAAACACAGTGGACCAACACCAGCAGATGACATGGCACCCCAGACCATCACTGACTGTGGGTACTTGACACTGGACTTCAGGCATTTTGGCATTTCCCTCTCCCCAGTCTTCCTCCAGACTCTGGCACCTTGATTTCCGAATGACATGCAACAGTCCAGTGCTGCTTCTCTGTAGCCCAGGTCAGGCGCTTCTGCCACTGTTTCTGGTTCAAAAGTGGCTTAACCTGGGGAATGCGGCACCTGTAGCCCATTTCCTGCACACGCCTGTACACGGTGGCTCTGGATGTTTCTACTCCAGACTCAGTCCACTGCTTCCGCAGGTCCCCCAAGGTCTGGAATCGGTCCTTCTCCACAATCTTCCTCAGGGTCCGGTCACCTCTTCTCGTTGTGCAGCGTTTTCTGCCACACTTTTTCCTTCCCACAGACTTCCCACTGAGGTGCCTTGATACAGCACTCTGGGAACAGCCTATTAGTTCACAAATTTCTTTCTGTGTCTTACCCTCTTGCTTGAGGGTGTCAATGATGGCCTTCTGGACAGTAGTCAGGTCGGCAGTCTTACCCATGATTGCCGTTTTGAGTAATGAACCAGGCTGGGAGTTTTTAAAAGCCTCAGGAATCTTTTGCAGGTGTTTAGAGTTAATTAGTTGATTCAGATGATTAGGTTAATAGCTTGTTTAGAGAACCTTTTCATGATATGCTAATTTTTTTTATAGGAATTTGGGGTTTTCATGAGCTGTATGCCAAAATCATCAATATTAAAACAATAAAAGGCTTGAACTACTTCAGTTGTGTGTAATGAATCTAAAATATATGAAAGTCTAATGTTTATCAGTACATTACAGAAAATAATGAACTTTATCACAATATGCTAATTTTTTGAGAAGTACCTGTATTATTCTGTTGAGGCCTCTGGTTGTACATATACATCCAGATGCACTAGTATACAGCCTCATTTATAAAAAATTACCTAAGGCTGGAGTCACACAGACCAGGTTTTAGTTTTTTTTTTCAGTGCGTAGAGGATTTACGTACATAAAATATACAGTCAGAAATGTCATTATGTCCAAACTGTATTGAAGGTGTGACTCTGTGGGGACATTATTTAGCAGGCTAAATTATGCAGTTTAACCGCCTCCGGACCGTCTAACGCAGGATCGCGTTCCGGAGGCGGCAGCGCTGCGCACAGTCACGCATATACGCGTCATCTCGCGAGACGCGAGATTTCCTGTGAACGCGCGCACACAGGCGCTCGTGTTCACAGGATCGGAAGGTAAGCGAGTGGATCTCCAGCCTGCCAGCGGCGATCGGTCGCTGGCAGGCTGGAGATGCGATATTTTTAACCCTTAACAGGTATATTAGACGCTGTTTTGATAACAGCATCTAATATACCTGCTACCCGGTCCTTTGGTGGTCCCTTTTGTTTGGATCGACCACCAGAGGACACAGGTAGCTGTGTAAAGTAGCACCACTACACTACACCCCCCCTGTCACTTATTAACCCCTTATGAACCCCTGATCACCCCATATAGACTCCCTGATCACCCCCTGTCATTGATCACCCCCCTGTCATTGATCACCCCCCTGTAAGGCTCCATTCAGACGTCCGTATGATTTTTACGGATCCACGGATACATGGATCGGATCCGCAAAACACATATGGACGTCTGAATGGAGCCTTACAGGGAGGTGATCAATGACAGGCGGGTGATCACCCATATAGACTCCCTGATCACCCCCTGTCATTGATCACCTCCTTGTCATTGATCACCCCCCTGTAAGGCTCCATTCAGACGTCCGTATGATTTTTACGGATCCCCTGATACATGGATCGGATCCGCAAAACACATACGGACGTCTGAATGGAGCCTTACAGGGGGGTGATCAATGACAGGGGGGTGATCACCTCATATACACTCCCTGATCACCCCCCTGTTATTGATCACCCCCCTGTAAGGCTCCATTCAGACGTCCATATGATTTTTACGGATCCATGGATACATGGATCGGATCCGCAAAACACATATGGACGTCTGAATGGAGCCTTACTGGGGGGTGATCAATGACAGGGGGGTGATCACCCATATAGACTCCCTGATCACCCCCCTGTCATTGATCACCCCCCTGTCATTGATCACCCCCCTGTAAGGCTCCATTCAGACGTCCGTATGATTTTTACGGATCCACAGATACATGGATCGGATCCGCAAAACACATACAGATGTCTGAATGGAGCCTTACAGGGGGGTGATCAATGACAGGGGGGTGATCAGGAAGTCTATATGGGTGATCACCCCCCTGTCATTGATCACCCCCCTGTAAGGCTCCATTCAGACATTTTTTGGGCCCAAGTTAGCGGAAATTGTTTTCCGCTAACTTGTGCCAAAAAAAAAAAAATTCGATGAACTCGTCATGCCCCTCATTGAATACCTTGGGGTGTCTTCTTTCCAAAATGGGGTATTTATACTGCCCTGGCATTTTAGGGGCCCGAAAACGTGAGAAGAAGTCTGGGATCCAAATGTCTAAAAATGCCCTCATAAAAGGAATTTGGGCCCCTTTGCCCACCTAGGCTGCAAAAAAGTGTCACACATGTGGTATCGCCGTACTCAGGAGAAGTTGGGGAATGTGTTTTGGGGTGTCATTTTACATATACCCATGCTGGGTGAGATAAATATCTTGGTCAAATGCCAACTTTGTATTAAAAAAATGGGAAAAGTTGTCTTTTGCCAAGATATTTCTCTTACCCAGCATGGGTATATGTAAAATGACACCCTAAAAAACATTCCCCAACTTCTCCTGAGTACGGCGATACCACATGTGTGACACTTTTTTGCAGCCTAGGTGGGCAAAGGGGCCCACATTCTAAAGAGCACCTTTCGGATTTCACAGGTCATTTTTTACAGATTTTGATTTCAAACTACTTTGCACGCATTTGGGCCCCCAAAATGCCAGGGCAGTATCAAAGACATGTACAACAATAAATTTAGCGAAAAATTTATATATGGATGTCGTTTTTTTTGCAAAATTTTACAACTGAAAGTGAAAAATGTCTTTTTTTTGCAAAAAATCGTTAAATTTCGATTAATAACAAAAAAAGTAAAAATGTCAGCAGCAATGAAATACCACCAAATGAAAGCTCTATTAGTGAGAAGAAAAGGAGGTAAAATTCATTTGGGTGGTAAGTTGCATGACCACTGCAATAAACGGTGAAAGTAGTGTATTGCAGAAGTGTAAAAAGTGGTCTGGTAATTAAGGGTGTTTCAGCTAGGGGGACTGAGGTGGTTATACTTAACTGCTGGATCACAAAGACCCAGGGCAAGCTTAAGGGGGCATGGCTTCAGCTGTGACACTGTGTACTAAAGCTTTACATATTATAGGGGGCGCTCTGCTGAGGCCAGTGATTGACTGAAGCAGTCACATATTGTCAGTGTACCATCATCGCTGCAGTTAAGTTTCTGGCAAGGAATTTTTATTATTTTTATTTTATTTATTTTTTATGGCATAAACCCCCTTGGACAGATGTTGTCTGACATTCTGTACCCCTTGTCTACCTTGCTGTGTTTTTAGGTCATAGGATACATGTTTTACATTAGCAAATAAAGGATTCAGTGGCCCTGCAGTCATTTGTTGCTGAATTTCAATTTAATAAATTACCCTTTACCCAGATAATTAAGTTTACTGTATATGTCACATTAGTGTAGGAATAAGACATTCCGCTAATTTTCTACAGTACACTTGAATCATACTATATCTACTTGTAAGATATAACAAGTCTGTAGTGTAAAGTCTCATGATACTGTATATTTTAATACTCTAAGAAAAAAATCTAAGATATGTGAATTTCTTCTATTTTAGTTATGCTCATTAATGAAATCCCTAACTTGTAACATAGCCATTCTGCCAGTCTTAGCTTACACTGAGATTCTTTATGGTCTGAGCCTTCTTCCATTGCCATGAATATTTCTACTGTATGCATAATAATGCCGGCTACAAGGTTACTTGCTGAGTCTGCAGGCTTGATACTGCAAGGCCAGATGACATGAAAATTTCATCAAATGAAACTCTTTCAGCGATGAATTTTTATACCTCTGTGCTGAAATAATAATACCTAGTGCTCGATACAATAAAGTTATATCGAGCAGCTACCCCTTGTAATCCCTCAGAGTTTAACTATTTACTACGGCGCTCTAGATTTTTAATGTAAAGTTTAAATATCGTTATAGACTGTTCTTATCAACAGTCTACAACTCCTTATATTTTAGCGACAAGAAGCTTGAATTTGATTTTCAGTCCACTGCATAAGAAATTTCACAGACAAATAAAAGCTTCCAACAGTGGCAATTGAAGCACATCTCATTCTGTCTGATTATAACTGACTTTACAATGGACTTACATTGCAATAATTTATATTACAATGGACATTCCTTGACCACTGAAAAATGAGCTTCAAATCATTTTACAATGCAGCTAAATGTTACAAGTCATCCAAAAAATATATTTGAGAATACATTGGTATTTGTACCACCGTTATATGATAGCAGAGAAAGTGGATCGGTGCAGCCTTAGAGAACACTTAAAGGGGTTGTCGTGTGGAGACAACATTTTTTAAAGAGCGTCTTCAATGATGACTTGTTAAGGCATGGATAAGCCACAAATCACCATACAGTAATAATTGCTGGCCAAAAGAATAAATTGTTGATCATGTTATAAATGAATGCGCCAGATCCACTAGGTCACAAATAGTGGTTCTTTGGTCTGACTCGGAGTATAGGAGCTACTCTATGATGTCCATATGCCTATAGGCAGAACAGCCTGGGACACAGGGAATCTGTATTATATATGTGCCTGGTGGTGCTGTTAATACATGGGGCATTTTATTACTAATTTATGTTTATCTTTATATTTTGTGGAAAGGTGGACCTTTACTTTTGTCTTTTATAGGTATTTTATGCTCATTTGATTTGGTTAATTATATTCTACTAAAGTACATTCAGATGGATTTAGAATAGTATTCAATCTGGTATAGATAATATTCTCTTAGAGACAAAAATATGTACAGAGAGTATATATGGTGCCTAGAAGAACTATGGGGGGCATTTAGTTTGTGACTTTTTAACGCCACTTTTCAGGCACGAGAGATTATAAATCTAGCCCCTTTTTAATAGAAAAGGGCCATACACTTGAACTTGTAAGGAAGCACACGGAGTCCCTGTGCTACTACATGTCCTGTTAGGAGAAGATATCTCTGCAATATGTCACAATTTATTTTTTACTTCGGATTCACATAAGGTATACAAAAAAATAACCGAAAAGAAAACAATCATAAATGGAGTCAAAAGTATGCACATTTGAACAATGTTTTCCCAATTATAGTCTATGGGTATGTTAAGCCAAACAAGATGTGAACAACCCCTTAAATGAGTGCTGTGTTACAACTATGTTCCAGCTCCAAGTGAAGAATAATGTTCAAAAACACAAACTACTGCTTAATTGTATAAATGGCCATTTGCTAACTCAAAAAAGGGAACTGTGCAAAGTATGTGATTTGCACAGTAGCAATGGGTGGGGGGCTCAGGACTACACCCCCTAAATCTGCTATCTCTCAATAATTTCTAGATAGAGCATTAGCAGTTTTGGAGGGCTTTCAGTTTATAGTGAGATTCCCATGATTGTTAATGACAATAATGTTTTGTAGACATCTGATTTTGCTATGCTGGTTTTATAGTCCAAGCAGTAAATTACCTGTCAGGAGTATGAACTACGCAATCATTCACATTGTGCATGTGCATGACCCACTCAAATATTGTCTGGTTATGAAATGTTAGGTGCTCATTTGGTAAATTCACTGTAGCAAAGTCATAATATATTTGTCTAATTATTATTATAGGAGTTTTTTTTTTTGTAGTCAATGAAGTACACCTTACAGTCAATTGTCTTTATTGGAGTAATCTTTGTAATGTGCCAACGTCACATAACTGAAAAAGATAATAAATGTATAATTGAAATATTACCCTGTGCAGGATATTCATGAAATTTGAAACAAAAGCTTGATTGTTACAAAGATCTGAGATCACAAAAGAATAATTTAAAAAATGTAAAGTCACCTGTAATTTTTTTCTCCAGATTAGTGACACTATTCCTTTTTCAAATCTGCTTTTAATTTCTGTTTTTAGATTCTTTTACTCTATTTTCTGATAATGATTATGAGGGCAGACATCTTGCCTGTGCTGATGTTAACAGCATTTAGACATATGCTTCACAGCAACCTTCATGGGCCATAGACACAATTGTCAGGAGGGGACCTCATTGACTTCTATGGGAGAGTTTTCTAGGCATGCTCTTTGACCTGTGCAGAAGTCACAAGGTAATAGATAAGCTATAATATCACCTATTGTGAATGGTGGATCCTGTGTATATATATATATATATATATATTTTTTTTTTTTTGTCAGGATCTGTACTCAGGGCCGGGTCGGCAATGACAGACTTCAGCAGAGACAGCAGGTTAAAAAGTCCAAAAAGTTTATTTTCTGTTACGCAGCATAACAAAACATACGGACATCCCTGCGATGATCTGTGAGATTGGCAACAAGTGGTTTGATTTTACATGTTTACATTGTGGATCAATCTGTGTTGTTTCTGGTACTGGCCACACAGTTAACCTCCAGGTGTTGCTATTGTGGTGATTTAACTTTCCCTATTTATAGTTGTTTGTCCCACAATTCTGTAAGGTTTATAGCTTCAGTTGGACCTGTGGATAGCTGGTGTTTGGATCTTGGCTGAGTTCCTGGTGCTGCCATAGCTTCTTGGAAGTTAAGTGTTACCTTTCCCTTTGTATTTTGTCTCCTGTTCATCCTTCCTTTTGGAGGAACAGGATGTCTCATTCCTGTCATTAGTACCAGGGTCCTTTAGGGTTAGATAGGACTTTAGGTATTCGTGTGCATGAACTAACCTACATCTGGGGTCTGTTCATACTGGTAGTATGACTAGGGCTTTGATTAGGGTTTTCACTAGGAGATGTCCGTCTGCCTTCCCTAAGTTTTCAGGCCTTATTTCCTTTTCCCTTTCTCTTCTATGTTCGGTGTGGGGTTTCCCTCCCACACTAGAGTGTGACAAAAACAGCATCCAAGTTATAACTTCACTTGGTGGGGTGAAGCTGCGGAACCAACATCACATCAACAAAATAAACTGCTGCCCATCTGGGCACTACCTAGACAGGTTGTCTCTATGTCACCTATAGAGTTCAGTTCACACACAAGGGGAATCAGGGTCCAACAGCTAGCAGGTCAGCTAGCTTCCTAGGATTTCTGACAGTGACTGACATTCTGAGGTCTCTTTTATGCCCCAGTAATGATCATCAGCAGCCACACCTGGGATCACCTCCGGCTAGGGGAAGTAGTCATGCTGGAAGGGTGTGGACTGGTAGGTCCTATTCCCAAACCTACCTACCAGTCCAAATAAAATCCAGCCCAGGACAGAATCTAAACAAACCAGTCTCAGCAAACTACACTTTGCTTAAACCACTGCATCTTTCTGGATTTCATTTATCTCCCCCAGATGAGGATTCTGGGTGAAATATACAAGCCTTCCAGGACTTTACTGTACACTTTACCACATACTGTGTGTGTGTGTATATATATATATATATATATATATATACAGTACAGACCAAAAGTTTGGACACACCTTCTCATTCAGAGTTTTCTTTATTTTCATGACTATGAAAATTGTAGATTCACACTGAAGGCATCAAAACTATGAATTAACACATGTGGAATTATATACATAACAAAAAAGTGTGAAACAACTGAAAATATGTCATATTCTAGGTTCTTCAAAGTAGCCACCTTTTGCTTTGATTACTGCTTTGCACACTCTTGGCATTCTCTTGATAAACATCAAGAGGTAGTCACCTGAAATGGTCTTCCAACAGTCTTGGAGGAGTTCCCAGAGATGCTTAGCACTTGTTGGCCCTTTTGCCTTCACTCTGCGGTCCAGCTCACCCCAAACCATCTCGATTGGGTTCAAGTCCGGTGACTGTGGAGGCCAGGTCATCTGGCGCAACACCCCATCACTCTCCTTCATGGTCAAATAGCCCTTACACAGCCTGGAGGTGTGTTTGGGGTCATTGTCCTGTTGAAAAATAAATGATGGTCCAACTAAACGCAAACCAGATGGAATAGCATGCCGCTGCAAGATGATGTGGTAGCCATGCTGGTTTAGTATGCCTTCAATTTTGAATAAATCCCCAACAGTGTCACCAGCAAAGCACCCCCACACCATCACACCTCCTCCTCCATGCTTCACGGTGGGAGCCAGGCATGTAGAGTCCATCCGTTCACCTTTTCTGCATCGCACAAAGACACGGTGGTTGGAACCAAAGATCTCAAATTTGGACTCATCAGACCAAAGCACATATTTCTGTCCATTCCTTGTGTTCTTTAGCCCAAACAAGTCTCTTCTGCTTGTTGCCTGTCCTTAGCAGTGGTTTCCTAGCAGATATTCTACCATGAAGGCCTGATTCACACAGTCTCCTCTTAACAGTTGTTCTAGAGATGTGTCTGCTGCTAGAACTCTGTGTGGCATTGACCTGGTCTCTAAACTGAGCTGCTGTTAACCTGCGATTTCTGAGGCTGGTGACTCGGATGAACTTATCCTCCGCAGCAGAGGTGACTCTTGGTCTTCCTTTCCTGGGGCGGTCCGCATGTGACACAGTTTCTTTGTAGCGCTTGATGGTTTTTGTGACTGCACTTGGGGACACTTTCAAAGTTTTCCCAATTTTTCGGATAACTGACCTTCATTTCTTAAAGTAATGATGGCCACTCGTTTTTCTTTACTTAGCTGCTTTTTTATTGCCATAATACAAATTCTAACAGTCTATTCAGTAGGACTATCAGCTGTGTATCCACCTGACTTCTCCACAACGCAACTGATGGTCCCAACCCCATTTATAAGGCAAGAAATCCCACTTATTAAACCTGACAGGGCACACCTGTGAAGTGAAAACCATTTCAGGTGACTACCTCTTGAAGCTCATCAAGAGAATGCCAAGAGTGTGCAAAGCAGTAATCAAAGCAAAAGGTGGCTACTTTGAAGAACCTAGAATATGACATATTTTTAGTTGTTTCACACTTTTTTGTTATGTATATAATTCCACATGTGTTAATTCATAGTTTTGATGCCTTCAGTGTGAATCTACAATTTTCATAGTCATGAAAATAAAGAAAAGTCTTTGAATGAGAAGGTGTGTCCAAACTTTTGGTCTGTACTGCATATATATATACACACACACACACATATCATCTATCATTGTAATCCAGCCTATGATAATAACAATGAGAAGATCTGTACAAACTAAGACGTGGTGCCTATTTTCCAGTTGTTGTTTTTTCATATAAATATATATATACACAGTACAGACCAAAAGTTTGGACACATCTTCTCATTCAAAGAGCTTTCTTTATTTTCATAGTCATGAAAATAAAGAAAACTCTTTGAATGAGAAGGTGTGTCCAAACTTTTGGTCTGTACTGTATATATATATATATATATATATATATATATAGTGACAAGGAAAATTAGAAATAATATAATAAAAAATTCTTAAAAAATATTTTTAGCATAAAAAACTTTAATAAAATCTGTTATATAAAAGCAACAATGAGTCGGGCAGCAAAAAGATAACATACATTTCTGTCATGTAGGCATATCAGAAGATACATGTGTGCATGAGAGAATAATAATTTTATTAAAATCTGCACTACGAACCTATATACCTAAAGGTATACAGGTAATATTAAAAATATCACCTATGCAGCTGCCTTTTTCATTTTACCATATTAGGGTATAAAAGCTGTAAACACCTATACATGAGAATTCTTTTGGGGCCTTAAGAAATGTATAATGACTGTTAGACATCCATGCTTTGATTTATTCATAGCTTTATGGAACAATGGACGTGCTGGATGTTTGGTAACATTAATTACTATGACTGTGAAAGAGATGATTCAGTTACTGAAATGAGCAGAGAAAATAAGTCTTATGAAAACATATAATTATTTTTTTTTAAACAATAAACTTTCTTTTTTCATGTATAATTTGCTTCAAATGCGGGGAAAATGGTAAGAAATAAACACCAATATGAAAGATGTGATTGATTTGTAAAATAAATAGAAATTACAAATTCATTCTAAATAGACCAAATTCATTTTTAATTACTCAATATTTCGGATTCCAGCTCAATCAGAATCTTTTGCTATTCAGACAAATCTCACAAAATGGCAGCCACCATTTTACACCAAAAGGGGCTAATTTGAAGACCATGTTTTAATTTAAAAATAAAATCTGTGAATCAGCGAACAGGCTGTTTGATAACACTACTTTCCGTTCAGCTGTAACCATAAATGTCACTTTGTTATTACTAATGTTGTCTTGGAGTTAAAGAGCTTGAAAGGGGTTGGATACAGTCTTAGGAGACTTGGACCTAAAGCGAATTTCAAGAAATGTAATAATCTCTAAAAATTTATAAACCTCTTTTCAAACACTAAAGTTTGGTGGATCTTGAAGCAAGGATAGAGGTCCTAAGAGCCCCTGATATTAGCAATAAACCTGTCTGCACTTTAATTGATAGGACCAGGCATGATGATGTGTTTACTGGCTGGCCCTGTCAAAGTGCAGAGGACACGGCAGTTGCAGAGAGAGTAGAGTCTTTAAGTGTAACAGCAACGCCCCTGTTGCTCCTAGAGGCTCATTTGCATGTATTAAAACATCATTTTTCTCAGCAATGCTGGCACATATATGTACATGGGACCAATACAAATGCTTTCAGCTGCCAAGTGCACATGTAACAGGTCAGCCAGTTTCATAGGCACAAATCTGCCAATAGATGCCCTTTAAGGCTTATATTATACCTGCAAAACATGTAGGCGATTGTTGGGAAGGAAACGTTCCTTCCCCACAATTGCCTGCTCACCAGAGGAGGAGACCACTGCATGTAAATCTGCTCTAGAGTTTGGGGAGGAGCGATCGCTAAAGCCATCTCTCATCCGCATACTTAATCATTGTTTGCCGTCAGCAGATCGTGATTACACAGCACAATCTTCTGCCAGCAAATTATGATTTTTAAACCTGCTTAAAGATTCCAATTACCAGATGAGCAGACAACTGGCGGCAGTATTACATGCAAAGGCTTTTTAGCGAAGATCTTAAGGATTGTCTGCCCGTCTAATATAAGCTTAAGACTGAAGAATTTCTTGCAGAAAATGCAGATAAGGATAATGTGAATAAGGATATATCTGAGAAACCTGGTATAAAAATGAAAACAGCATGACATGGTAAGGATCTCCATTTCAAAGTATAAGGCTACTTTCACACTAGCGTTCATAGGTCCGTTCGTGAGCTCCGTTTGAAGGAGCTCACGAGCGGACCCGAACGCCTCCGTCCAGCCCTGATGCAGTCTGAATGGGCGGCGTTCAGCCTCCGCTCCGCTCGCCTCCGCACGGACAGGCGGACAGCTGAACGCTGCTTGCATCATGTAAGTCAATGGGAACGGATCCGCTTGAAGATGTCACCATATGGCTCAATCTTCAAGCGGATCCGTCCCCCATTGACTTTACATTGAAAGTCTGAACGGATCCGCTCAGGCTACTTTCACACTTAGAATTTTTTCTAAGTTATTAATGCAGACGGATCCGTACTGAACGGAGCCTCCGTCTGCATTAATATGATCGGATCCGTTCAGAACGGATCCGATCGAACGCTAGTGTGAAAGTAGCCTAAGCTGCCCACATACAGCACATTAAGTTTTGTAGAAACTTGAAATCTATGACTACCACCACATGCACACGTGGATGCTCACCTAAATGATATCTAGCAGTTGAATAACTTTACCCAACTTGCCGAGTTAGAATGTTCCCAAAGTACCAGCTATGGCCGCTATTAGAGATAAGCGAATCGAAGCTGACGAAGTGGAATTAGATCCGAATTTCAGGAAAAATTTGATTTGCAATGAATGCAAATTTCCTCGCGCTTTGTGGCAACGAATCACAAATTTTCCTAAAATGGCGGCTACACATGTGAGGACATGGGGCAAGGAGCTGTGGGAAGGCAGGATGACCCATAATGCCATGCATGCTGCCAATCCGCAGCCAGCCAGCCCTGTGATGTCACAGCCCCATAAATACAGCGGCCATCTTAGATTCAGACATTTTCCAGTGCAGGGACAGACGTAAGAAGGTGCTAGGGACAGCAATATGAAAAACATCATTGTGAGAAAAAAAAAAGAAAAAAACTATTTATAAGTGCAGGGAAAGGATAGGGAGGAATCATTTCACAGCACCTTAGAGCAGAGAGATGTCAGAAGACACTAGGGACAGTGCTGGAAAAGCGATTAACAAGTGCAGGGAAAGGATAGGGAGGATTCATTTCACAGCACCTTAGAGCAGAGAGACGTCAGAAGACACTAGGGACAGTGCTGGAAAAGCGATTAACAAGTGCAGGGAAAGGATAGGGAGGAATAATTTCACAGCATCTTAGTGCAGGGAGAGACGTCAGAAGGCGCTAGGGACAGTGCTAGAAAAGTGTTTTACAAGTGCTGGGAAAGATTATTTGGGGATCCAAATAGCCATTATGCAGCTCTGTCATTCCAGCAATTTGTTCTTGTTATTGGGATGCAAGTGTTATGTTGAAAAGCCTTTAGTGGCCTATTTTAGTACAAAAAGAAAAATATATAAGCACTTCACTGTTGCAGTTATTTGTGTTGAAAGCATTTGGTGGCCTATTTCAATACAGAAAGAAAAATATATACGCATTTCACTTCTGCAGTTATATGTGGTGAAAGCGTTTAGTGGCCTATTTAAGTACAGAAAGAAAAATATATACACACTTCACTGTTGCAGTTATTTGTGGTGAAAGAGTTTAGTGGCCTATTTCAGTACAAAAATAAAAATATATTCTCAGTTCACTTCTGCATTAATATGTGTTGAAAGCGTTTAGTGGCCTATTTCAGTACAGAAAGAAAAATATATTCTCAGTTAACTTCTGCAGTTATATGTGTTATTTGGGGATCCAAATAGCCATTATACAGCTCTGTCATTCCAGCAATTTGTTCTTGTTATTGGGGTGCAAGTGTTATGTTGAAAAGCCTTTAGTGGCCTATTTTAGTACAAAAAGAAAAATATATAAGCACTTCACTGTTGCAGTTATTTGTGTTGAAAGCATTTGGTGGCCTATTTCAGTACAGAAAGAAAAATATGTACGGACTTCACTGTTGCAGTTATTTGTGGTCAAAGCCTTTAGTGGCCTATTTCAGTACAGAAAGAAAAATATATACGCCCTTCATGTTGCAGTTATTTATGGCGAAAGCATTTCGTGGCCTATTTCAGTACAAAATTGAAAATATATTCTCAGTTCACTTTTATTTGTGGCAAACCGTTTAGTGGCTTATATCAGTGTAGAAAGAAAAATATATATGCATTTCACTTCTGCAGTTATATGTGGTGAAAGCGTTTAGTGGCCTATTTAAGTATAGAAATTAAAATATATACACACTTCACTGTTGCAGTTATTTGTGGCGAAAGCGTTTAGTGGCCTATTTCAGTACGGAAAGAAAAATATATGCGCACTTCACTGTTGCTGTTATTTGTGGTGAATGCGTTTAATGACCATAGTTACCCCAAGGAGAACTCGCCTGTCCACCCAAAATGTGGATAAATTTGACCTTTGTCAAGATTAATCAGCCGTGGATCAACCAGGATTTCAACCCACCAATTCCTGATGCATCAGACTAGAGCATCCATGGTGCCATACCAACACCTTGACAAAAAAGACTGGTTTCTTCTGGCTACCTGCCTCAGCTACTACTCTGATGCTGTCACCTGCCTGATGCTACACATCTGATGCCAAGTGCTCCTTCTTTTACCCACCTTTGTCAGCGGGTACTGGTATTGCCACCCACTGCCCACTCTGTATCCAGGTCACTCTGTGGTCTCCTGAGGCAGCTGCTGCTGCCATATCCACACTCACCTTGCCACTCTGTGGTATCCTGATGCTGCTGCTGCCTTATCCACACTATGTCACCTTCACACTCTGCGGTCTCCTGATGCTGCTGCTGCCATCTCCACACTATGTTACCTTGCCACTCTGTGGTATCCTGATGCTGCTGCCATCTCCACACTATGTCACCTTGCCACTGTGTGGTATCCTGATGCTGCTACTGCTACTGCCATCTCCATACTATGTCACCTTGCCACTCTGGGGTATCCTGATGCTGCTGCTGCCTTATCCACACTATGTCACCTTCACACTGTGCGGTCTCCTGATGATGCTGCTGCCATCTCCACACTATGTTACCTTGCCACTCTGTGGTATCCTGATGCTGCTGCCATCTCCACACTATGTCACCTTGCCACTGTGTGGTATCCTGATGCTGCTACTGCCATCTCCATACTATGTCACCTTGCCACTCTGTGGTATCCTGATGCTACTGACATCTCTACACTATGTCACCTTGCCACTGTGTGGTATCCTGATGCTGCTGCTACTGCCACCTCCACACTATGTCATCTTGCCACTTTGTGGTATCCCGATGCTGCTGCGATTTCCACACTATGTCACCTTGCCACTCTTTGGTATCCTCTTGATGCTGCTGCTGTTGCCACCTCTAGACTCTGTTATTGTGCCACTCTGTGGTCTCCTCCTGATGCTGCTGCCACCTCCACACTCGGTCATTGGGCCACTCTGTGGTCTCCTCATGCTGCTTCCAACTCCAGACTATGTCATTGTGCCACTCGGTGGCCTCCTCATTATGCTGCCACCTCCAGACTCTGTCATTGTGCCACTCGGTGGCCTTCTACTGATGATTTTTTTTTAAATTCGCTCATCTCTAGTCGCTATAAATATTTACCCCCTCCACATTCTCTTTATATAGGGGACTTCATTTCTTGGGCTTGTTACACATGACCAGGCTAAATCCACTAAAGCATGTACCTTCCTCTTTACTGTGCACAAAGATTTCTGTAGAAGTATTTCTATATTTCTTCAGTAAGTATCGGTATATGTTTTTGTGCTTTGATAATAGAGGTTTTAAACTTTATTTAGCTTTTCTTTATGGGTTCAGTTCCCTATAAGTCAAGTCAATTATCAGCTTCCTTTTCAGCTATAGTTGCAATACACAAACACAAAAGATACGTGCAAAACAGTTTGGCTACTTTTTGATCATTGGTATACATATGAATTTAATGGAATACATTCTCTCATACGTGCTTTACTGACTCGAAAACAGCGAAATAACAATCACCAGTGTCTATTGATGATCTGCTAGTGATGTCCTTTAATCACTTATCATGTGCTTCATTTTACATTTGAAAATTCAGTTTTTTTGTAAATGTACTTAATACTTTATACATTGTAGACACAAGAAGAATAGGAGGCCCTGATTATCTATAACAAGAGTTTCTCTTAAGCTTACACACAACCTTGTTAATCTCCAAGCTGCCATGGCAACCAATTGGCATGCCCCCTCCCCCTCGGTAAAACCACTTTGGTGCTCTGCTTATCAGTGACTCCAGCACCTAAGTGGTTAATTTGTCAGGATTGTTACTTGGTTCTGGCTGCTGAAACTGGATGTCGGCTAGATATAACAGACACCCAAAACTAATGGTGCCTTTCCCCAGCCATAAATGTATGGCACAGTAAGTTAAAGGGGTCGTCCCTAAATCTACTGTTATCACTTATACACAGGATAGATGATAAGTGCCTAAGTGCAAGGGATCCCACCGCCATTCACCACAATGGGTGTCCCATACCCCCCATTTGAATGCATGTCAGTTGTGCAAGCACTGTCAATCCATATAAGGGTCCATTCACACAACCATATTTCTGGGTCAACACCTGTTCCATAATTTTGGGGAACAGGTGTGGACTCATTTCAATGGGGCCGCAAAAGATGCGGACAGCACACTGTGTGCAGTCCACATCTGTAGTTCGTGCCCCTCTAAAAAGATAGAGCGTGTCCTATTCTTGTCCGCAATCGCAGACAAGAATAGGCATTTCTATCATAGGGTAGCCCGTGTGCGCTCCTCAAAATTCGGAATGTACACAACCGGTACCCATGTTTTGGGAACTGCAAAATACTTACGGTCGTTAATTGGGGGTTTTCAGCACAGAGATGATACTGAAAGTGAGGTTGAATAGTTTCTCCAGTAGGGGCTGTATAGAGAAAAAAGAGGAGAGGGCTAGGATGGAACCCAATATCTTATGGGATGATGCTTCATCTCTTCAGAAAGGGCACAAAAAGTTAGAGCAAAAAGTAGGTCAAATCCATGGATACTCCATGCTGTGTATACATATGGTAGTCTACTTGTCTTCATAGACATTAAATCTTACCCCTAACATTAATCTACGTTGTTATACAAAACACTGTAACTCTATACACTGTCATTCTGCCGGCAATAAATAACAGATTGATATTGAGCTGACTGCTGGGAGTTTTATTTTAAGATGCTAGAAGTAGACAATTTGACAAATGAAATTAATTAAATATACATAAAATAATAATCTAAAGAATTTATAGTTCATCATAGGAAAAGGGTTAAGAAACAGCTATGATGAAATAGCATATCAGATAATATATCCCGAAAGTGTTCCCAGATAATTTTCCCCAATAAGGAGACAATTTTTATTACTTTATGCATAATCTACTGAACAATAATTTCTTATTGATTTAATTATATTTCCCATTGTGTGTGAATAGGTCTTGCATAATTTGTAGCAGTACTTTGGGCCATTGTCTTGTTGGAGCATGAAATTTGCTCTAACCAAAAATCTGTCAGATAGTATGACATATCATTGCAAAATGAAGTCATCATAGCCTTCATTGTTTAAGAATTTTCTTTACAATGTGCAAATTTCCTACTTTATCAGCACTAAAACATCCCCAGACCATCACCATGTTTGACAGATGATGGCCTTAAAAGGGTTTTCCGAGCCTATCCTCTGGATAGATCATCAACATCTGATTGGTGGGGGTTCGACACCTGGGACCCTCACCGATCAGCTGTGAGAAGGCACTCGCAGTAGCTCCATGGCCTTCTCTCAGGTCCCCAAGCACAGCACCATACATAGTATAGCAGCTGTGCTTAGAATCGCAGCTTAACCCTATTCACTTCAATGTGACTAATGAAAGTGATGTCACACATCCTAGGAAAAGCTGGAGAAGGCTTCGGCACTACTGCAAGTGCCAGTGCCTTCTCAAACAGGTGGTTTGTGGGGGTCCTGAGTGTCTGACCCCACCGATCAGAAAAGTGGCAGAAAACCCCTTTAAGCAGACCAACATCATCTTCTACACATCAAATGTTCTTCTCTCTTATCCAAAACACCATAAATGCAGATTTGTCTCCATTCAATGTCTCTCTTCATTTGAAGATTTGATTATTTTCCTTCAATCAGCTAGAGTCTGATATAGCTATTTTCCTGAAGAGTTCTGTACCGGGGTCCCTCGCATCTCCTTCTATCCTGGTTACAGCCAGTTTGTTCTGTCAAGTGAGTAGTGCATACTCCTTTGAAACATATCTTATGTTTCTTAGCAATTTTTAACATGGTATGCATAGTTTCTCAGACCAACAATAGGCTGATGGGTCTTGGCAGAAAGCGCTAGCAATTTCACCTATAGATGCAAGAAAAAGTAAGCGACCCCTTGAAATTATCTGGATTTCTTCTTTGATTACTAATGAAATGTGATCTGATTGTTATCTAAAGGTGTTGGTATGCCCTATGGAGCAGCCGGTTGTCGGTAAGAGTTTCTTTACGTCAACCGTCTGCTGGTCAGTGGAGGTGAAGTGCTGGATATACATGCTGCAATTACCTCCAGTGTATGTATCCCCCTTACAGATTCATTATTTATGAGCAGCAGAGTCCACTGCCCATATACGATAATTTAGGTGTCCATTGAAAGATTGTTTCACCCGATGAACAAGCATTTTGCTCATTGGTATGCAGAAACTTTACAAAGGCAGATTATCGAGAACGTGTTTTCGTATTTACGTCCACCCCCGATAATCTGCCTGACAATTGGGCAGTGTAAATCTACCATTAGTTACAATTATAGACAGGCACAATCTACCTATACTAACACAAACACTTCATGTCTTTTATTGAACACATTCAGTAAACATCCCTTATAGGTGTAATCAGTTTCACTGTAGCTAGAAATACGATTTGCATAACGTTGAAGGTGAATGTTGGAGCCACAGACAGCAATAGGCATTTCTATCACAGAGCCGGCCATGTGCGGTATGCAAAATGCAAAACGCATATGGTGGGTGTCCATGTTTTGCGCATCCACAATTTGCGGACCGCAAAGCACTTGCAGACGTGTGAATGGACCCTTAAGGTCAGGTTTCTGACCTCCATTCTTTAGTTGACATCATTTTATTAGTAACACAGAAATCCAGGTAATTTCAAAGCATTCACTTACTGTTTCTTGCAACTGTATGCTAACATAATTGCAAAGACTCTTTTTATGATGAATGACAAAAATCATTTAATATAATAATTTAGAATCAGCAAACACAATGAGCCATTGGAATACACTGAAGGAATGATGTATGCCGAACATGGATTTTTGTATGTCTAGCTAGATATTTGATTTAAAAAAGTCTACCTCTAAAAGTCTTTTACAATGCTAACAATGTCTAGACCGCACTTTGGAGCATTATAATATTGCTTCGATTCAAAATAATAATGAAACTTTGTCAAAAACATGGATCCCAAAAATTTGAATAGTAGTATATTTTATATCATGTTCACCACTAAGAGGAATTTAAAGGGGTTGTCCTGGTTCAGAGCTGAACCCGGACATATCCCCGTTTTCACCCAAGCAGCCCCCCTGACATGAACATCGGAGCATTTCATGCGCATAGCAAGGTCTGTTTGTATTTTGACTCTGCTAGGTTACTGGGCTCTCCATGGGTAAGATAGGCGCAGGCTCCCGCTTAGCAGTGTTTCCGGTGATATCACCAGAACTGATGGGAGAGCTTTAGTGCTAGCCTAGCCGTTTTACAGGCTAGCCAGTGGCATCAGCTGGCTCACTGCTAGGTAGAAGCCTCCGCCTAACTAACCCATGGAGAGCCCGGTACATCATTGGATCTAAAAAAAAATCCCTTTAAATGCTCCGATGCTCATGACAGAGGGTTTGAGTGGTGGAAGATGGGGATGTGTCCGGGTTCAGAGTTGAACCTGGACAACCCCTTTAATGATGTATTGATTATAGTAAAAGCTGGATGAACCCTTCTTTAGTAGAAACCCCCTGACTTCTATCCTGAACCCACTATTTAATAAAAAAAAAAAAAACTGTGCTGCTTTGTTCTTGGTTTTTTGTAATGAAATAAAATGATTGTCTTTCTTATAAATGAAGTTCCTGCTTATTTGCATGTCATGCATTGAATGTACAGTGTGGTCAGTAGTGTCACATTGGGGTCAATAGAGCCTATGTTCTGGCCATACATTTGTATTTCTGTTTGTATACCATAGTAAAATCTGATGGTTTACTTGCATGCAAAATCTATGCTATTAATAATAATTATTAGGTTATTTATCGAACAACCTAAAGAAGTCATAAATCTGCTTCTTATAGTATTGCCTCCTGCAGGACTCCATGTCTTGTTATGGATGGACCTCATTATCATGTCTGTCCTCTGGTTAGCCAATCAGATGCAGGAGCCAACAGAGGAAATATGGTCTCCATACATCACCAAAGAGGCGAAAACTCCTGAAAAAGAAGTGTATCGCTTTAATTTCTGATTTTTAGGTATATTTTTTATAACCTTTATTAATTCTAGAAGTTTATTTCAGTGGTCAATAAGAAATTCCTGATTTCAGCAGGTTCCAACCTTCACAAGCATCTACACCACATCAGCATTTTAAAAGTGGTTTTAAACTATTCTGCACATTTTGTATTTTGTTTGTTCCTCTTTAGCAAGTTTTGCAGACACCATCTAAAATTGTGCATTGAACATAAAAATGCCACACACTGTATAAAATAAAAATAATTGTAATGATAAAACTGAGACTTACACATACAAGGACATGTTTTTAGGTATAGTATAATGGATGTTATATGGGAAATAGACTTGGAATAAAAATGCCTTGTAAACTGTTCTCCCGGCAGTCTCCATGCCTGACAAACGTGTGCCTCTCCTGAATGAATCTGGTAGCTCTCCCTTCACCCACTAATAAACGTCTCTGGCATCTGTGAAAGATAAACTTTTCCTTTATTTCTTTTTATCTGCAGGAAAGGTGGAGCATTTTCCAGAAAAAAAATAAAGCGCTGAGTGGATGTCTTTGTGCTAATAATATCACTGTGAAGCCTGTGGCCTGAGTGACAGGTCTGATTCATCAAGGTAGCAGGATCTGTTCGTATTCAGATGACTCCTCTTTATGCACACAACAGGCGCAAGGCATAATTGCCAGTCTCTTGGTGAAAACATTAGTACAGGACTACCCCCTACTGGATCCTGACTATAAAAACAAGAAGACCTGCATAAACAGTACAAAACATACGCACTCAAAATGCATAATTGAAATGGTTATGAAAACATCAGTTTGGACAATATTATTAACCATTCATATTATATAATATTATACTGTATTAGCTTAGCGTGGTATGTAGCTAGAATAATGAAGAAGTTGCAGCATTCCAGTGAACAAATGTATCAAGTATTCGCTCATGTTTCAGCTTTATACAGGACCTTCAGCCTGAAAAAGGCCCTTGTAAAGAGTGAAAACGTTGACTGAAGAGTGAATAAATAATCCATTACTTCACTGGGACTTTTGGAGCGCTGTGGTTTTCTTTTTCTTTTGTATGGGATCATGACCAGGACAACCCCACTGCTTCTCCTGCTATGTGGGTAACCTGAAGATGTGCAAATTCATGTTTTTACCTTTTATTAATCTGATTCTCCAGATTTGAGGCTCAGAGTCATTCAATTTGCAAATCCCATACAAATCAATTCACATACTGTATATTCAAGAGGTTGTGCAGTGATTTATTTTGAGGACCTATCCTCATGATAGGTCATCAATATCTGATCGGCGGGCTTCCAACACCCAGGACCCGCGCCAATCCCTGTTATTTGAAGAGGAGGCAGCACTGCATGTGAGTGCCGTTTCCTATTCCTTACACTGCACCTCATCTCGGAAGTGCAGTGTAATGAAGAGTACTCGCTCCATTCACCTGAATGGAGTAAGAACTTGTAATTACACTACGCCGGCACTCCACAGAACACAAGCGTAGTGCAACGATCAGGAAGCGGTGTTCACATGGAGCGCCGCACCCTTTTCAAACAGCTGGTAAGCAGGAGTGCAGAGTGTCAGACCTCCGCCGATCAGAAATTGATGACCTATCCTTAGGATATATCGTCAATAAAAATCGATACACAACCCCTTTAAAGAGGTGATCAGCTTTTTCGTTTTTAATGTATTTGTTTATGGAATAACGAACCATAAAATTGTTTAGTATTCCCGTATTTGAAATTGCGCCCCCCCCCCCCACCCCAGACATGCCCCTTTTAACAGATACTGTAGTAGATCACTAGCAGTCCTATGTAACACCACAGATAATACAGTGATAACTCTCTGAGTACAGATAATGTAGTAGATGTCACCTGCAGTCCTATGTAACACTACAGATAGCACAGTGATAACTGTCTGAATACAGCTAATGTAGTAGATGGGTGTGAGGCCCCAGAATTCAGAACACACACAGTGTGACCTAAAGTCTGGGGTCGGATGCGGCAGGGTGGGCCAAATTCTCAATCTCCTCCCCCAACCCTACCGTGAAACAGATATGTGCATGGACATTATTATTACAGTAGAATACCGCCCCATACCTGTTACATCCAGTGACGTCTCCTGTGATGTAGACTTTCCTCAACGTCTTCATTCAGAGATAAGACCGCCATGACACTTCTCATCTCTGCAGAGTTTCACAGATTTTTTTTTTAGGTTCCTCACTTTACTATCATCCTCTCCTTCCTGGTGTCTCAAAAACTCATCCTCCTGCCCCCCAATACTGTGCTAGAGCCATACAGATAGTCCCCCATTCCCCATAATATTATTCCCCCTGTATATTATAATGGCCCTCTCTTTATTATTAATATAATGTCCCCTTCTTTATTATTAATATAATGTCCCCCTCTTTATTATTAATATAATGGCCCCCTCTTTGTTATTAATGTAGTGGCCCCCTCTTTGTTATTAATATAATAGCCCCCTCTTTGTTATTAATATAATGGCCCCCTCTTTGTTATTAATATAATGGACCCCTCTTTATTATTAATATAATGGCCCCCTCTTTATTATTAATATAATGGACCCCTCTTTATTATTAATGTGATGGCCCCTCTTTCATAACAAAGAGGGGGCCATTATATTAATAACAAAGAGGGGGCCACTACATTAATAACAAAGAGGGGGCCATTATATTAATAATAAAGAGGGGGCCATTATATTAATAACAAAGAGGGGGCCATTATATTAATAACAAAGAGGGGGCCATTATATTAATAACAAAGAGGGGGCCACTACATTAATAATAAAGAGGGGCCATTACATTAATAATAAAGAGGAGACCATTATATTAATAATAAAGAGGGGAACATTATATTAATAATAATGTATTTGCCCCCTCTTTATTATAAATATAATGGCCCCCTCTTTGTTATTAATATAATGTCCGCCTCTCCACTCTTATTACTATGCCATTCAGTACTCCTCTTCTTTCTGCTCCAGTCCTCCCCCACCCCCATAGTGCCCCCAGTGCCTCTGCAATTAGGTTAGGGTACATAAAAAAAAAAATATATACTTACCTGTCTCCATCACAGCTTGTGGCGTCCCGACGCAGGAGGTCACAGTGAGGTAACCGTGACCGAGTCCTGCGTCGCTCTGCTGCCCTATATGAGGCATAATAGAGGGGACGGGAGCCATAGGCTCCTGTGGCCCTCATTGAAATTTCAGCTGCCTGGCGCCCCCTGCAACTGCTCCTGGCCCCCCCTCATGCTACGCCCCTGAATGCATCCATAGACTAACTGAATAGGACTAAGAATGATGTCAGTCATGTTGCTCTCTACATGTGACCCCGGCACTGTGCTATTAATTATCATGGCTGTTTGCTACAGAATCTGCTCCAAGAATCTGCAAAAGGTCCAGACATTATAAACTAAGTATCAGGATACGTAGGGCATAGTACAGGGATCTAACTGCTCTTACAATTTTTTCTTGGCGCCGCTCTGTTCGCCCGCTGCCCCCTCCGTTAACTTTTCTCGCCTGATATGCTAATGAATAGCATTGGTACAGGGAGGAGGAGACGGCCCTGTTTCTGAATGGGCGTCTTCTTCCCCCTGGCTCTAGCGCTGTCCAATCGCAGCGGAGAGCGTCACAGCTAGGGAGAAAACAAAACGTACCTTCTACCTGGCTGTGACGCTCTCCGCTGTTATTGGACAGCGCTACAGCTAGGGAGAAGGAGACCCCCATTGAGAAACAGGGCAGTCTACTCCTCCCTGAACTGATGCTAAAATCAGCATAACAGCCGAGAGAATACAACGGGGGCCACAGCGGGCGAACGTAGCGGCGCCGAGAATTTTTTTTAATTGCAGTTAGATCCCTGCACTATGCCCTACATATCCTGATACTTAGTTTATGATGTCTGGACCCATGAAAGGTCCTCGTTAATGTGAAGTTATATTATACTTTGTTAAACAAGCAACATTCTTCCATGAGTGAAACATTGGATTTTAGCTTGCTAGATGGATAGATGTTCTACATGAATTCCTGTTATTGATCACAATGGCCAATATATCTATTTCTCTATGGTCTGCTTAAAGAGAATGTCCACCTCTGAGCACCAGTTAGTTTTTTTTATCCATATAGGTATGACATTTTGTGCTAATTAATTTCATATATAGTGGTTAGAGCTTTGTGTTTCTGATACAGTGGCTTAAATCCCCGTCAAACATCTAGAAGGTAATTTACAAAAGTTATAAATGTTTGTGCAAATGACAAATTTTTTACGTATGCAGTGATATATCCTCAATGGAGGGGGGAGGCTGGCGCTGAACTCCTTCTTCTCTTTCCCATGTGAAAACACCTCTGGGGGAAGCTCAGTGCAGATAGACGATTACAGCTTCCATTTCAGTCAATGGTATCTGCATACAATCCAATGCACTGAGCTATCCCTAGTGGTGGCAGGCAGCCAGCTTTGTAATAGATAGGAAGTAGGAGATGTATCAATATATTTGTGTCTGTTGTCTGGCGTAAATAGATTGAGAAATATGGTGGACAGAATAAGCACCATATTGATGAAGCACCTTGCCACTTTACTGACATTTTTTATTACATTCTGCATTGACTGGGAGGGACTGATGCACATGAACTGGGTGGGGTACAGGGGTCCATTACTAGATTAGGCCATTGGGCCCTATGAGATTTGTGTACAACCTTGTATACTGTATATGGGCCCCTTAAGTCTGCTGTGACGTCTTCTGATAATCAGCCACCCATTGCTAATAGATGTAGTACAAAATGTATTTAATAGCCTATTTGTGATAACATTTTATTCACTTTCTAAAAAGGCATACGGTATCATTTCCTCTTGTACAAAATGATAAATTAGATTCACATATACATACAGTATAAGAAATAGGTAAGCAATTTAGCTGAATGAGCTGAATGTGGCTTCTCCTTTACATGCCTTCTCTTTATCACATAGCTTGCAGCAAATATTGTAATAATATACTTCCTTATCCTTTCCATAATCATTAGTAGTATAATACAAGGCAACAAAAAGAAGCACTGTAGGACAGAAAGCTTTCTTATCCCAGGGCACTTATTGCCAGCTGTTATAATTTGTATTTCCATTAAAAAAGATATGGTGTTTTTTCACTTGCAGTTCCCACTTTGTCGTCACACATGGGCAGCTAAAGGTGACATTGTGACATGGGAACAATGTCACATCAGCATGAATTTTGAATTACACTAAATTGTCAAGGCAACAAGATAACACAGGGCAAAGTTATAATGAACTATTTTGACAATCAGTCGAAAACATTCAAACGAGGACAATTACACTGCTGTCTATCACAATGCATGAATAGTTGCCTAATCTGTCATTAAGCAAAGTCAAATCTGATTAATCTCAAACACAAACCTGCATCATTGTTTCTGCATAGCAAAAATATGAAATAGGAAACACAAGTAATGTCTGAGCCAAGTAGTAAGAAGGGGATTTCTTATTCTGTAAGGAACAGTATGAAACATGATGACAAAGAATCTGTATAACCTTACAAACCCATTGCTCTATTATATTAATGGAGTATGTTAAGCTGTATGACCTCTTCACTGTCCAGCAGACATTTCTCTCTGCACGCATCGTCACAAAATGATTAGCTTTCATTTGAGAAGGTAATCACTATCTATGGACATTACAAAATGAAGAAGCGCAATGAAACATCTTTGTGATAGCCAGACAAAATATCAGTGAAAAATGGTGATCCTCTCAAACAAGAGAACAATATGCACTAATAGAAATTGAAAACATTTGGCAGAAAAATATGGTCTAGGTGAGGGGATGGACTCCTAAAAAAGGTGGTCTTTTGGAGAGGTTTCACCTGATTGCCATGATTAAATACAGGTGGTGTAAACTCCTTAAAGAGAATGTCTGCTTTTTTCTATTGATGACCTATCCTCAGGATATCAGATCGGCAGGGGACCAACTCAGCACTTGTACGAGCACTGTATGATCACTGCTGTTTGGCGTGGGTGCTGGAAGTCACTCCCGCCAATAGAAAAAAGTGGACAACCATGACTTTTGAGCTGTGTCCCCTCTCCTTAGCTCATATGCGCTTCATTTCTTGATTTGCTCCCACTGCCTCCATCCATCATCCTATGCTTTTGGTAATACGGATTGTGCTCTGCATCCTTTGCTTTAAAACCTCTAATAAAACCTTCAAATGTAGTCCAGTGAATTGGTCCAAATCAGTTTGTCACCTAAGAATGGTATATAATGGTGGTTCCACTATCAAGTTGTTATCAGGAGAGCTAACGTACTAGTGTTTGTGTTTTATTCAACGCTACTGCAAGGAAATTCCGGTAGTGATAGCTACTACGTTGAACATGGTGCCCTCCAGACCATGGCAAGAAATTGCGTAAACTTGACAAATTATAATCTTTGGAGTAGGGATGAGCGAGTCAATTCTAACAAGTCAATTCAGCAAACTAGCAAAAGATCTTCACCTGTGAGGGGGTATGAAGAAGATGAACAGGTGAAGAACCACCCGCATACCTCTTGATTGACAGGACCAGATATCTAGTCTGGCCCTGACAACCTTGTTCCTGCACTACTGTTTCAAGTAGCAACACTAGGAAACTCCTGTATCCCAGGCCTTGCACACTGAGCTACTGGCTACCTAGGACAGCTCCACTCCTGAACCTAGGGAATAGTTTCCTAGTCTTGGATAATCTTTACTCGTTTTGCCTAATCAGCCACACCTTGGATATTTAAGCCAGAACTCGCCACTCCTTCCTTGCCAGATTATTGTGCTCCCTGCCTCTATCTAGCACCGAGTGTCCTCCTAAAAGGCTGTACTTACTTGTGTACTGAACCCAGATTGTTACCTGACCATGCTTCTGCCTTATCCTAAACTGCTGTGCTTACAGATGTAGTAGAGTTAACACTCATGCTTCATGAGACGTGTTATCTAAACTAAATGAATTAAGCAAACACCTTCAATTGCATTTCAATGGATTTTGTTTCAAGATAACACGATAAGTTAAGAAATTTGAATTAAGAGTTTGAGTGTTAACCCTGCTACATCTGTACTTGTGTTCTGAACTTGGATTGTTACCTAACCATGCTTCTGCCTAATCCTAACTGCTGTACTTACTTGTTATTCAACATTGCTAGCTTCAGCTGCTCTAGTGCTCCAGAATGTATCAGCCATTGGACTCTTTACCCAACATCCAGGTCTAGACGATTTCTCATATCAGGTGAGATAACCCCGAAACAGTGACCTCCACAGCCCTCCGCCCCTTAACACTGACCCCCCCACAGTGCCCATCCCTTAAAATTGGACCTCCATAGCAGCCCACCCCTTAAATTTGACCTTTACAGCACCCCCTTAACAGTGGCCTTTACTGGCGTGTCCTTTTGAACAGCTCACTCTGACAGCAGCACTGTACTGTCTGAGTGTGAGCTGCAGGGAGAAAGTCACCCTCCCACCTCTGCAGCTGACAGAAGTTGATTTTTACCTTTATTTTTTCAATCCCTGTCGGCTGAGGAGTGGAGCGGCGTGGCCTAACCAGATATGGGCGTGGCTTAGCGTGACCTAGAAGTTGATTTTTAACTTCATTTTTTCAATCTCAGTCGGCTGAGGAGTGGGAGGGGACGTGGCCTAATCTGGGGACGGGGTTTTAAGTCTTTTGATGGTGGACACATTGTGGCAGGGGGCATGTCTGGGCTCCTTCCTGCAAAAGTGACGGCCCTCTGGGCACCTTACTGGCTCATTTGCATACTAAATAAACTCTATTTTTAGAGGATAAAAACATCTATTGCTGGAACAAAGGCACATCTTGAAATAAGGTACTAAGTGCTATTAGGCCATGGCTTTACTTCAATAGCGATTATCCTTGTGACAGATTTCCTTTAAAGCTCTCCTACAGCAGTAAAGCAAAAATGGCTGGGTTGTTATGGAAACCTGGAGTAAAACTGTGTATGTGGAGGCTGGAGGACCTGCGAGCTTCTATTGGCTGATAAGGGTCATGTGACCAAGCTTCTATTGGCTAATGCATTTTGTGGGAATATCTCAGGAACATTACGTCCTAGAGAGCTGAGACCTGGTCTTAAACCTTCCCAGACACCTGATGTACCTGTGTGCCAAATTTCGTGATTGTAAATGCGACGGTGCGGATTCCTTTAGCGGATGTACACAAACACACACATACACGCAGCTTTATATATTAGAATGATCGCTGAGACCCCTGACGATCGATAGAACGAGGAGAAAGAAGACAATATACAATCAGGTCCATAAATATTGGGACATCGACACAATGCTAACATTTTTGGCTCTATACACCACCACAATGGATTTTAAATTAAACAAACAAGATGCGCTTTAACTGCAGACTATCAGCTTTAATTTGAGGGTATTTACATCCAAATCAGGTTAACGGTGCAGGAATTACAACAGTTTGCATATGTGCCTCCCACTTGTTAAGGAACCAAAAGTTATGGGACAGAATAATAATCATAAATCAAACTTTCACTTTTTGAAGTCTGGAACGCATAGACATCACCAGACGCTGGGTTTCATCCCTGGTGATGCTCTGCCAGGCCTCTACTGCAACTGTCTTCAGTTCCTGTTTGTTCTTGGGGCATTTTCCCTTCAGTTTTTTCTTCAGCAAGTGAAATGCATGCTTAATCGGATTCAGGTCAGGTGATTGACTTGGCCATTGTATAACATTCCACTTTTTTTCCCTTAAAAAACGATTTAGCTGCTTTTGCAGTATGCTTTGGGTCATTCATTGTCCATCTGCACTGTGAAGCGCCGTCCAATGAGTTCTGAAGCATTTAGTTGAATATGAGCAGATAATATTGCCCGAAACACTTCTAAATTCATCCTGCTGCTTTTGTCAGCAGTCACATCATCAATAAATACAAGAGAACCAGTTCCATTGGCAGCCATACATGCCCACGCCATGACACTACCACCACCATGCTTCACTGATGAGGTGGTATGCTTAGGATCATGAGAAGTTCCTTTCCTTCTCCATACTCTTCTCTTCCCATCACTCTGGTACAAGTTGATCTTGGTCTCATCTGTCCATAGGATGTTGTTCCAGAACTGTGAAGGCTTTTTTAGATGCTGTTTAGTTTGTACTAAACTAAACGACATACTGAGCTGCTTAGTTTAGTTTGTCGTTTGACAAACTCTAATCTGGCCTTCCTGTTTTTGAGGCTCACCAATGGTTTACATCTTGTGGTGAACCCTCTGTATTCACTCTGGTGAAGTCTTCTCTTGATTGTTGACTTTGACACACATACACCGACCCCCTGGAGAGTGTTCTTGATCTGGCCAACTGTTGTGAAGGGTGTTTTCTTCACCAGGGAAATAATTCTTCGGTCATCCGCCACAGTTGTTTTCCGTGGTCTACCGGGTCTTTTGGTGTTGCTGAGCTCACCTGTGCGTTCCTTCTTTTTAAGAATGTTCCAAACAGTTGTTTTGGCCACGCCTAATGTTTTTGCTATCTCTCTGATGGGTTTGATTTGTTTTTCCAGCCTAATGATGGCTTGCTTCACTGATAGTGACAGCTCTTTGGATCTCATCTTGAGAGTTGACAGCAACAGATTCCAAATGCAAATAGCACACTTGAAATGAACTCTGGACCTTTTATCTGCTCATTTTAATTGGGATAATAAAGGGAATAACACACATCGGGCCATGGAACAGCTAAGAAGAAGCCAATTGTCCCATTATTTTTGGTTCCTAAGTGGGAGGCACATATGCAAACTGTTGTAATTCCTACACCGTTTACCTGATTTGGATGTGAATACCCTCGAATTAAAGCTGACAGTCTGCAGTTAAAGCACATCTTGTTCGTTTCATTTCAAATCCATTGTGGTGGTGTATAGAGCCAAAAAATGTTAGAATTGTGTTGATGTCCCAATATTTATGGACCTGACTGTATGAGCCTGTCTCCTGCCTGTTTTCTGGAGTGAGGGGACAAAGCACTATTAGCACTTTTTTAGTCTTCATTCTAGCGATTGGCAGAGATCTGAGACCTCCACCGGTCTAAACCTCTGATATGTCGCTATGACATAATATAATTTTTTTTTTTTCAAGTACAGGAACATTTTAACTCAATGCTTCAGATAGATATGATCCATCTTCTGAACTGACTTGTTGCCCTCCCTATGCCTTGGTGTTTTTGCCAGGGATCTACTGTTATTGCTATCTTGAGACTTGTGTATGCCACAGACAATTTCAAAAAGTGGTTAATCAATGTATAACATAAACCTCTATATCTTACTACTTAAGGGACGGAATGACATATTTCCATACTGTGTGTGTAAACAGTTTATTTGATGTCATGTTCAGGCCACCACACATTTCCTCCTTAATTAGAAAGAATGTAAACTAAATGCTGTGTTTAAGTATTCATGCAGTCATGCAGAGCTCATTCAATTGCATTTGTTCCTAGCTGGGGTAAAGACAGACTCGCTTAGTTAAAATACCTTATCGAGAACGGGAACACATTGCAAACACGTACAGCCTATAACTGCTCAGCTACATGCTTTAATTGGCAGAACCATCTGTTGTAGTTCTGCAAAGAATGAACTATACTAACTGGAGGTCATTTGATCATGAGTTTTTAATTATCCTAATCTTTGTCCAAGGGTAAAACCGTCGCTAGAGCTTCCACATGAGAAAAATATTAACATAGCAAAGGATGTTCTGCATGGAGCAGAATGCGTAGGCCGCATTTTAAAACCCTTATTCTTCTCTAAAATAACTGTTTATTTTGAGTGGTTCTTTAGTGATTTTATTACATGAGCTGTGAGCAAGCTGAGATGAGAAGATAGTACTGTGCGTTAAGCTGGAGTGATTGTCTTCTTAATGTATTGTTAACAAGGCCGTTCATCTTTATAAACTGTTCAACTAATTCATCCTTCTAAATGGCAGATGTATTCATGTACGATTCAGATCTGTTAGTTCCTCATATGGATATATGGGTCTCTTAGTGATGCCCTTCATTAGGGCACAATTTTGATTCAGTATTCAGTCATTAAGTACAGCAGTAATAGGTGCATAATATTAGACAAATCCAAGCTGGTGAACAGGAACTTTTCATGGAAGGTAGCACATGAAAGTTGTGAGAAGCCATAATAAGGTAGTAGGCATGAGCCCTAATGTGGACCTTCATGACCATTAGTAGGTACACTTACATATAATTTTCCTATATATCTCAATAAACTAAAAATAGCCATAGATGTCAAATTGAAAATTGGTTGTAACACAAAGCATAGGACAAAATGAATAAATTAATGCAAAAGTTATTCATAATGCACTATAGGAGTCAAACCAACAATGTAACTTGTCTTGAACCTTCTTTCTAGCTGAATTGTCCTGCAGACAGACATCATGTCACTGTTTCATCATGACCTTACGATCCCCACAACTTTTTTCAATCCCTGGTTCTGCAGCAATGACGTCACATCCATCATTTATGTGACCACTGCTTCCAATCATTGGCTTTCGTCATCACATAGACATGAGTGGCATGAGGCCGTTAAGGCAAGAGATTGGCAGCAGCTGTCATGTGAACAGTGGTTGACTGACTATGATTTGTTGGAATGTCATAAGATAGATTAGGAAATAGATTGCTTCACATTACTGTGGTCATAAAGGAGTTCTAGTAGAAGTAAGAAAATCTCTTTTATTTATAATTACTCCTACTGTATATATAATTCTTAATGTCGTTTTTAATGTAATTACTCATATAACTGAATTCAATGATATCATCCATAATAATATTTTGTAGAGGAGGAAATCCATGCCTATGAGGATATTGATGCATAAAACTGCTGACAGCACCAGGTAGGGTCCCCTATCACTGCCTGCGGTAGACGCTAAAATACAAAATAAAAAATCTTTATTGATGTATTAAGTTTAAAAAGGGGTAACACCCAGCAACAGACCTAAAAATGCGGATAGCGTCCTCTGAAACACCCCTGTTCCTCCCCTGGTGTGGGGTAGGTGTGTAATCAGAGACAAAAAAGAGACGGTGGTATTGGGTAATTTTCAGACCGCTATACACTGGAGCATGTAAAACAACATGCAAAGAGCCAGGTAAAAAAGTATAAGGTGGACAGTTGGGTAATACTGTCAGACCATAGCCCCATTAACCAATGTACACGTAAATCCCAATTCACCGTTCGTATACCAGCAGGAGATGCCAATACATAAGGTGGATGTAGATAGTGACATCCACCTATGATATATACAGTCATGTGAAAAAATTAGGACACCCTTTGAAAGCATGTGGTTTTTTGTAACATTTTTAATAAAAGGTTATTTCATCTCCGTTTCAACAATACAGAGAGATTAAAGTAATCCGACTAAACAAAGAAAACTGAAGAAAAGTCTTTTCAAGATCTTCTGTAAATGTCATTCTACAAAAATGCCTATTCTAACTGAGGAAAAAGATAGGACACCCTTGCCCCTAATAGCGAGTGTTACCTCCTTTGGCTGAAATAACTGCAGTGAGACGGTTCTTGTAGCCATCTACCAGTCTTCGACATCGGTCTGAGGAAATTTTACCCCACTCCTCAATGCAGAACTTTTTCAGCTGTGAGATGTTTGAGGGGTTTCTTGCACGTACAGCCCTTTTCAAGTCACCCCACAGCATCTCAATGGGATTCAAATCTGGACTTTGACTTGGCCATTCCAGGACTCTCCATGTCTTCTTTTTCAGCCAATCTTTGGTTGATTTACTAGTATGTTTTGGGTCATTGTCATGTTGCATGGTCCAGTTCCGCTTCAGCTTTAATTTTCTAACTGATGGTCTCACATGTTCTTCAAGCACCTTCTGATACACAGTAGAATTCATCGTGGATTCTATGATGGTGAGCTGACCAGGTCCTGCTGCAGCAAAGCAGCCCCAAACCATGACACTTCCACCTCCATGCTTCATAGTTGGTATGAGGTTCTTTTCTTTGAATGCTGTGTTTGGTTTACGCCAAACATGTCCTCTGCTGTTGTGTCCAAATAATTCAATTTTGGACTCATCTGTCCAAAGAACATTATTCCAGAAGTCCTGGTCTTTGTCAACTTTATCTCTGGCAAATGTCAGTCTGGCCTCGATGTATCTCTTGGAAAGCAAAGGTTTCCTCCTTGCACACCTCCCATGCAATTTAAACTTGTACAGTCTCTTTCTGATTGTAGAGGCATGTACTTCTACATCAACAGTAGCCAGAGCCTGCTGTAGTTCTCGAGATGACACTTTAGGGTTTTTGGAGACCTCTTTTAGCATCTTGCGGTCTGCTCTTGGGGTGAACTTGCTGGGGCGACCAGTCCTGGGCATGTTGGCAGTTGTTTTGAAAGCCCTCCACTTGTAGACTATCTTCCGGACAGTGGAATGGCTGATTTCAAAATCTTTTGAGATCTTTTTAAATCCCTTCCCAGACTCATAGGCTGCTACAATCTTTTTCTGAAGTCCTCTGACAGCTCTTTTGCTCTCACCATGGTGCTCACTCTCACTTCAACAGTCAGGAGCACACCAAACTAAATGTCTGAGGTTTAAATAGGGCAAGCCTCATTCAACATGTAGAGTAACGATCTACTAATTATGTGCACCTGGTGTGATATACCTGTGTGAGATCTGAGCCAATTTAAGAGGGAATACATGTGAGGGTGTCCTATCTTTTTCCTCAGTTAGAATAGGCATTTTTGTAGAATGACATTTACAGAAGATCTTGAAAAGACTTTTCTTCAGTTTTCTTTGTTTAGTTGGATTACTTTAATCTCTCTGTATTGTTGAAACGGAGATGAAATAACCTTTTATTAAAAATGTTACAAAAAACCACATGCTTTCAAAGGGTGTCCTAATTTTTTCACATGACTGTACATGGCAAACACCTCTCTCCACATGCACCAACAAGGTCCCCCCCCCCCCACAGCATGTGTTACTGTAGTGCACGATAGCGCAGGGCTGGGGCGCAAGAGGGCATAATCTTAATGTACAGGCTCGACGCATCTCCACATGGCTGTTTCATCAGGAGCCCAACAGTGAACAAAGCTTATGTAAGTACATTGGTGTAACCACACTGGTGTTGTGTGGCGTGGCATCTGGTGCTAGTACGGCTGTCATACTAGCCCCGGCCGCGGCATACTAGGGCCGGATGCCGCTCCACACAACACCAGTATGGTTACACCGATGTACTTACATTAGCTTTGTGGACAGAGGTATTTGCCATGTATATATCATAGGTGGATGTCACTATCTACATCCACCTTTTGTGGCTTCTCCTGCTGGTATACGAACGGTGAATTGGGATTTAAGTGTACATTGGTTAATGGGGCTATGGTCTGATAGTGTTACCCAACTTTCCACCTTATACTTTTTTACCTGGCTCTTTGCATGTTTTTTTGCATGCTCCAGTGTATACCTGTCCGTAAATTACCCAATACCACCGCCTCTTTATTCGTCTCTGATTACACACCTACCCCACACCAGGGGAGGAACGTGGGTGTCTCAGAGGATGCTATCAGCATATTTAGGCCTGTTGCTGGATGTTACCCCTTTTTTAACTTAATACATCAATAAAGTTTCATTATTTTGTATTTTAGCGTCTACCGCAGGCAGTGATAGAGTATTTATTATTAGACGCACACTCTTCTATTTGTAGTCTGTGAATCAGCACTAGGTAGGGAATGATGAGAGCAGTGTAAACATACATATTGTGGAGCGTTTCTCCACAGGAGTAGTGTGTTCATGTACTTTTATTCTGCCAGATTCTGCTCTGGGCATGGGGTGGGGCTACATTGTAAAGTGCTCTATACTGAGCTGCTTCACAACCACTTCCTTCTAGTTTGTCAATCAGGGCAGAGGGAAGGTTTTTTTTTTCTGCACAATGCAGAGAGAACATCACAGTTATGCGCTGCCTCTTGCACTTGCAAGAGCAGAACCTGTCAGAAAAAAAGTTCATAATCACACAACCCCTGATAATAAAAGCTCAACAAAAGGTATGTTTGTACTGCTACCTTAGCATAGTCAAAAGTTTTAAGCTTTAAACTGTGATTTTGTTCACAGATTGAAGCATAATGAGGAGACTAAAACTGTAGGAAACATTTACAGAAGTCTCAAACTGAGTACACAATATAAAGTATGCTACATTACATGGTTAACAAGCCTGTCATTTATCTCTTAACGCCATTTTAAATTAGGCTCACATTGCATTTACATTTTGACAGGTATGACAGATACAACAAAATTATATAGCTATAAATACAAAGTATGCTACATCGTGATTATTAAACATAATCATAGGTGTATTTATTGTAACTGCAGTTTTATTCTACTGAAATTCATTGAAAGTAAATTGGATTTAAAGAACTGTTCTCTGTAGCAAGCTAGTAACTGTAACATAGTTCATAAAATTAGGCTGTGGAGAGAATTCAGTAGAAAAGACTTCTTTAAAGTGACTTGCTTGTAAAAAAGGGTATACACAAAATATGAAAAAAAGGTGGAGAATTGTTTAACCTCTGAATGACAAAGGTATGTTAGGACATTAAAGTGGCTATATCAGTTAAATATTCTGCCCTTAATAAATATATATAATATATCATTTCTTGTGTAACTACCATACAAAAACAACATAAAATAATGACAGCAGGGGTTAAGCTCATGGTCCCTTACACAAAAAAGTTCAGCTACATATGTAATTTTACATATAGGGGTTGTTTAAAGTGGTTTAGCAACTAAAACCTAAAGACTATGGTGATGAAGGAATTGAAAGTAATATCATTAGTGCTCTAGGGCAATTATAGGTGGTATTTAATACCCCTGGTGGTTTAGGGCGATTTATTGGTTAACACTTAATATTATATTATTTTCCTGGTACTTTAGGATACGAAAGGCTTAAAGGTTTTGGACAGTGACACAAAATAATTCCTATAAAATCATTATTATTTATGATGACTTTAAAAGTAATTTTTTTAAAAACTAAATACAGTGGGGACTTTACTTATTTTTGCATAAACTTGACCTAAATAGTGTTGAAAAAATCGAAGTTTAAGAAAAGTTCAATTGTCCACAAAGCCAAATTTCCTTGCGCTTCATGGTAACAAAGCCATTTTTCTAAATGGCTGCTGCATGTGTTACAAAGTGAAAGTAAGAAGCCCACGAACGCAATATGACCCACAATGCCATGCAGCCAGCCAATCAGCTGTGATGTTTCAGTCCTATAGAAACCCTCATCTGCGTAGGAAGAGTTTTTAGACACTTTAGGGAGAGAATAGGAAAATATTAGGCAGACTGCAGGGGCAGTGCAGTTTGAGTGTAATTGCCATTTGCATCTTGTTGAACAGCTGACACATTCGCAGTTAATCTTTTAGTTTATATATAGAATTATTGTGCCCCAGTATTAAAGGGAAGTCTAATATATCGCCGTCTGCATCTTGTTGAACTGCTGGCACATTCATAGTTAATCTGTTACATTACTGATACAGTTACTGTACAGTCGTGGCCAAAAGTTTTGAGAATGACATAAATATTCGTTTTCACAAAGTTTGCTGCTAAACTGCTTTTAGATCTTTGTTTCAGTTGTTTCTGTGATGTAGTGAAATATAATTACACGCACTTCATACGTTTCAAAGGCTTTTATCGACAATTACATGACTTTTATGCAAAGAGTCAGTATTTGCAGTGTTGGCCCTTCTTTTTCAGGACCTCTGCAATTCGACTGGGTATGCTCTCAATCAACTTCTGGGCCAATTCCTGACTGATAGCAACCCATTCTTTCATAATTACTTCTTGGAGTTTGTCAGAATTAGTGGGTTTTTGTTTGTCCCCCCGCCTCTTGAGGATTGACCTCAAGTTCTCAATGGGATAAAGATCTGGGGAGTTTCCAGGCCATGCCACTTTCGCCTTATGGCACGGTGCTCCATCGTGCTGGAAAATGCATTGTTCTTCACCAAACTGTTGTTGGATTGTTGGAAGAAGTTGCTGTTGGAGGGTGTTTTGGTACCATTCTTTATTCATGGCTGTGTTTTTGGGCAAAATTGTGAGTGAGCCCACTCCCTTGGATGAGAAGCAACCCCACACATGAATGGTCTCAGGATGCTTTACTGTTGGCATGACACAGGACTGATGGTAGCGCTCACCTTTTCTTCCTCCGGACAAGCCTTTTTCCTGATGCCCCAAACAATCGGAAAGAGGCTTCATCGGAGAATATGACTTTGCCCCAGTCCTCAGCAGCCCATTCACCATATTTTCTGCAGAAGATCCATCTGTCCATGATGTTTTTTTTAGAGAAGTGGCTTCTTTGCTGCCCTTCTTGACACCAGGCCATGTTCCAAAAGTCTTCGCCTCACTGTGCGTGCAGATGCACTCACACCTGCCTGCTGCCATTCCTGATCAAGCTCTGCACTGGTGGCACTCCGATCCCGCAGCTGAATCCTCTTTAGGAGACGATCCTGGCGCTTGCTGGACTTTCTTGGACGCCCTGAAGCCTTCTTAACAAAAATTAAACCTCTTTCCTTCACATAAATTGTTTATTGAGGTGCAATCTTAGTAGCCACAATATCCTTGAATGTGAAGCCATTTTTATGCAACGCAATGATGGCTGCACGCGTTTCTTTGCAGGTCACCATGGTTAACAATGGAAGAACAATGATTTCAAGCATCACCCTTCTTTTAACAGGTCAAGTCTGCCATTTTAACCCAATCAGCCTGACATAATGATCTCCAGCCTTGTGCTCGTCAACATTCTCACCTGAGTTAACAAGACGATTACTGAAATGATCTCAGCAGGTCCTTTAATGACAGCAATGAAATGCAGTGGAAAGTTTGGGGATTAAGTTAATTTTCATGGCAAAGAAGGACTATGCAATTCATCTTATCACTCTTCATAACATTCTGGAGCATATGCAAATTGCTATTATAAAAACGTAAGCAGCAACTTTTCCAATTCACAATATTTATGTAAATCTCAAAACCTTTGGCCATGACTGTACACTATGGCCAACAGACAGTTGCCTGGGCCCTCCAAAGGAACCGCTGCATCTCCCACTGGCCTGCATCCCCTCTCCAACAGTCATGGCTCATCATCTTCAGAAGAAAAAAGCTGTAGTTCGTTCCCATCGACTTCAATGCCATCTATTGGGGGCTTCCTCTTGTGTCACTTTGGGAATGCCCCGTGACAGTTTTTCTCTCCTCTTTTAACAGTTTGTTGGATCCAACTGCCGTTCACCTGCTGTACCATTAGCTACTCTTTATATGTTGTTTCAGGATGCGAGGGTTAAAGTTAAGTTTAACTTTAATTATTAGGTAAAATGTATACAGTGGTCATCTATTGGCCCCATGTTGCCCCTTTATGTAATCTGCATACAAAAGTGGCATTTTCAGGAGATTGCAGGCCACAACAGTAATAATTGGCATATTGTGCCAAGCACCTAACCAGCCAAACCCCATACCAGCAACAGCCTCTGTTTGGCTAAGGCTACTTTCACACTAGCGTTCGATCGGATCCGTTCTGAACGGATCCGATCATATTAATGCAGACGGAGGCTCCGTTCAGTACGGATCCGTCTGCATTAATAACTAAGAAAAAATTCTAAGTGTGAAAGTAGCCTGAGCGGATCCGTTCAGACTTTCAATGTAAAGTCAATGGGGGACGGATCCGCTTGAAGATTGAGCCATATGGTGACATCTTCAAGCGGATCCGTTCCCATTGACTTACATTGTAAGTCTGAACGGATCCGCTCGCCTCCGCACGGCCAGGCGGACAGCTGAACGCTGCAAGCAGCGTTCAGCTGTCCGCCTGTCCGTGCGGAGGCGAGCGGAGCGGAGGCTGAACGCCGCCAGACTGATGCAGTCTGAGCGGATCCGCTCCAATCAGACTGCATCAGGGCTGGACGGAGGCGTTCGGGTCCGCTCGTGAGCTCCTTCAAACGGAGCTCACGAACGGACCTATGAACACTAGTGTGAAAGTAGCCTAACAGCTTGAGAAGCTTCTTGTCTTTACTTGCGGATTAATTTTGTGATGATTTATTTTGACAGACGTTTTTGGTCTCTGTTTTCATTTGTTTATTTGTATTATTTATCATGAGGGTCATCTATTTTATAAGATAATATGATTAAAGTTTATGTTTTATACATATATCCAGTGAATTTGGGCTCAAAATGTTGGTGATCTGCTGCACAATTATACCCTTCCTTTTTTCTTTTGTGTCTGATACCTTCTGGCTTGATGGATTTCCTGTCTAGTGGCCTAAATACTGACAAAACATACATCCAAAAGATGTTTACCCCATCTTTCAAAATAGCATTTAAAGGGAATCTGTCACCGGGATTTTATGTATAGAGCTGAGGACATGGGTTGCTAGATCACCGCTAGCACATCCGCAATATCCAGTCCCCATAGTTCTGTGTGCTTTTATTGTGTAAAAAAACTGATTTGATACATATGCAAATTAACATAAAAGAGTCATATCTTACTTGTGTGACCAGAGAAGAGTCATATTTTCAAGCTCTGACTCATCTCAGGTTAATTTGCATATGTATCAAATCGGTTTTTATACACAATAAAAGCACACAGAGCTATGGGGACTGTGCTAGTGGCCATCTAGCAACCCATGTCCTCAGCTCTATACATAAAAATCACGGTGACAGGTTCCCTTTAAGGAACTGAATAAATTATACAGGGAACATCTATCTAGTTGGTGGGAGGTCCAGAGCCTAGACAATTATATTAAACACGGGATCGTCCCCAGAGGTCTAAGGATCTCATTAATCCCTGTTTACAAACAAAAAAATTGGGGTTCAATAATCGGTGGGAAGAACTAGCTACCACTAGCTCCTTACAATTTATGACTTTATTATTGGAATAGTTTAATTTGGAAAACCTAAGTGGCAAACTAAAAGCACAAATTGAGGTCACCAAATCATTTTCTCAAGACCCCGATTTTACTAACAAAGAGAAGCAATTACAGACCTCTATTGAAAAATATCAATACTATTTGAGAGAACGCAAACACAGACAGTTCAATAGAGATTTAGCCGAGTTCAAAGAAAACAAGGCCTACTCTGTTTTGAAAGATAATTACCTATCAGAGAAACAGTCTCTGATTTATCTACTACTGAGACAGATCTCTATGATAGTGAACGTGAACAATCCGGACCATCCAACAAAAACAAAATCAGAAACCCATATAGGTACATACAGGACCATACAGGACCTGCATCTCTTTGTCCGCAAGCATAGATGGCACAAATCCTTTAAGAATATTGACAAGCATCAATGTCAGGCCCTGGGAATCCCTTTAGATTTACTATGTGATGTCAAAGTGCTACGTAGTTTGGCTGAAGGAGGAAACTATTGTGAGGGGGAGAGTCCATTTACTTCTCTAAAAAGAGTAAGAAAATGTCCCCCTCTAGTGATATATCATGTCTTGATGTTTTCCTTCAAGTGGTATCTGCAGATATATTAAAATTGTCTTTAGCTACATCAACCCGTAACTGTACTAGAGAGGAATGGGATGCTATCACCTCCTTGAGAAACGACTCCTCAATAGCTATCAAACCTTCTGACAAGGGAGGAAACACTGTAATTATGAATTCAGATGACTATAAAATCATGTGGCAACAGATATTGTGTTACAGGGGGAATTATGAATTATGACATGCTTACTTCTAGTTCTAACCCTACTGATTCATATCTGATTGAGCTTAGGGACATCCTTTCAGAAGCTAAAATCAGCAGACTCATTTCCGAGGAAGAATATGATTTTATCTATCCGAAATTCCCAGTAACTGCGACATTCTACAGTTTGCCAAAAATTCTAAAAGGCACTAGCCGCCTGAAAGGGAGGACAATTGTCTCTGGGGTGGGTAGTATTGGCCAGAATCTGGGGATATATATAGAACGCATCCTTATGCCATTCGTGTTGTCTCTACCATCATATAAGAGGGACACCATGGACCTCCTCAAGAGACTTAATAGGATCACCATCGATAAGCAGTCCATCTTAGTTAGCATCGATGTGGAAGCCCTTCATTCTTCCATCCTTCATGAGGTAGGACTTCATGTAGTAAAGCATTATTTGAGTATGAGGGGACGACAGTTTACTGAGCATAATAACTTTGTTCTGAAACTTCTCCAATACTTACTCACAATTTCTTCCTCTTTGATGGGAAAATTTACAACAGCTCGGGGACACAGCAATGGGTTGTTCCTGTGAGCCATCTTATTCAAACTAACTTGTTTTTTGGGATGGACCTTCATCATTTACCATGGCCATTTAAATGTGGGCCCGGTACATTGATGATATCTTCATCATATGGAATTATTTTTTCAGACTTTGCTGAGAATATAAACAAGAATGACATCGGTCTCAGATTCACATATGAGTCGAGTACAGAAACCTTCCCTTTCTTGGAAATTTTAATTTCCAGAAAGAGACCAGAGGAATTATTCACTAGCATTTATAGAAAACCAACCTCAACCAATTCTGTCCTTCATTGGAGCAGTAGTCACCCTACCCATTTCATTAGATGCATTCCATGTGGACAATATTTGTGTCTACGTCAAAATTGCTCAGAAAAAAACTGAGTTTGAAAAAGCAGGCAGACGATCTGAGGGTAAGGTTTCTATCTAGAGGGTACCCAGACAATGTAGTAAGAACAGCCTAACAGTCAGCCTTATCTACAGCCCACACTGAATTATTGGTACCTAAAAAGAATAACGACCAAAAGATCCGTCTGATTGCTACCTTTGACGAGGCTGCAGACCAATCCAGTGGGGTCCTTAATAGACACTGGCCCATTCTTCTCATGGATCCCAATATTAGGGATATTATCCATGAATATCCACAGATTACATTGAGAAGAGGCAGTAGTCTTAGAGACCTTCTTGTTCACAGCCACTACAGTCCCGTTCCCAGAAGTGGAACTTGGTTGGATCATAAACTTGAGGGTTGCGGGCTGTGTGGCCTGCAGCACAATACAGACTGGCAAATCTTTTTTCAGTACCAATTTACCGCGCTCTTTTCCCATCAGGGACTTCATTAATTGCCGTACCCATGGGGTAAAAATCACCTGTGACTGTGAAAAAGATTACATAGGTAAGACCAGACGGGAATTGCGTAGACGCATAGTGGAACACCTGAGGGACGTTGAGAATATGAGGGACATGGCTGTGTCCAGACATGTCCATGAACACCATCAGGGTAACTCCAAAAGTATTAAAATCATGGGCATAGAAGCGGTCCAACCCCCAATTTGATGAGGTGATTGGGATTGGGAAGCCTGCTGGACCTTCATCTTTCGTACAGTCTCCCCCCCCTAGGCCTGAATGAACAGCTTAATTTTAGCTGTTTTATCTGATTTACTTATCTTGTATATATTTATCTGTTGTCTGATAATGTTGGTGGGCATGTTCCCTCTAGCAATCTTAAGATATCTGCTCTCCCTATAACATAATTTCTCAGTCCCCCCCCCCCCCTTTGTTATCTCATCCCTTCTTTTTATCTGTTTTTGTTTTGTCCCAATCCTCTTTAATAGTCATCTGATTGTACTAATGTGTTTTGTCCATCAATTTAATGTACCATGTTCACCACATCCAGGTCTCCTAAATCATAGTCACGCAACAAATTTCAACCTCTATATTGCGCGGCCCCAGATCTGGGGCTGTGCTCTTGACAGGAGCCGGGAACGTGTCCTGGTTGCCCGGCAACCTAGTCAACTCGGACCGCGTATACCTCAGCACAGCCCGACGGGGTGAAATCATCCTAGTTCGCCTGCGTCACCACGCCGGGAGTGTTCGCTTTGCCTAGAAATTCAGCTGATCTGGACCGCGCGAGCGCGGCCATAGGAGTCAAGGATGACATCACGCCGTGAGCCAAGCCTCGTTTTAAGGCCGCTTGGATTTTAAATACTGGCGGGCTGGGCACTTTAGTTAGGCCAAAACATGGCCTGCAGGTACCATCAGGCCCCTGTTCATGGAGGAGTGGGGGCGCTCATCTGATGCTACCACCCCCAGCACCATAGGCCCTGTTCTTTGACTAGTGCAGCATGAACCTAAGTCACACCATAGGCTTGTTTCAAATATTTTTGCAGCATAAAGGTGTATTATCAGAATCTTTTGCTTTGCACCGCTGCTCATCAGTAACTATTTTTGCATTTCCCATGCTACGCCTAACTTATGTTTACCCTGATGAGTCTTTGAAAGCGAAACATACATGTAGGGATTAACTAGGATAGGGCGAACTAGGGCCAGTTTATTTAGGGAAAGGTTCTGGACGGGGTCGCGCATGTCAGGGCGGGTGCTCTGTGGTTAGGCTATCAGGGCCAGTGTAGCACCCTTATAATAGGGCAACATCAGGGACATGTAGTTCTAGTCCTCATTCTGTTTTCAACCATTCCCTTACTTCTCCGCATGACTATCTTCACCTTGCTTGCTGGGAGAATTCAAATTTTGGAACTTTTACAATGGAGTGGTAGGACAAATGGTTTTCATTTTGAAGTGCCTTCGTGCTCTACTATACCTACAACTTGAGAAGCTTCTTGTCTTTACTTGTGGATTGATTTTGTGATGATTTATTTTGACAAAAGTCTCTGTTTTCATTTGTTTATTTGTATTATTTATCATGAGGGCCATCTATTTTATAAGATAATATGATTAAAGGTTATGTTTTATATATATATATATATATATATATATCCAGTGAATTTTGGATTACTTTCTAGTATACATTTATTCTACATTTTGGTGATCTGCTGCACAATTATTCCCCTCCCTTTTTCTTTTGTGTCTAACATATTATATGGCAGCTACTAGTTTTCAGGCTCTTGTCCCTTATGACAATATTCATGCTTGATCCATCCACCATTTTCAACCCATCTGGTATTACATGTTTAAAGCGAAATACCATCCGGTTCATAGTATATATTTGTAGAATTTTCGATTTTACAGTTGAAATATGGAAATATTTTTTTTTTAAAGGGATTCACGTCTACAGTGTCAAAAAATAATTTCTGTTCTTTCAGTAGTAGCCCACCTCCAATATCTCCAAATCAAAGTACCTAATAGTAAGTCTGCCTTAGTTGTCCATTGCAACAAATTAGAGCTCAGATTTCATTTTTTCTGAGTCCTGTAGGAAGTGAAAGCTGAGTGCTGATTGTTTGCTATGGGCAACTAAAAGTGATTTATTATTCAGTTTGATAAAAGTAGCCTATTGTGTCAAAAAAAATAGTAGTACAGGGTCCCTTTTTGGTTTTGCATTTTCATATTTCCCTCTCAATGTTCCAATAGCCATATCTTTTTTTTTATTTTCGATTTATTTAGCCATATGAGCGCTTATTTTTGCAGGGGATAAGTTGTACTATTTAAAAGCACTATTCAATTAACCATGTCTGTTATTGGAAAACGTGTAAAAAAATTATTTGTGGAGTTAAATAAAATAAAAAATGCAATTCCGCAAAAGTTTTGGGTGTTTTGACATTCACTGTGCGCTAAAAATGTCATAACGTCCTTATTCTTCGGCTCATTAGGAATACGGCGATACCAAACTTTCAAAGTCAAAATCTTCTTTGCATCAGCATTTTCTGACAGCCATAACTTTTTTAGATTTCGGTCTACCGAGCTGTATGGGGGTTTGATTTTTGCAGGACAAAACTTTTATTGGTACAAGTTTTGTGGTACGCACAACTTTTTGATCGCTGTTGTTCAATTTTGGAAGGAGGGAATTGATTAAAAAAAGGGGAACAGTGTTTTTAATTTTTTTCCATTAAGTCGATCAGCACACATGAAATATTTTTTAATATTTTATTAGTTCAGACGTTTTTGAACGAGGCGATAGCTAATGTTAAATATATATACCGTATTTTTCGCCCTATAAGATTGTTTTTTGAGGAGGAAAATAAGAAAAAAAAATATTTTGAACCAAAAGGTGTGCTTTTGGTGGGTTTTGAACTAATTGTGGTCTGTGGGTGGCACTGTTATGGGGGATCTGTGGGTGACGCACTGTTATGGGGGATCTGTGGGTGACACTTATGGGGGATCTGTGGGTGACACTTATGGGGGATCTGTGGGTGACACTTATGGGGGATCTGTGGGTGACACTTATGGGGGATCTGTGGGTGACACTTATGGGGGATCTGTGGGTGACACTTATGGGGGATCTGTGGGTGACACTTATGGGGGATCTGTGGTTGGCTCTTATGGGGGATCTGTGGGTGGCTCTTATGGGGGATCTGTTGGTGGCTCTTATGGGGGATCTGTGTATGACAGTTATGGGGGGATCTGTGGATGACACATATATAGCATCTTATGCTATGTGTCATCCACAGATCCCCTCCATAATTGTCCCTGTAGTGAATGACCCTCAATACACGGGCTGGGGGCCGGCATCTGCTTTTATAATGACAGCGGGGCCCGTGCAGTGACTATTCTACTACACGGGCCCCGCTCGCTGTATAATCGTATCTCTAATAGTTAATGGTTACCGTATGTATATAATCGCATAAGGAGCGCTGTGTATTACCGGTACTTACAACTACAAGTGCTCGCCGAGAGGAGGGAGGAGGCAGGAGGCAGGCCGGGAGGACAGGCGCTGGCAGCGTGAGTCATACGTCATGCGCCCACGCCGTCTGCTTCATTCATAAAGTGGGCGGCGCAGGGGCGTGACGTATAACTCACACTGCCAGCGCCTGTCCTTCCGGCCTGCCTCCTCCCTCCTCTCGGCGAGGGTCTATTAGGTAAAGGCAGCCAAGGTGTGGCTTGAAGAGAAAAGGGCGACAGCGACTGTTCTAGGGTAACCCAAAGCTTCCTTGCACTGTTATGTTTCCAATCTAGAAGCCGAGTGAGTACCGCCGCCTCATGATATAGGCGAATGTCCGGTAGGCCAAATCCCCCCAAAGATTTATGTTTGATCAGTATCTTTCTATTCAACCTAGGTTTAGTGGTATGCCAAACGAACCTATTTAGGGCCTTTTGGATATCTAGAAAGTATTTTTTGAGGACGGTGATAGGAACTGTTTGAAAAAGATATAAAAATATCGGTAAGATGTCCATTTAGCATTCATATGCCCAAACCACAAGAGGTGTTTAAGTTTGCACGTCTGCAATTCTTCCAGTGTTCTTTTCTGTAAGGGCAGATAATTCAAGGGGAAGAGCGAGTGCAACTGAGCTGGGACCTGGATGCCCAGATAGGTCAAACTATCCGTCTTCCATTTAAATGGAAAGTTAAGTTGGAGAGTGCCGGCCGTCCCCGGAGGGAGCGAAACATTTAATATTTCAGCCTTATCCATGTTTGGCTAAACCTATAAAAATCCTTAAGTAAGGATGGAATGGAAATGTGGGGGGAGGTTACATATAGCAGGAGGTCATCAGCAAATAGTGCCAGTTTATGCCTCATGTGTGGGGTCTCTATACCTTTGATGTCTGGGTTATTCCTGATCGCTACCGCCAAATGCTCCATCGAGAGGACATATAGGAGCGAGGACAGAGGGCAGCCCTGCCGAGTTCCATTATGTATGACAAAAGGTGGGGCTAGAATGCCATTAGCTCTAATTCGTGCTGACGGATTCAAGTACAGGGCTGCCACCATCTCCACATACCTTTCCCCAAGGCCTATCTGTTTTAGGGAAGCTAACATAGATCGCCTGTTCACCCTATTGAATGGCTTTTCGGCATCTATTGACATTAGGCACATGGGGATCTGTCGTTTCTGGGCCTGAGCAATTAGGGTTAAAGTGCGAATAGTGTTGTCCTTCATTTCCCTTCCCAAGACGAATCCCACCTGATCTTTGTGGATAATATTAGGTAATACAGCACTGAGTCTGTTTGCTAAGATCTTTGAATATATCTTTATATCGCCATTAATCAAAGAGATTGGCCTATAACTGCTACAATAAGTGCCATCTTTATTCGGTTTAGGTATAACCACTATGTAAGCTTCTAAGGATTGTCTAGGAAAGGGACAAGAAGGAGACGGTACTGTTTAAAGAAGACGGCCGTAAACCCATCAGGGCCAGGGCTTTTCAAGGACAATATCATGGTCTGGACTTCAGACTCTGTAAAGGGCTGGTCCATATCTAAACTGCAATCTACCAAAACCTGTGGTAGGGCCGTTTCTGACATATAGGCCGATATACGCCTCTCAAGATCCGACTGAGGCATGTCTGCAAACTGACCTCTAGAATTGTAGAGGGATTTATAATACTTTCGAAAAGAGTCAGCGATTAGAGAAGGATGATGTACCGACTGTCCTCTGTGGTTTTTAATCCCTGGAATATATGTTATTGATGATCTGGGGTGTAACAGTTTAGCCAGTGCACTCCCGCATTTGTTGGCCTTATCATATAGGAAACTCTATGGGTATTTTAAGATTATCCCTTATAGACTCCGTCTCTACTAGAAGGGAAGGGGTAAGTAGTCGTTTGTGGAGTGTCTCTAGCTCATGAAGACGCTCCCTCAACTTGATAATATTGGCCTCACCCTCCCTTTTCAATCTGGACACATTTCAGTGCTTCCCACTGCATAGGGAGGGCTGTGGGGTCAGAGGCATGATTCACCAGGAAGTCACGAATCGTGTCTGCAATCGCCTTATGACACACCGCATCTCTCAGCAGGGTTGTGGCACTAAGGACCTACCCATGGACGTGTCTAGCTGGGGATTCAGCGGTAGATTGAAGTCGCCCCAAGGAGGAGAATCCCCTCTATGAAGGAATCCAATCTAGACAAAATAGAGGCAAAGGCCTTACCCTGACCCGAGTTAGGCAGATAGATGTTACCAATCGTGTATGTTCTCCCATGAATCTGTGGTTTGACGAAGACAAATCTTCCTCTGTCACAGGCTTTGAAATCTAGAACAGAGCAAGGCAAGAATTTATGTAAAGCAATGGATACCCCTCGGGACTTAGCTTTAGGGTTGGTACGATGATACCAAGTGGTATAGAATTTCGAGCAAAAACGCGGGATATGATTCATCTTAAAATGAGTCTTCTGCAGCAAAAGGACTTGGGCTTTTTCTTTTTGTAAATCCGACAAGATCTTAGCCAGCTTTTCCATAATGTTGAATCCTCAAACGTTCAAGGAAACAAGTTTAATGCTGCCCAGAGAGCTCATCCCAAGAGAAACAGACTATCTCCTGAGGTTGGGAAATGGGGAAGAAGGAGAAAGGGAAAGACAAGAGGAAAATACACAATGGGCAATGAGGATAACGAAGACGTCAAACAAGGACAACAGACAAGACAAAGAAAGTGTTAGACCCCAAGGGGCACTCACAGATGTACCTAAATGAAAACTCAGAGAAGAGGTAAACAACGTATAACGTCGCCTGAGATGGAGTCGGTCTGCCAACGGCGGGTGGAGAGACCGCCAAGAGACCCAACAAAACAGCGGAAAAACTAATAGTTGGACCCCACAAGGCAGAAATCTAAACATGAGAACCGAGATACCCCGATCAGCATGAGGAGGTCCGCACCAAAGAAAGCACAATATCGGAAACCCCCATGTCGAATCCAGGTTAAGAGCAAGTAACAAAAAACAGAACAATCAGTTGCCCAATACACCGAAAGTTGGGCATATAACTGAACTACAAGCCACTAATAGTCTGTTACCCCAGGGGGGGGGGCGCTGACTGAGCAAAAATACTAGGTTCAAGAGACTCCATGTTATAAAGTACTAAACAGCCGCCAGGAGTGTAAGAATCAAGACGTAGGTCCCTGGGAAGTAACTGCCCGTCTGAGACTAGGCTTCCTCATGTTCCACACAGAGAAGCATGTCGGCAGGGGTGGAATGGCGTGCCAGTCCGGAACGTGAGATCCGGGAGGCCCAATGCAGCCAGGTAGTTCAGCAGGGTCTCTAAGTTCAAAACGTTTACCCCAATGTCAGACCACTAGCTTGAAGGGGTATCCCCATAAGTAAGGGATTTCTCTTTCTCTCAGGCACTCCAACAGGGGGGGCAGAGCTCTGCGTTGTTGCAAAGTTGAATGGGATAGGTCCTGCAATAGAGAAAACACAAGCGTCTATAAATTCAATGGTAGACTGGTTCAGCACTTTCCGCAGGATCTCTTCCTTGACCGTATAGTAGTGTAGATGGCAAATAACGTCCCTTGGCTTGGCAGGGTCAGGGTTAGGAGGCACCAGGGCCCTGGGTCCCCTGTCAATTTCCAGGTCGTCAGTTACGGGTCTGCCCAGGATCATTTTGGAAAAAGTCCTGTAGAGTGTGGATCAGGTCTGCTGTAGGGACAGACTCAGGGAGCCCTCTAATCCTTATGTTGTTTCTCCGGCTCTTGTTCTCAGCGTCCTCCTGGAGCCTGTAGAGCTAGCTAATATGTTGATCCCTGACATCCCCCTTAGCCTCCAAGTTCTCTAGCTTAGTCGACATTTCCTGTTGGTGGGAGACCACTTCGTCGATCCTCTCCTCGATAAGTTGCATATTGCTGGAAAGAGCCTGAATCTCCTGCTTATAAGAGGTCTCCAGACGCTGTATGAATTGTTCCATCTCCTGCCTAGTTGGCAGTTGTTTAACATGTTCTTTCCAATCCCAAGAATCTCCCTCATTTATGGGGATCACATAGAAGCTGCTGGTGAGAGGGCAGGAACGCCATTGATTGTGTGCAAGACAGCTGCTGGCGTTTGGCACCCTGTGTCTGCATATGGACTCCTGCTGCAGAGAATGTTTCTTCCCCGACCCCAATCCGGTCCCGGTCCTGTGTCACTGCACTACACGGCTTAAGGGGCTGGGACAGAGGCGCTGAAGTCTGAACGCTTATCTCATGCGCTGCAGCGGAGAAGGCTGCGGCGCTAGGGTTGCGGCCTGGTACTGTGTGTCCCTCTGGAGCAAAGAACTGCTAGATGCCACTCCTTCTTCCACGCTCTGAGGTGCCAGCGGTGGATCCCTTCCTCGTCTGGACCATTGAATTGGAGGTCCGGCCAGCTGGTGAGTGATGAGCCCGAAGCTTGTGGGTCTCGTGGTGGGAGCTCAGGGAGAGAGTGTCTTCACACCGCCATAGTCAGGACACCCCCCCCCCCATATATATATTATTATTATATATTTTTTTTATATGTAAAATTGGGAAAGGAGGGGGGGGGGGGTTTAAACTGATCGTAAGGCAGAGGGAGATGCATGCCTCTGCCTTACCTCAGATGCCGCGATCGTTGCTGATCACAGCATCTGAGGGGTTAAATGACGGGGTTCAGCGGGATCCCTATTCCCCAACATTGCAGCCAGGTGTCTTCTGTATGATATAGCTGGCACCCACCGTGTATGGAGCAGGCCACTCCATAAATTCCCTCAGCCACCATGACGTACAAGTATACCTGATTTATAGCAATTTGTGACCAATTAATTTGTAATGAATCGAATTTCTTGTCGAAGTTCGGCGAAACGACCAAATCAATTTTTTCAAACCTTCAGATTATCAGATTTTCACACCTAAAAGTAGAAGGTATAATTAGTGTCAGGTGTTTTCAACCAATGGGATGACAATCAGGTTTTATTTAAAGAGTAGGTATATATCAAAGTTTGATCTTCACAGCACTTGTTTGTGGAAGTGTATCATGGCAGGAACAAAGAAGATTTCTGAGAAAACCTCAGAATAAGAGTTGTAGATGCTCCTCAGGCTTGAAAAGGTTATAAAACGATCTCTAAAGATTTTGTACTCCACCAATCTACATAGTGTGCACAAATGGAGGACATTCCAGACGATTATTACCCTCTCCAGGAGTGGTCGACTAAAAAGATTACACCAAGAGCAAGGTGTTATAATCTGCGAGGTCACAAAAGAATGCAGGGTACAGTAGCCTCTAAGCAAAAAGAGCTTTTCTCACATTAGCTAATGTTCATGAGTCCTCCATCAGGAGCTTACTGAACAACAATGGTGTGCATGGAAGGACTGCAAGGAGAAAGTGGCTGCTTTCCAAACAATAATCTGGACATGCCAGAAGGCTACTGGAGCAATGTTTTGTGGATGGATAAGGCCAAAATAGAATTTGTTGATTTAAATGATAAGTACTATGTTTAGAGAAAGGAAAACACTACATTCCAGCATAAAAATCACATCCTATCTGTGAGACATAATGCTGGTTGTATCATGATTTGGTCCTGTGTTGCTGCATTGGAGCCAGGATGGCTTGGCATTATGGTGGAACAATGAATTCTGAATTACACCAGCTAATTCTAAGGAAATTGTCAGGACATCTTTCAGTGTGCTGAATCTCATGAGAGAGTGGGTCGTGCAGCAAGAAAACTACCCTAAGCCTACAAGTGATTCAATTAAAGAATAGTTAAAGGAGTATCTATCAAAGTTTGGTTGGCCACTTTCTGGCTACATGTATCCAATGTGTATGTAGAATGACTATATGGCACTTACTAATATAGCCTGTGCTGACACTAAACTCCCAATAGTGAAAGTGCAGATGACAGGTGCAGTGTATTTGAACAGTGTATTTGAACACACAGAGGTGATTTGCCTGGTCACATGACCCTCCATCAGCAGCCATTTTATGGACAAGACATCTGTGTGGACAGCATAAAAGATTGGCAAACCAGGGAGATTACCTTATCTAATACAGAAAATGACACACAATTTCAACAAAGGTTATATTAGTAAGTGCCATATAGTCATCTTATATATACACCGATCAACACTAACCAAAAAATGGAGAACACCTTTAAATAAGAATAAAGTTTAAGTTTTGGAATGGCTTAGTCAAAGTCCTGACCCTAACTCAGTGTTTTCCAACCAGTGTGCCTCTAGCTGTTGCAAAACTACAACTCCCAGCATGCCTGGACAGCCTTTGGCTGTGCGGGCATGCTGGGAGTTGTAGTTTTGCAACAGCTGGAGGCACACTGGTTGGGAAACACTGCCCTAACTAATAGAAAGTTGTGAGAGGGCCTGAAGTGCGCGGTTCATGGAAGGAAACCCACCAACATAACAGAGTTGAAGCTATTTTGATTGGAGGAATGGGCTAAAATTCTTATATTCAGGACTAAACAATAATTGTTGCTGCTGCACAAACAGGTTACACCAGATACTGACAGCAAAGGTTCACATACTTTTGCCACTCACAGGCACATGATATTAAATTATTTTCCTCCATGAATAAATGACTACATGTGATATTTTTGACTAATTTGTTTAATTTGGTTATCTTTATCTACTTTTAGGACATATGTAGTTTTAGGTCAAGTTTATGCAGAAATATAAAACATTCTGAAGGATTCATAAACATTCAAGGTGATTAGAATTAATTGTGGGAAAACCTGCTTTCATATGCTGTGCTATGTACACTGATGCTTTATTTGTTTGTGCCTTCAGTCTAGGTACAATCTAGATAATACATATTTGTCGTAACCCAAAACCTGCACTGGAATATCAATCTATATTTATGCTAACCCTAATAAAACTCTATCATGGCATATGCTTCTGTGTGTTTCATCGATTAAAGGGTTTTTCCAAGATTTAGATCCTGAGGATAGGGAATTAAAATCATATTGTTATGAGTCCAAGTCCTGGGACCCCCACCGATCAGTTGTTTGAGGATGCAGCACTTTGGTAAGCACCATGGCCTCCTTGCAGCTTACCAAGCACAACACCGTCCATTGGAGAGCAGCTGTACTTAATACTACAGCTTAGTCTCATTCACTTGAATGGGACAGAGCTGTGCTTAGACCATGTGACCGATGAAAGTGACGTCACTGGCCTAGGAAGAAAGGGGATGGGGCTTAGGGGGAGGCCACTGGATTTACTATCATTTACACCAGAAACTGGCATATGTTATAGCTCAACTCTACATCAGTCCCTAGCTGGCATAGATTTCAATTTCTGGCATACGGCAAATCAGAGATGCACCTAAATTATTGATGGATTTATTTGACATTTTGATATGGATGGCCTATCCTCAGGATCATGATCAACTTAGCAAAAACATTGCCATACATTGTAAGGCAGCTGTGCTTGGTACTTCAGCTGAGGCCCATTAACTTGAATGGGACTGAGCTGCGAATAGGCCATGTGACTGATGAACGTGACGTCACTGGCCTAGGAGGAAGCCACAGCTCCCCTTCAGTTGATCTGCAGTGGAGCTGAGAGTCGGACCACCATAATAAGATATTGACTACCTATCCTGAGAATATGTTATCAATATCTAAGACTTGAAAAAACCCTTTAAACTTTTAAAATGTCTCATCAGAGGAGAGGACCAATATCAACCTATCGCTAAATAGGGTGACAGTGGGTGCTGTGAGCAGTGAACACTCATGTTGTAAAGAGAGGGGCACTAAGTGTGAACTTAGGCTAAATGAGGCACCGAAAAAGGCACAAACTAGTAAGTGCAGCTTGTATATGATAGCTAGAAACTGTACCTGTAATCCACCTGACAATTACAGTTCGGAGTCATAGTGATGACAGCCCTATCTGCTCTTAGCCAATGAACAGCTCAATATACCGCCATTTAATGTCCTGTTCAGTTGGATGCCAGACACAGAATATACCCAACCATCTCATATAGTAGGAATTTTAACTTTTTTATAGCATCTTATGGTTGTCCTTTTTGAATGTGCCCCAGTTTCATGACACTAGAAGATTTCTATGGTTACATTAACAAGGACTGGTTTATAGGTACTATGTTATGTTGACATTGTGATAAATGCCTAGGGTATGATCAATAGTATTCTTTCATAATATGATCATGACTAAACTTTTGCATTCAGCTCTACATAGAGAGAGACACACATATACAGTACACAATGTTTTTTGTTCCAGCCCCTGGCTCCTATCTCTAAGTTATTATGGCGGGACAGAGGGCAGATGGTCATTTTACCCGTTATGTTCTACTATAGCACATTTCTATCCATGTTACAAACTCCTGTTATGTTTTCTTTACCTGGCAGTGTTTCACACAACTCTAGCTTGCCTTTAATACCATAATATGGCTCAAGAACAAAGTTTATTTTGCAACTTTGTATCCATTTTAGAGGTTCAATATAAAGAGTTACAAAATAACAATTCAAAGAAAAGTCTTTTATGTATCATTATTTGTGTCCATGCCCTTTTGTATCTCAGTGTTTTTCTTCATAGGACCCAGGAATATAATTAGCTTTTGGTCCTTTTATTCGCCACTTGATCCTATTTAAATGAAGCCTCTAGTGGATTCACATAATTCTTTAAAGCCTCACAGCTTGCAGATGTCTGTCTGTTTAGCCACATGGCAGGAGCAAGCCTTAAAACTCCCTGGAGTTTAACTCACCACCACCAAGTATTTTTTTTTACTAATGTTAAAAAAAATAAAAAAAAAAAAAACATCTGAATTTAACTTCAAAACAAGCCTATGTTTTCCATATTTATCTGGCATCATTGCTGCTTGTTAACCAAGAGAAAATTCCAGGATTACATTTTCAAGTGCTCTGGCATAGTTAAAAGGGCTCCAAAAATTGTATGACAGATGGTCTTTGAATGATATTCACAACCTCTGCCCCTGGGCTTGTTTGCAAGAGATGCTTTGAATGGATTTTCCAAGAGTTAAGGTTGTTGTTTTATATGTGATTATACTATAATAATTAGAATTATTTCCCTGATTTTAAACATTCATTTCAGCCTTTCTTTAATTTTTGCTCTCACTGACTTGTGACATGTTGCATTATTTCTGTTTTGGGATTAAAATCAAGGCCAACGTACCTTCCCCTTTCTCCATTATAATTTCTAAAAGAATTAATTACATCTGGCTTCACTAAGATGCAATGAGCAAAGTGTTCTCCTCTGGAGAACCGAGGAAAGCCGTGCTACAACTCCTATTTTGTGATTATTTTCAACCCTTGCCTATATGAGACAATGACAACCTGGATCTCTAATTCATATATTTAAAGGGGATCTCAGCAGATTTGAAACCTATAACTAGGTCCTCGGGAAAACAGTTTAAGCATCCCTATGTGTCCTGTAAAGATGTAAGCATTAGATTGGAAATAATTTTGTTATTCACCACCAGCATGATGAGGATGATGCAGGAGACATCAATTAAGAGTCAAGGGGAAGGGTTGCCTCCAGTAAAAGTCCAGCCACACATTCATGTTTCCTGATGCAGTTTTGGAAGCCAAAACTATGAGTGAATTCAAAAAAAAGAGATATTGTTACTGTCCTTAATATATTCTCTACTTTTAGGATCCACTCCAGAATCGGGCTTCCAAAACTGCATCCAAAAACTTGAACGCATGGCGTACCTCAAGCCAGGGCACTGAAGAGTGGACATCCTTTAGATTCATAGCACTTCGTTAGCATAAGGAATGTGCATGAATAAAGCATCCTTTGTTGCAAATACCTTATGGGGGGGGGGGGGCAAATCTGCCGACAGACCCCTGGAACTAAGTAATCCAGATATTACTTACTATTCATAATGGAGAAGGATGTAATACGGTACTGTTGCATATTTGAAATTGTGTGAAAAATTGAATCAATCATGCTTTATGTAATGGTGAGGTTGACCTAAAACTTTTGGTAACTTTTTGGAAAGGATTGTATACAGGTATTGTTTGTATGGAGAAATCTGTGCTAGAGATGGTACAACTTATTGTGTAGGTTTGACTTTCAGTACTATCCCTATGCTGGTGATACCCAATTATATATACCTTTTCCTGGTGATACCCAGGTATATACCGCCAATGATTGCCCACTTTCAGTAACATCATGCCCTCTCTCAATAAGAAACTGATTTTTTCATAAAATAAACTTCATAGGCCACATTTACTAATGTGAGTGTACATAGAGTTTATTGCAAATTCTGCCGAATGAGTGCAATCAGGTGCATCTAAACTTAGAGAAACTATGCTCACCTAGCTCAAAAAGAGGGTGCGGCTGACTTGAAAACATAGGCCGAACTAGTACGTGATGTTTTGCGCCAATATTGAGCCACATTTCTTCTGTGAGATTCTGTCCCAAAGTAAGCCAAAAGTGTCTATCCCTGCACTAAATTTATCATCCAGCCTGGACCCCTGTGATAAGTTTAAACAAGGTAATTTGAAAAGATAGTATGATTATTTCCACTCCAATATAGAATTATACTAATCTGTAAGGAAACAATTAACCCCTTCAGAACCGCCACCGTACAAGTAAAGTGGAAGTCTGGTTTATAAAAATGGCACCAGGTCTAAAGCGGAGTGGGCGCTGTAGCTGCCAGGTTCTGCTGTTTTAAACAGCCAAAGTTAGTGTCTGCAATTCACAGATATTTGCCCCTCAGATGCCATGGTCAATAGTGAGGCAGCTTTCCAGTGAAAGGGAGAAGTGAACTGAAGATCACATGTTCAAGTCCCTTAAGGGGACTTAAGAAAGTAAAAAAAAAAAAGGGAAGTTAAAAAAAAGTTTAAAAAAAATTAAAACCATAAATATTCAAATCACCCCCTTTCCCCATAATAAAATATAAAATAAACAAACAATAAAAAATAAACATGCCATTTCCCAAAATGACAATACTATTAAAATATAGATGTATTTATTCCATACGGTGAGTGTCGGGGGGGGGGGGGGGGAATCTAAATGCCATTTTTTCATTGCTTTATCTCCGAAAAACAATTGAATAAAAAGGGATCAAAAGTCATACACATCCTAAAAAACAAGCCTTTACACAGCTCCATAAACATGAATATAAAAAAGTTATGGGAGTCAGAATATGGCGATCCAAAGCAAAAGTCGGTTTAATTGGACAGCTGGTGATTACGTCACAAGGAAGGCTTTAAATGGCCAGTTGCAACACTAGCAATCGCCATTTCCCAAGAAATGTCAGGGATCTGGCAAAACACATCAGCAGCAATGAATAGCAACTTTAATAGTGATGTATCGCAGCTACAGAATTAATACTCACCCATGTTTTTGATGACACGGCAGAAGCAACTAAATGTGTTACACTGCAGTCATTCTCCAGTTAAGTACTAGTACAGTGATACCACATTTGTATAGTTTATAAAAACTTTGAAAAACAATGTGGTGTCAGCTTGATATAAATCTAGCAGAGCAATGAATGGGGAGATCTCTGGATCCATGTGAGGTACAGGGCTGGTTCTAGCTTTGTTAGAAAGAAATTGTCATGTACTATATGATGTCTGATTTACATTTTTGACATTATTCATGGTATAATCCCTTTAACTTTCTCTACATAATAAATGCTATTTGCTGAAGTGACACAACCCCTTTAATTGTTATTCATAAGAACAAGCCTACATACCACTATTTTATCTTAATTCAACGTAATGCTATTTTTTTATATTAACTTTTGTGTACTGGATCTTCAATATCTATAAATGATAGGTATTTTTTGTTCTTCAAGTTAGACATACTACGTATATTATGGCAGTATGCTAAATTTAGATACTTTTGCTTTAGTGATATATGTTTGATTATACCTTTTCTGATTACAGGGTTATCACATTGACCTACGGCTATAAAGTCCTCTGCCACAGGTAAGTATAGACTCGGGCTGGCCCACAGGGGAACAGGTGAGCAAGTTGGGCCCCTAGTTCCCCACCTCCTGCACAAGTAGCACATGACACAGTAGAATGAACGACCTACGTGTAGCTAGGTAGTATACGGGACCTCAAACAGCCTATGTTAGTATAAAAAATTGGGTAGATGAACAGACTATCCAGTTTATTATTATAGAATAATAATTTCCTGTTGTTTTTTGTAATTCTGAGAGAGAGAGACAGCAGTGTCATTGCTGTGCTCTGTGCTCTGTGCTTCCCACACTACATTAGATAGATAGTTAGATAGCTTATATATATAATACAGATAGTGGGAGATAGTCAGTGTAGGTTATATCCTGATATAGTGTAGCTGATAGGTTCCAGTGCAGGGTGTTAGGTAGTGTGATAGGTTATGCTGTCCATCAGGGGCGTACACAGAAATCACTGGGCCCCATAGCAAGAATCTGAATTGGGCCCCCAACCCCGCCCACTACCCACCCCTGGCCCATCCCACCTCCTGGCTCCTCCCACCTCCTGGCTCCTCCCATGCCACACCCCCATTTGCCAATAAAAAAATGTATACATGTTCTACTGAAACCGTTAGAAACCTTTAAGAAATAGGTGCTGAATTCAGGTGCCTATAGCGCTTTATAATCCGTACTGTCTCTGTATAGGAGTAAGGCTCTCCCTGGGGCTGCAGTGAGCCATGTACAGCACACATCACTGCTCCTGCCTGTCTGCTTTGGTAAAGTCGGGCATAAATGGGCGATGTCAGGCTTTAGCATAGTGGGCACAGGGCGCCATATGTATGCGAGCACAACTGAACGAGTGCAGGGCAGGAGCCCGCATATATATCACTCCTCCTGCCTGTGCCCACTGCGGTAAAGCCTGACACAGCCCATTCCCCACATCTTAACCCCTTTGTTACCAACGCCATTTTTTCATCACTTCTCTCACCCCAAAAAATGTCATAAAATGTGATCTAAAAAGTCACACACACTCCAAAAGGGTATCACTAAAAACTACAGTTCATCCCGCAAAAAATGAGCCCCCACACAGCTCAGTAGATCATATAACTATAAAAAAGTTATGGGGGTCAGTATATGGTGATGTAAAAAAGTAAATCTTTTTTTTAATCAAAGTGTTAATATATTTTTACACTATTTAGACATACAAAACCTATACATATGTGGTATCATTGTAATCGTACTGACCCAGAGAATGAAGGGCACAGGTCAGTTTTGCCACAAAGGGAAAGCTGTAGGAACAAAACCCCTAAAAAGGTGGAAAAATTGTGGGGTTTTCCCACAAAAAAAAAGTTATGGCTCAAGGAAGATAGGGAAGGAAAAATAAAATGCAAAAATGAAAATACCTCTGGTATCCTAAGGGTTAAAGGGGATATCTAATCCCTATTATGCCCCCCAAATTGCCCAGGCACCGCATACAGTTAATACTTATGCCCAATGGGGGGGTGCAGACAATAGCAGGCTGTGTCGGAAATGAGCCTCCCTAGCGTCACCCGCGATGCTAGGGAGGCTCGTTCCCATTGTGGCCTGCTATTGGCTGCTCCCCCCATGTCGCTGGATGTATTAATCTGCGTGACGGGAGGGGAACAGTGGCAGCTGTGTGGGCATCAGGAGCAATGCAGGTGCTGGGGAATGAGGCAAGTAAGGTGCCTGGCCCCGAGCATTTTGGGGGGCATTATAGGGGTTGGATAACCCCTTTAACTCATTGCTGCTGATGCTAAGTGTGCACATAGCCACCAATCATATTCTCCCCCCGCCCCTGCAAGGTGACTGATATGCTGGGGGGCCCTATAGGCTCATAGAGGACTCAGGAGGACAGTGTGCTTCCACCCTCCTCTCCCCGGGGAGTGAGGGGGGGAGGAGTAGGAGGAAAGCACACTGTCCTCCTGAGTCCTCTATGATCCTACAGGGCCCCCTTCCCCCAAAACCCCACTGCTTGCTGCTGCCCTCCCCCTATCAAGAATACCTATATCCAACCAATACCATATATGAGCTTTATATTAAGTCTGCTGCTGTCCTCTTACTGTGGCACACTTCTGTGTTCACTGACCGGTCTTTCAGTATGGGCCAGGGGTGGGGGGCACTCACTGGCTGATGACTTTCTTGAGGGTGGGGGGCACTCACTGGCTGATGACTTTCTTGAGGGCGGGGGGCAGATGGCGGGCAGCTTTTAAGCGCAGAGGATAACTCTGCCACGCCTGGTGCCCGTCTCTATTAGGGTGACCAGACATCCGGTTTTTAGACTCCTGGTCCTCCATCCGGAACAAGGCCAGGACGGACTGCCAGAAGTCCTCCTTTTTTGTGGTCATCAGCGACTCTAGACTCGACGAGTACGGGGCACTTTAAGGATCACTCACATCACGGCGTAGAGCGCACTGACATCACTCGCACGTCCGGCAGCGCCTGCATCGCGCCAGTCAATTCAGGTTTGTGCAGGCGCGGCCACGCAGGAAGTGGAGGAACAGACTCTGAGGAGCGCAGTTGCGCTGAGGTACTCACTGGTCTGTGCTGTGGGCCGTCGGGGATTGCTCAAAAGGGGGAAGGGCAGGCGCTGGTAATTTTGAAAGGGGTTAATAATACCTACTGTGAGGGTCCTGGGAACAGCTGAAAGGGGGAAATAAATAAGTGTGAAGTGGGGACTGAAAGGGGTTAAATACTGTGAATAAGGGACTGCTGAAAAGGGTTTATGTGAAGGCCCTTCACAGTATTTATTAACCCCTTTCAGCAGCTCCCCATTCACAGTATTTATTAACCCCTTGGGGGACTGCTGAAAAGGGTTAATAAATACTGTGAATGGAGTACTGCTGAAAGGGGTTAATAACTACTACTGTCCCTCCAGGACACCCATGACCCCTCCACAAGTTCTTACCTCTCCTCCACCCGATTTCCGGCAGGCAATTGGGGCGTGGCTTCGCAGAGGTGGGCGTGGTTTGTAAGTTCTGGGGGCGTGGCCGGCGAGGTCCGTGAAGCCAGTGGCCACCCTAGTCTCTGTGTGTGCTTGGCTGCGGTGCTCCTGCTGCCTGATACACTGGCCAAACAGCAGCAGCAGGATCCTTGACTGGGAGGGAGCTGCAGCCCGAATAATGGGTGGGGTTGGAGCAGGACAACGCCGCCTGAAACTATGAATAAACTGTCACTGTCTTGTGCAGAGTAGGGGGCGGAGCCTTCCATGCGCTCCGGGCCCCCCTGTGCCACGGGCCCCATAGCAACGGCGTGGTCTGCCTATATTGTCAGTACGCCACTGCTGTCCATACATACAGTGGATATAAAAAGTCTACACACCCCTGTTAAAATGTCAGGTGTCTGTGATGTAAAAAATCGAGACAAAGATAAATCATTTCAGAACTTTTTCCACCTTTAATGTGACCTATAAATTGTACCACTCAATTGAAAAACAAACTGAAATATTTTAGGTGGCGGGAAGAAAAAATATAAAAATAAAATAATATGGTTGCATAAGTGTGCACACCCTTAAACTAATACTTTGTTGAAGCACCTTTTGATTTTATTACAGCACTCAGTCTTTTTGGGTATGAGTCTGTCAGCATGCCACATTTTGACTTGGCAAGACTTGTCCACTCTTCTTTGCAAAAACACACCAAATCTGTCAGATTGCGAGGGCATCTCCTGTGCACAGCCTTCTTTAGATCACCCCACAGATTTTCAATCGGATTCAAGTCTGGGCTATGGCTGGGCCATTCCAAAACATTAATCTTCTTCTGGTGAAGCCAATCCTTTGTTGATTTGGATGTATGCTTTGGGTTGTTGTCATGCTGAAAGATGCAGTTCCTCTTCATGTTCAGCTTTCTAGCAGAAGCCTGAAGGTTTTGTGCCAATATTGACTGGTATTTGGAACTGTTCATAATTCCCTCTAGCTTAACTAAGGCCCCAGTTACAGCTGAAGAAAAACAGCCAAAAGCATTATGCTGCCACCACCATGCTTCACTGTGGGCATGGTGTTCTTTTGGTGATGTGCAGTGTTGTTTTTGAGCCAAACATATCTTTTGGAATTATGGCCAAAAAGTTCAACCTTGGTTTCATCAGACCATAACACCTTTTCCCACATGCTTTTGGGAGACTTCAGATGTGGTTTTGAAAAATGTAGACTGGCTTGGATGTTTTTCTTCATAACAAAAGTCTTTCGCCTTGCCACTCCACCCCATAACCCAGACATATGAAGAATACAGGAGATTGTTGTCACATGTACTACACAGCCGGTACTTGCCAGATATTCCTGCAGCTCCTTGAATGTTGCTGTAGGCCTCTTGGTAGCCTCACAGACCAGTTTTCTTCTCGTCTTTTCATCAATTTAGGAGGGACGTCTAGTTCTTGGTAATATCACTGTTGTGCCATATTTTCTCCCCTTGATGATGACTGTCTTCACTGTGTTCCATGGTATATCTAATGCCTTGGAAATTCTTTTGTACCCTTCTCCTGACTGATACCTTTTAACACTGAGATCCCTCTGATGCTTTGGAAGATCTCTGTGGACCATGGCTTTTGCTGTGGGATGCGACTAAGAACATTTCAGGAAAGACCAACTAGAGCAGCTGAACTTTATTTGGGGATAATCAGAGGCATTTTAAATGATGGCAGGTGTATGCTGACGCCTATTTAACATGATTTTGAATGTGATTGCTTAATTCTGAACACAGCTACATCCCCCATTATGCAATGTTTTTTTAGTTTTCTTCCCTCCACCCAAAAGATTTCAGTTTGTTTTTCAATTGAGTGGTACAGTTTATAGGTCACATTAAAGGTGGGAAAAGTTCTTAAATGATTTATCTTTGTCAAATTTTTTTTACCGCACAGAAACCTGACATTTTAACAGGGTGTGTAGACTTTTTATATCCACTGTACATGCTACATAGTGCTATGATGTCACAACAATACTTAGTGCACCAATCACTAATAAGTAGTCAGACCTGCTAAAGTGTGAAGTTGCACGTATTGCGCAAAAATATGCGAATCATTAATTGCCGATTTGCGGAATTGCAAATATATTGGAGAACTCTATCTACATATAAAGCTATTGTAATGTTATGCTGTGCCAACTGTATGAAAATAAGACGGGATGTCCAGCTTTCCAAAAAAGACGTTGTTCTTTATTCCAAAATGACACAGGATAAAAGACAATCCAACACGGCAAGCAGGTCTACATGTTTCGGATGCTCTAATACTGATCCTTATTCATGACACATTGGTTGCTGAATGGCTACATACTTAAATAGCTGAACTTCCTAGCACTCACAGATGGTTTGGATTAGCAGGAGTGGACACACAAATTGGGTTCCGCCTACTATCCAAATGCCATGTGAGTATAAGGGCAAAGACACATATAGAAATAAAAAGTTGGATATGTCAAAAAACACATAAACTGTTTTAAAAGTATATCTGAGCAAAGATCAGTAATGCAGGATTAAATCATGTTTGCGATTTAACCCTGCTGGGACCCGGGATCCCATACAAAAAATCCAGTAGGATTCCCTGTTAAAGAGCTTTCTCTTATAGTCACCACCTCTAGCAGGAGGATTAACCCTTTCTAGGGCCTGTACCTGAAAACCTGGCATAGGCTCCTTCACAGAAAGATTGTCCGCCTGGGTGGACAGTATCCTCCAGCCGCTGGTACAATCCATACCTGGCTATCTGCAGGATACTAGAGCAGTGCTGCAAGCATTTTATGATTTTAAATGGGAACAGCACTTCTCTTGGATCACAGCGGATGTTACATCCCTATATACGGTCATCCCTCACAACTTGGCTATGGTTTCCTTAGTCTGGTTTTTGAATGTCTATTCTGACTTTTCTCCTACCTTCCAGGATTTTGTTTGTCGGGTTGTGCTCTTTCTGCTAAAACATAATGTCTTTATGTTCTCGCAACGTTATTTCTTGCAATTGACAGGAGTTTCCATGGGGGCGAAATTTTCGCCCTCCATGGCAAACATTTATATGGCATGGTGGGAATGTCACTTTTTATTTTCAGCAGATAACCCTTGGAGCGGCTCCCTGAGATGGTACGGTCGTTATATCGATGACCTGCTGTTCGTGTGGTCAGGCGATACTGCGGCCGTGCCATCTTTTGGGACCTTTCTCAATAATAACCATTGCTGTCTAAAATTTACCATTTCACATGACATCACCACCATTGCCTTTCTTGATCTCTCTCTGGAGGGTGACTCTGCGACTCATCAAGTCCATTCTAGTACCTATCGCAAGGATACGTCAGGTAATACAACTCTCATGGCCACATCTTGCCATCCTCCACATGTGGTCCGTAATATCCCTAAAGGGGAATTTATTCGGGCCAAAAGAAATTGTTCTAAAGATGACAAATTAAAAATGGAGATGGAGATAGTGGCCATGAGACTTGCGGAGCGCAGGTACCCTCCTTGGACTTTAGATCGAGCTAGGGCCAAGACATTAAATAGACCCAGAGACAGGCTTGTTTTTCCGGACAAAGCACAACCCGACCTACCTTCATGCATTAATAGACAAACTAATGCAGCCGCAAAAAATGTTCCCTGTTTCGTCACCAACTACAGTTTGGAATTTTCACAAATTTGCGCAATAGTTATTAAACACCTATCTGTTCTAAATGGTGACGAACAGTGGTCTGACATCAGCTCAGCAGGTGTCAGATGCATTGCACGTCGCGCACCGACTATTGCGCAAAAAATCAGCCCAAGTCTTTTCACTGACAGTGACATCAGTAAAAAAGAAAAAAGTGCTTGGTTGAGACACAAAGGCACATTTAAATGCGGCCACCGCATTTGTACGTGCTGCAATTACATTAAAACAGGTCCAGCAGTTGTCTCAACAGCAACTCATAATTCTTTTAATAACAAACAATATGTAAATTGCAACACGAACTATGTGGTGTATTGCATTACCTGCACTATATGCAGTCTGCAATATATTGGATGTACAACCAATAGTTTAAAAGTCAGAATTTGTAAATACCTCTCAGACATCCCACATACCAAAGAAAGAAATGTTTCAGCGGCCAGTCTACATTTCGCGGTCTCTCATCAGGGAGACACCGCAGGTTTTCAGGTACAGGCCCTAGAAAGGGTTAATCCTCCTGCTAGAGGTGGTGACTATAAGAGAAAGCTCTTTAACAGGGAATCCTACTGGATTTTTTGTATGGGATCCCGGGTCCCAGCAGGGTTAAATCGCAAACATGATTTAATCCTGCATTACTGATCTTTGCTCAGATATACTTTTAAAACAGTTTATGTGTTTTTTGACATATCCAACTTTTTATTTCTATATGTGTCTTTGCCCTTATACTCACATGGCATTTGGATAGTAGGCGGAACCCAATTTGTGTGTCCACTCCTGCTAATCCAAACCATCTGTGAGTGCTAGGAAGTTCAGCTATTTAAGTATGTAGCCATTCAGCAACCAATGTGTCATGAATAAGGATCAGTATTAGAGCATCCGAAACATGTAGACCTGCTTGCCGTGTTGGATTGTCTTTTATCCTGTGTCATTTTGGAATAAAGAACAACGTCTTTTTTGGAAAGCTGGACATCCCGTCTTATTTTCATACAGTTTGCAACTGGTGCCCCTTCCAAGCACCGTCCGTGCTTCCACTGCAAGACTGACCAGGTGAGCGCCGCCTACGGAACTTTTATACTTTATGCTGTGCCAACCATTTTCTCCAGTCTCAGGAAACTTCTAGCAGCTTGAAAAATGTAGCAAAAGTGACCGTCACAATACGCGAATATTACATTGCCGATTTTCACAATCAAGAAAATAATTCGCCCAAATATTTGCAAAATATCGGAAATTTGAATATTGTCCCTGCCGCTCATCACTAGTAAGCAGGTAATATTTGAATGTAGCTGTATATTGGGCCCCCAGAATAAATTTTACTGGTGTGCCCCAGGAACCCCAGTTCGACACTGGGTAAGTATTATATTCATAATGTAATAGTTTATTTTTAATAGTTGGAAAGCACTGGCTTCCAATGTAATGTTATCAAATATTTATATGATTACCCTCTTGAGCTTGTATTTGATTCTACTAAGCTCTGGCCTTTTAGTTTAAGATTTTTCTATCTGATTGAATTCCCTTTATAAATGTACTGATAATTGGTCCCTGCATGTGCCTTTAATATTTATATTGTATGTCGTGCTACTGACTTTATCAAATTTTGCGAGTCCCTGCTTTATAGCCTGTGTCCACCATAGAGTCTCTGCTTTGGTGGGCTTGTATATACCTTTTTTATCAAGTGTAAGAGACTTTGTACCTGCGGTGGGGTCAGCAAAGACAGATTCTCAGACTTTGGGGATTAAAAGTCCAAATAGCGCTTTATTTTATACTCAGCCCAGCAGAATTCATGGCATCCAAGTTAACAGTCACTCGGGTAAATCCAGGGCACATAAATCACAAAATCCAATATCAAAATAAATACCTGCCCACCTGGGCTCTAACTATACAGAGAATGTCTCACCTACGCTGTCAGCTTGTCAGGAGGATTCAGCTTTGTACAGCCTCACAGTCAAGCAGTCAACAGTCTCTGAATCTGACTGAGGCTCTGAAGCCTTTACTTATTCTCCAGAAATGATCCCAGTAGCCACACCTGGGATCTCCTCAGGCCAGGGGGAATAGCCAGTCCTGGAGTAAGGGTGTGGACTGGTAGGTCCCACTACCAAACCTACCTACCAGTCCAAAAGAATCCAGCCCAGAACAAAGGCTTAAACAATCCCTCTTAGCAAACTATGCTTTGCTAAGACAACATAGCTTTCTGAATTCTCACCCAGCTGAGGACGCTGGGTGAAATATACACCCCTTTCAGCACCTTATCACACACTTGTTACACAAGTATCATTTTAATTGCATCCTTACAGGCTAGTATTTTACTATGATAAGCTTGGTGCATGCTTAGAGAGTTTTTTGCCATCTACAGATTTTTCCATCAACTAACCTACCTAAGCCTGATATTTCCTTCGTAGTATGCAGTTCTACCATAACTAGGAAGTGCACCCACTGTCTAGTTGCTCTGATTCACTCTTTTTGAGTGTAAAGGTGGGACAATTTACCAGGCAATTGTCCAGCAAACACTTGTTCGTCAGTGGAGGAGACCACTGCATTTACGTGCCGCGATCTCCTCCACAGTATGGGGAGGAGTGATTGTTAATGTCGTCATTCGTCCCCATACAGGCTCATTGTTTGCTGACAGCAGAGTAATCTGCACAATCTGCTGCTGGCAAACAACGATTTCCATCTACACTCCTCAAGCTTTTCAATAAGAAAATGTTGATATTGACGCGGTAACCACATACATTTATGTTGGCCGTAAAGAAATTTAACACCTTCCCCCGCCAATAAAAAATTTATAAATTTTAACCGTATGAAAAGTGAGTACACGGAAACTGACACACAGGCATTAGTGGCATGATGCAGGTCCCAGTAATGCCTTGACTGTAATAAAATGTTGGCATTGAAGCAGTAATCACTTAAGTATGCTGCTTAATGAAATAGAATCCCCCCCCCCCCCAAAAAAAAATATATTTCTACCTTGTGGAAAGTGAGTACACGGAAACTGACCCTCAGGCATTAATGGCAGTGGCATGATGCAGGCACCAGCATTGCCTGGACTGGGATAAAATTTCAGTATTGAGTCAGTAATCACATACATTTATGCTGCGCCTTGAAAAAATTTAACCCCCCCACCTCAAAATGTATTTGGAGCAGGAGCTCCATACAGTATTAGAATGTATTGGCTTTGATAAGCCAAAGCTATTGCCTTTGCACAATAACTTCAAAAATGAATTTGCACTGTAAAAAACTATTTCCCGAGCTCGGGTTCGGTTCCTAGTTTTGGACACTGGAGGAGGATAACTTGATCCATTTGGGTGTCATCATGCCCCCTGTGGTGCTGAAAACTCTCTCTGAGATGACACTAGAGGCAGGGCAAGAAAGAAGATAGAGACTGTGATTTGCCAGTTTGGGCCACTGTTCCAGTCTGCCTGCCCAGAAATCCATGGGTTCAGGGAACTGGGCATGCAACAGAGACTCGCCATAGTTTAGGTATGCCTGAACTTGAGCATTGAGACGGGAGCTGTCAGCTTGCTGACTGGCCTCAGCCTGGCATGGCACAACACTGCTCCATCATGTTCAGAAGACTGAAATGCTGCTGCTACGGCATCTGTTGCTCATGGCGGCGGGAGGGGGTGACTCTGGGGGGAGCAGAGGGAGACCTCCCTTTCAGACACACTTGTGGCAGGTGCCTTCTCGCCATAAGATGCATACAGGGTTTCCTGGTAGTAATGTAATTTGTCCTCCCTTTCTGCCAGAGAAAAACATTCTCCCATTTTGCCTTGGTAGCGAGGGTATAAAAGCATGGCTATCCAGTAAACATCAGACTGCTTTATGGAAATGATACACCTGTCACTGCATTAGCAAGTCAGCATAAAGGTTGCCATTCTGGCCAGCGTACTCAAGGAGCCACTTCTTTCTGGCTTCGCCCCCTCACTGAGATGATTGGGTGTCTTGGCCGGAGCCATCGTCATCCTCTTGCTCCTCCAACTCCTCCTCCTCCTTCTCTTGCAGTGGCAGTTCCTAATACTTATCTTCCTCATCCTCATCTTCATCATCCTCCTTGTCCTCCATGGCAGATTCCCTTTGTGTGTCCCCAACAGCTATAGGGCAGACAGCAAGATGCGTCAGCTGCTCTTCTTCTGCTGTGGTCCCCTGCTGCATGAGGGTCGGCGACTGTTCTAAGATAAATATGAGAGATGACGTCGTTCATGTCACATTTGTCCCTGCTGAACATAAGCTCTTCAAAAGGCTTCAGCATCCAACAGGCCTCTCAGATGAGCTGCCACTGCCTGACCTCAAAGCAACACATGCTCCCTGCTGTTCAGGCTGTCTGGTGCATGACAAAATTGTTTACAGCTTTCCACTGCTCATACAGATGCTCAAGCATGTGCAATGTCGAATTCCAGCGAGTTGCCATGTAGCAGATTAAGTGGTGTTGCGCGGGCCATTCTGTCAGGAGAGAGTTCCTCGCCACGTGAGAGTGACTGAAGTGCTTGGACCGTCTCCTGGACTTTGCCAGCACCTTGCGCAAGCCAGTGTACTTATTTAGAAAGTGCTGCACCACTAAGTTGATGACATGCACCATGCAGGGTTATTTCGCCTAGGTTCAAGGCTGTCAAAATGTTGCGCCCATTGCTGCTAACCACCTTGCCCAGTTGGAGTTAGTGGGGTGACAGCCAGGATATTTGCTGCTTGATGTACATAAGCAACTGCTCGCTGGTGTAGCTACTCTTTCTCTGGCCAATCAGCTCCAACATGGCGTGGCAACGCTTGATCTGACACATTTGATAGGAAGGAGGGGTAGTGTGAGCGACTCTGTACCAAGCTGCCGTTGGGGACAGGAACATAAGTAAATAAGTGCCTGTTGTCGGAGCCAAACCAACACAATCATGGTGGGGGGAGGGTCAAAAGAACCTGGCCTTGTTGCCGGGGTGCTGCCTCACCACTGCCGGAAAAATGATTGACCCAGTGGGCCGTGAAAGACATGTACTGGCTCTTCTTCTGCTGTGGTCCCCTGCTGCATGAGGGTCGGCGACTGTTCTAAGATAAATATGAGAGATGACGTCGTTCATGTCACATTTGTCCCTGCTGAACATAAGCTCTTCAACCAACACAATCATGGTGGGGGGAGGGTCAAAAGAACCTGGCCTTGTTGCCGGGGTGCTGCCTCACCACTGCCGGAAAAATGATTGACCCAGTGGGCCGTGAAAGACATGTACTGTCCCTGCCCGTGAAAGCTGCTCAAGGTTTCCACCGTGAACCTTGCCACAGAGCAAGAATCACAGGGAGTGGCCCACGTTGTCTGCCACTTGATAGTACAAGGCAAGGATGGCATTTTGGGAGAAATGATGCAGACTAGGAATCTTCCAGTGAGGCTGAGCTTACGCCATAAGCTCCCTAGAGGCAGCAGACTCAACTAAATGGTACAGCAGCAACTGCACCATCAGATTGCTGGGTGCACAGAGTTGTTTCCTGGCCACAAATTCCATTATCTATGGCTGAAGATGGAGTAGAGGAGGAAGAGTCTGAGCAGGAGAAGCAGAAAGGGATGACAATGTGAAAGACACTGTACTGCTTGTGGATGTGGGCTGGCTGCTGCAAACTGGACAGAGAGAAGGAGGGAACTCCTGCTGCGATGGCTGGCTGCCACCTTGATGCTGCTTCATGTGGTTTAATAGAGTTGTGATGCCTAAGTTTGTGTTTGCCTGCCCACATTTTATTTTGCTCTTGCAAAGCTTGCACAAGGCAATGCTTTTGTCTTCTGGCAGTGTGGAGAAAAACTGCCAGATGGGAGATACTCTCACAAGGGTAGAGGCAGCCGAGCCAGGCCTAGCTCTGGCATGTTTTGGGCCTAACCCAACCACTGTGTTAGTGGCAACACCAGATCCCAAAGCAGACATGGCCCTGGCTTGTTCGTTGGGAGGTACGTGGTCTCTACTCTTTATTGCTGCCACCATCACCCTCCTCCTCTGATGTTGCCTACTCCTCAGCACCCTGATCTGGCTCCCAGGTTCTGTCCAGCACACAAATGTCATTGGAGTCCTCATCCTCCATTTCGCTTCTATTAGACTGTGGTATATTATGGTGTCGCTTCCCCCACCACCACTAACACCACCAACATGGCCATACCTGGTGTCTGCAGCTTACTCCTCCACCTCCACACAAGTCGTCAATAGGGAGACTTTCTTGACTATCTGCCTTAGGATGTGGTGGAGTTTTCTTGCCACTTTTTAGGAAAAAGGGGAGCGCCCCTCTAAGAAGGGGCACTAAAGACTGTGAGAACTCCACTGAAAGCCTATTTTGGGGCTTCAAAGAGGAGGAGCAGGTGGAACGATGTTATACCAGGCTCCACGGCACAGTGTCGGACTCTGAAAGCACCTTCATGACATCCTGCTGCGACTGAAAGTGAGCCATCCAATCCACAATCTCTTTCTCCTCAACTATAATGTTGCGCCTTTCCGAAGCTAGCAGGGCAAAATGCAGCATACTACTACTACTACCACCACTACTTGTGACCAGACATTTTTAGGCTTCTCAAATAATGTTGTACACTACACTGTATATTTGCGTAGTGAGCATGTGTGTGTGTGTATATATATATATATATATATATATATGTAGATATACATACGTTGTAAGAAGGTACAAGAAATCATTGTGGATGATAGGTATGTGTCACCAAGGTTCCTGGCGTCGTTGGAGTAAAAGATGGTTTTTATGTGTCAGCAGCAGTTGCTGTTTGACATCTTGGTACTTAGTACAGCTGTATTAGCTGACCTGGAACGGCTCTTACTGGGAGTAGTCAAAGTGCTGGGTGGGTGACTACTCCCCACGTTCCCACCTGGGTTTTGCCAGGCATAAAAAACAGCCAACACTCCCAGGTGGAGCTCATGAGGTCTGTGTGCTGGGATCTGAGGCCTGTGCTGGGCTGGATAGCAGAGACCTGTGTGTCAGGGGAACAGGCCGCCTAAGGCCTGTATTTGAACTCTCTGAGGCAGGTGACTTTTGTTTTATTAACTTGTCATTGAGTGTGAAGTAACACCAACACTGCAAAAGTGACGTTTTGTTTTTGGCATCATGTGTGAATAAACACTGAAGTTTGAATTACGAACTTGTATTTTGTATCTGTACTGCGCACGCTTATCCTAACTGCCAGAGCGAATCCCCACAACGTATATATATATATATATATATATATATATATATATATATATATATAATTTTTTTTAATATTTTTTTTTTGTGGCACATGTGGTCCACTTCCGGCATCCTGCATTATTTGCTGGGATTGCGGTTTGCAGTGGATCACATGTGGAGGTTTTGCTCCCCCGGTTACAAATATGCTACAGTATTTGGGGTTCTGAGCATTTCCTTTATTCAGCATTTCCTATATTCAGGCCACTTTATTCAGTGATTTGTCTCTATATGTATGGAATGTGCCATTTTTTATCTTTGGTAACATTCTGGTGCTCCTGGTAGCCTATGTCACACTAGCCTGTTATAGGTGGGGCTCACAGCCTCCTCCCTCCTCCCATTGTATTTGAAATCTTACTTTGGAGGTTTGTGGAAGCTTGGCTGTGAGTCGGACCTTAGCACCTATCAGACTGTGTTTACACACTATAGATAGGTTTAGCGGTAGGTCCTGTGCCAACTGAAATAACTAGACAGGGTGCGCGGGCTCCGATATGTTCTTGAATGGAATATATTGGCTAAAGTCAAATTTTAATATCTAGCGTGAGAGTTTTGCGTTGTATTTTCATTGGCATATATTGTAGTGCACCTTTGCAGTGATTTATTTAGTTTGAATATAATCAACAACCACCCAACCCCCCAAAAAATGAAAAAAATTTGATTTAAAAAAATGTGAAATAGGGAAATGGATTTGGACTTAAATTCGCTATCACTCCCAGATACTTTTGTGTGCTACCCTGTATATTGGTGTAGTAATCATGTATATATGCTGGTTAATTAAATTGAAAGCACTCTCCCCCAAAACAATTGCGACCATGTGGGTGTAAACGAACGACTAACTTGATGCTGAATTTCAAGTTAATGCACAAAGGTAGATTGCTGCCACACCGTGGGTGCAGTAATCGTGTATATATAAATACTGCTTTATATAATATTATTATAATATTATATTATTTTTTTATTATATTGAACCCCACAAAAAAAAATTGGGGTGACAATTGGGAAACAAAATGAAAGTATTTGCTTGCAAAGAAAAAAAGACAATGTTACAGCACTCTACAAACACAAATAAAGTTCACTAGTGCCATAATTATAGAAAAAAATACGTTTGTCAGACGGTCCCAAATAATTTTGTACAAAATGTATTTGACAAGAATCTCAAATTTGCAAAATAAGCGTAGCATTAGCAACATAATTTTTTCTAAAATTATGGCATTATTGTACTTTATATGTGTTTGAATTGCTGTTGCATTGTCTTTTTTCTTTGTGTTTCTAGCCATGGAAGCGTGCACCTGCACATTGGAATGTGCTGACTGACCCCCTTTGTTTGCAGTATTTGCTTGCAGGTAGGTGCTTTTGAGGTGCACCAGCACTTCTGATAGCAGTCACAGCCACAGGTCCTGTCTCCTCTCTCTGTCTGTCAGCTGCCCTGCTTCTCTCTATTGTACACAACACACACAATTCTTCTTTGGAATCCCAGCCTTATCCTTCACTTTCCTTGAAATTAAGCTTGAATAATTTATTTCTGACTGACCGTGATTGATTTTTCACTCTCCCTGACTCCCAAAAATTATTTTCCTGGCAGACACTAACACCCAAACACCCTCTCTCACAGTCCAGCACAGAATGGTGGCCTGGCTTCCAAATAGGCCAAGCAATCTTTAGTTTCTTCACATACCACTGCTTTCCTTGAGTTTTCCCTTAGTTACTTCTGTTTTAACACCTACATTATGAGGATCTTCTTAGGGTGGCTCCTCTGCCAGTTCTCTGAGGCCAAACCTGCCTTCCCTCACTTCCCACACTCTTGCTGTAGCCAAAAGCTCCCTGCCAGCCAATCAGATTGGATTACTGAGAGACACGCCTCCTCACTCTGAAGCCTAATGCAGGCAAGCAGTGTGAAGGACCGCCCCTCTGTCCTAGCCGGAGACAGATGAGCCATAGCAACGGTCTTTTAAGGGACTAGTGGAAATGGACTGGGGACATTATTGAAAGCTGTTATTATAAGGTAATTACAGATCTTTTGATTGACAATCATTGACAGACTGAGGTATACATGCCTAGCTCTAATAAACTAGCAAATAAAATAAAAAATATGACGGTTACACTTTAAACTGCTTGTCAGGGATTTTGATATTGATGGCCTATCCTCAGGCTATACCAACAATATCAGATCGGCATAGGTCTGACACCCTGCAGCCCCGCTGACCAGCTGTTTTAAGGCATTAGCCATTGCCATCAGAACTACACAGCCTTGTCCTTTGTGCAGTGGAAAAAGTTGGTACCTGCAGTGCTGCTACCATTCACTTAAACGGCACCAGTGACCAGCTCAGTCCATAACATTATAGATGGAGCTATTTAGTTCCAATGACTACTGTGTAGTTATGGCACTGGAGCTACAAGATTACGGCTGATTAGCAAATTTCATGGTCAGCCTCTTCACTGTTTGCCTACACTTATTTTTCTACAAGGAACAAACTGCATTTCTGCCATGAAAGCTATGGGACAGAGCTAACAGAACTGTCTTAGAGAATAACAGAGCAGCTTTCGTTTTACCATGGCAGCTTGACAAATGAAAGCTGTGCCATGATTGGTTGCAGTGGTTTTGGCAAATCAGGCTCCTTGACTTCACACATTATAATGACTAGAGATGAGCGAATTTCATATTTAAAAATTCGTTTTCGCTTTGTTTGGTGGTAAAAGCAGAATTGCGTTATGGATTCCATTACCGTGGACCAATTCTATGACGGACTGTATAACGAAATGCCTTTAGAGGCATTCCATTATTTAATCCGTCATAAAAGAAGTCTATGGCCTGCATAACGGAAACCGGACGGATCCGTTATGCAGGCCATAGACTTCTGTTATGACGGAATGAATAACGGAGTGCCTCTAAAGGCATTCCGTTGTAGAATTGCGTTATGGTCCGTGGTAACAGAATCCATAAAACAATTCTGCTTTTACCACCAAACGAAGCGCAAACGAATTTCATAACATGAAATTCGCTCATCCCTAACAATGACAAAGGGACGTGAATCCACAGATTTACACATATGAAAGACAAATAAAAATATGTTAGCTTGACCATTTAAGTCACCGAAAATCTATTTTTGAAACATTTTTATTTATTTTTTTAAATGTTTTTCTTTGTTAGTATATAAAATGCATAGACATTTCACATACCAGAATGAGGAGAGCTTGCCGCCTTCCTCTGATCTCATTGTCTGCAGTTGTCTCACCAGTCTCTCAAAAAGCAGTTCGGACCCCAGAATGATAATTTACTTATTGCGGTGTGTTTTATTGCATGCCTTGGTGTGCATCTTATGAAGTCATAAACCATATTTGCATTTTCCATAACAGTCAGAATCAGATCAATCACTGAAGGAAAGGATTCACAACCTATTTTCATCAGCTCTGGAATAAACTAATGAATTTAGTTGTTCTGAAAGATGCCAGACTGACAGCTCTAAATTAATGCAGCACAAGATTTTGACAGAGATACCATATGATACTCTCTTCAGACTTCAATCAAGTATAGTGAGAGTTATTATGGAAATATTTTTCTACTGATAATCCAAGTTGAAAATAGCCCTTAATAAAGTCTACAGCGGCTGATATTAGTTTTTTGCTTTCTTTTGTTTGTTTGTTTGTTTTGGGTTGTTTTTTTTAGGGGGCTTGTCATTTTTCTTTAAAAAAGAATGTTGAATATTTTGATACAAGGAGTCTTTTATCAGAATATGCAATATTCCTTTTTTTCAAAAATGACACCCCCCTCAAATTACACCCTCCCTTGCTGGTGTAGATTTAGACCATTTTCTAGCCCGCCCCCTTCCCCGCCCATGCAACGCCCCCTTTTTTCGACCTGGAGTGAGAGGGGAAATGTTGCACATTGCGGCGCAAATAACCTTTCCGCCGCAATCTGACACAGATATACACCAAGTGGCGTATATCTGTTTGTAAATGACCCCCCTATATGTTTGCTTAACTCTTTCATGACCGAGCCTAAGAAAAGGCCTGAATGCCCAGGCAATTTTTCATGAATTTGCGCACGTGGTGGTTTAGTGACCCTAACTTTTTTTATTTGTTTGACTACCAAAATAATTTTTGAAAAATTATTTTTTTACTTGACACATGCCTTTTTAGTGTTTTTTTTAGAGATTTTTTCCTTTTTTTAGGTTTTAATTTGGGGAAAATCTCTAATTCATTTTTTTTTATTATAGCTTTTTACTTCTTAAATATTAAAACTCACACAAAAATGAATTACTTCAATGGGTTCCCTATTTTGTTATGATTGTTTTGATATATACCATGAATAGGTTTGAGTAAACAGGGCAGCTATGGTGAGGGTTTCCGTTAGTAATGGCATTTTTTTTTTTACATTTTTTCAATTCGTATTTTTTATTATTTATTTTTTAATTATATTTTAATTTATTTTTGGCATATAATATGTCCCTCAGGAGGTCATTAAGACCTCTGCAGGACACCGACTTTATATTTTTTTTTTACTTGTACTGTTTCCACTGTAACTGGGGTATCCACATGGGCAGAGTTGATCAGAGTGTCCTTAGATCCTGCCGCTTTGTTCCTGCCCTGTGATTGCAGGAGCAGGAGCTTTAATGCCAGAGCGGTGCACTCCCATTAATTCTATGGGGAATTCAAAAATTATCTGATTGCGTCTCTCTGCTATTTCCGGCGGGCCAATAGGAAGGCACTGTCGCTTTGCTGGCCTCGTGTTAGGCTTCATTTTAGAGATAGGTGAGGGTCCAACTTCTGGCAATAAGCCCCCAATGTCTGAGATGAGAATACCATTTTAGGTGGATGCCTGTCATTCTGGGACAGGCTATCTGCTAGTAAAATGTATAAATTACTGAATCTTTTCCCAAAAAACTATATATCAATCTGCTCAGCTTCCTCTGTTCTATATAGGGCTGTTTTTAGAGCTTATGCTGCCCTATGCACATTTAATGCTTTCACCCCCCTGTTAATTCGGCTAAAGCTGCAGTATACAGAAGTTACATAAAAATTTTTTTTTTTAACCATGTGGTAAAAATGCTATTGAAACACACTTGGTTTTACTGTGACCTGGTCATTGGCTATGGACATCATTTTGAAAATGTCATTTTCTTTTTTTAGGACGTTAGAAGGTTTAGAAGTTTAGAATCAAATTTTAACATTTTTAAGAATTTCCAAAACCCATTTTTTAAAGGACCAATTTAGTTTTGAAGTCACTTTGTGGGAAATACGTAATAGAAACCACCCATAGATTACCACATTTTAGAAAGTCCACCCCACAATTTTTTTTTTAACTGATTTTAGAAACTGTGTTAACCCTTTAGGTGTCCCACATGAATTTAAGGAACATAGGAAACATTTCGAAATGTCACTTTTTGCAAATTTTACATTTCAAACAAATTTTTCTGTAAAACAGCAAGGTTTTACAACTGATCCCAAAATTAGGCCTCATGCACAAGGCCGTTGTTTGGGTCTGCATCCGAGCTGCTGTTTTGGCGCCTCGGATGCGGACCCATTCACTTCAATGGGGCCGCAAAAGATGCGGACAGCACACGGACAGCATCTGTTGCTCTGTTCTGTGGCCCCGCAAAAAAAAATATAACATGTCCTATTCTTGTCAGTGCTTTTCGGACTAGAATAGGCATTTATATTGAAGGCTGTCCGTGCCGTTCCGCAAATTACAAAACACACCAAGGTCGTGTGCATGAGGCCTTACCCTGATTCTGTCGTTTATAGAAACACCCCATATGTCATTGTAAACTGCTGTATGGGCACGCCAAGAAGGTAAATAGCACCATATGGTTTTTGGAGGGCAGATTTTGCTGGAATGAGTTTCTGGGCCCATGTTGCATTTGAAGACCTCCTGAAGCACCTCTACAGTGGAATCCCCAAAAAAGTGACCCCATGATGGAAACTACATCCTCAATGAATATTTCAAGGGGGGTAGTGAGCACTTTGTTTCATAGAAAACATAATCACTTGGCAGTGAAAATGAAAAATTACATATTTTACAAGAAAATGTCACGTTATGCCCAAATTTTTCATTTTAACAAGGGGTAACAGGGGAAAGTGCACCCCACTATTTGTTATCCATTTTCTCCTGAATATAGCAGCACCCTATATGTGGTCATAAACTGCCATATGGGCACACTGCCGGGCTTAGAATAAAAGGAGCATATGGCTTTTGGGGGGCAGATTTTGCTGGGATGGTTTTTGGTTGCCATGTCACATTTGAATAGACCCTGAGGTACCCCCTCAAAAGAAAACCACCAAAAAGTGACTCCATTTTGGAAACTACACCCTTCAAGGCATTCATTGAAGATGTAGAGAGTGTATTGACCGAACATGTGTTTCACAGAATATAGAAACACTTGGCTGTGAAAATGAAAAGTAAAATTTTTGCTAATAAAATGTTACTTTAGCCCCAATTTATTTTTATTTTCACAAGGGGTAACAGTGCATCCAGCAACTTGTTATGCATTTTTCCTGAATATGGAAACACCCCATTTGTGATCATAAACTGCTTGTCATGGGGTGCCGTTGATGCGCTCCGCAGCACAGACGGTGCCCCGCCTCTGTACAGGAGCGAGGACACGTGCAGCATCCTCGTCTCCTAGGTGATGGGGGCGGGACATCTCCTCAGCGCGGTCAGCATCCTCGGTCCCCCCAGCAACCAGATGAAGCCTGAGCACCGAGCCGGGCACTCAGTGCTTAGCCTTTTGCAGCAGGGTGAGTCATGTGACGCCGGCCACGTCACATGACCCCTGTTACTCAGTATTTAAACAGGCAGCCTGCTGGCGACAGGTTGCCTGTTATTTCCTGCTGTGAATTTGCATACCCTGGCGTACTTACCTTCTGCTAGTTCCTGACGATCCTCTGCCTGCTCTTTGTGTACTTTGCTGCTCTCCTGGAATTCTGAGCCCCGGCTTCCTCCTGACGATCCTCTGCTGACTCCTTTGGTACTTCTTGACTCTCCTGGTATTTATGACTCCAACTTCTCCTGACTATTCTCTGCTTGCTCTATTTGTACTTCGTTGCTCTCCTGGTATTGACTCGGTCCGTTCATGTTCTGTTGTTTGTCTGGTCTGTCCTCCCAGCACTTATTCCAAGCTAGGGATTGCCGTCCAGTTGTCCCCTGTCATTAGGACTTGCAAGGCAAGTAGGCAGGGCCAGGGGTGAGGGTGTAGCACAGTGGTCACTTTCCTCCCCCCTGTGTGTGTGTGTGTATGCGACCATTACACTGCTGTTTGGGTACATGGCAGCATTCAGAAGGGAAGGAGCAATGTATGGATTTTCTAACTTGGATTTTGCCTAAATTAAATCCATTGAACTTGTGAGATTTTGAAGAGTTTCTGCATACATTTCTTTGCAGAAATTTTTAGTAAACTGCCTCCCACTCTCATAGAATTTTGTTTGAGGATACTCCAAGGATTCTCAATAGGGTTGAGGTCAGGAGCGGATGGTAACCACACCATTAGTTTTATCTTCTTTTATGCTCATAGCAGCCAATGACTCAGAGGTATTATTTTTAGCATGAGATGGAGTTGCTACGGAAGGCTTGGATCTTCTTTTTGTACCATGGAATAAAGTTGTCAGACAAAAACTCTACATACTTTGCCGAGGTCATTTTCACACATACAGTCGGGTCCATAAATATTGGGACATCAACACAATTCTAACATTTTTGTCTCTATACACCACCATAATGGATTTGAAATGAAACGAACAAGATGTGCTTTAACTGCAAACGGTCAGCTTTTATTTGAGGGTATATACATTCAAATCAGGTGAACGGTGTAGAAATTACAACAGTTTGCATATGTGCCTCCCAATTGTTAAGGGACCAAAAGTAATGGGACATAATAATAATCATAAATCAAACTTTCACTTTTTAATATTTGGTTGCTAATCCTTTGCAGTCAATTACAGCCTGAAGTCTGGAACGCATAGACGTCACCAGATGCTGGGTTTCATCACTGGTGATGCTCTGCCAGGCCTCTACTGCAACTGTCTTCAGTTCCTGCTTGTTCTTGGGGCATTTTCCCTTCAGTTTTTTCTTCAAGTGAAATGCATGCTCAATCGGATTCAGGTCAGGTAATTGACTTGGCCATTGCATAACATTCCACTCCTTTCCCTTTAAAAACTCTTTGGTTACTTTTGCAGTATGCTTTGGGTCATTGTCCATCTGCACTGTGAAGCGCCGTCCAATGAGTTCTGAAGCATTTGGCTGAATATGAGCAGATAATATTGCCCAAAACACTTCAGAATTCATCCTAGTGCTTTTGTCAGCAGTCACATCATCAATAAATACAAGAGAAACAGTTCCATTGGCAGCCATACATGCCCACGCCATGACACTACCACCACCATGCTTCACTGATGAGGTGGTATGCTTAAGATCATGAGCAGTTCCTTTCTTTATCCATACTCTTTTCTTCCTATCACTCTGGTACAAGTTGATCTTGGTCTCATCTGTCCATAGGATGTTGTTCCAGAACTGTGAAGGCTTTTTTATTTGTGGTCGTGGCAACCAGGGGAGCGTCCCTGCCCTACCTAACTACCCTGTCCCTCAGCGGTTAGAGTTGTGCCGCAACCGCGCCGTAGTGGGGACGCCTGAAAGAGGGCATCCCTTCTGAGAGTAGTAAACAGTAAGGGTGGGTGGGTGGGGAACGCTGAACGACGTACAAGGTGGGAGGGGCGCAAGCCGTTGAAGTAGGCAGGCCAGCCCCTCCCACAAATCCAGGCCAATGAATCGGCCTTTCACTTGTGGTCGTGGCAACCAGGGGAGCGTCCCTGCCCTACCTAACTACCCTGTCCCTCAGCGGTTAGAGTTGTGCCGCAACCGCGCCGTAGTGGGGACGGCTGAAAGAGGGCAAAAGACACACTGGTTAGCAGGAATAATTTATTACAACATAACTCACAAAACCAAACTTTGAAAAGCCATAGACATCTCAGTTTTGGGATGAGGTACATATCGGCTAAAACACGCAGAGCGCCAACGGCCTAACTTCTGGATGACATGCGCTGGCACCTGATTCTTAGAGGCCGCGGACGCGGCACCTATACGAAATGAGTGTCCTGAGATTGCGGCAGGATCACCGCCCAGACTGGCCACTAAGGAGCGTACATGGGACACGAACTGATGAGTAGTGAGTGGCATCACTCCGAATGGCAGTAAAGGACTATCCGGCCCGTGCCCAGATAACGCTGACTGCAACTGACGGAGGACTGCAACGGGGCACCACTGATGAGCCGTGGGGAAGAAAGACACCGGAACTGGGGGACCCGTCTGCGAGGTTTTGGACGTCCTGAGTAGTAGCACGTAACCCTCGGTGCACTGAACCAACTGGCTGACCGTGAGAAACCTGTCACTACCAGGAGAACAAGTGAACTCCCCCGGTCTTAAGAAACCATAGAAGGCTAAATAAATAGCGGACTTAAGCACCAGGCTAGGCAGGGCCCCGAAAGGGCTCCTATCCAGGACGTCGGACAAGTTGCGGAAAAGGAGCCCGGTGACAGCTTGTCTGCGCACTTGGCCTCCAGATCCACATCTGCCCAGACCCCTCAATGCAGCTTTGACGGCATGTATGGAAAAAACCGATGCCCGTTCGGGATGACTGACCAAAAGGAAATGCTGCACCCCCGACAAGTATGTCTTCACTGTGGTATGGGATAGCCTAAGCTCTGCGTGGCAGTAGCCAATGAAAGTAAGGATATACTCCACGAAACTGGACTCCCCCTGAGGACACTCCTGCTGAAACCTACAAAACACCCTCCACCCGGTGTTATACGCCCTGGTCGTGTTTTGTGACAGGGACTTGGCTATTAAGGCGTGGGCCGTCTCTAGGTGTCTGGTCACATTAGTACTAATGACTCGTGGGGAGGGACGGTAGCACCCACGACATCTGCCTCTGGCATGACCTGAAAGAAAAGGGAGAAATTAGCCATAGATAAGGCGTCAGCAGCCACGTTTTGTGAGCCTGGTACATGCGTGCTACAGACACGGAAATGATAATGAAGGGAGAGTTGAACTAAACGTCTCAAGAGACACATGACATGCAAGGATTTAGACAACCCACTATTCAAAACGTCAACCACCACAGCGTTATCAGTAACAAACAAGACAGAGCGATTGACCCAGTTACTGCCCCACACATGGGCGGCTACCACGATGGGGTACAGTTCGAACAGCGCTGAGGTATGTAGGAAACCTGGGATCTGTCTGACCTCAGCCGGCCATTCGTCTGCGACCCAGTGGGTGCCAAAAATAGCGGAAAACCCTGAACTGGCAGCCGCATCAGAAAACACTACCGGGGATTGGCTGGTCAACTCAGGGATAAACAAAGACACCCCATTCCATTGGCAAAGAAAGTGGTCCCACATGTGAAGGTCTGCCAAGGCCTGACTGTCCAGACGCACTGGGCTGTCCTGTTCCGGGGCCGTGGCGAGAAGCACCAGCAACCGGGAGATGAAAGACCTGCCCTGCGGGATAATGCGCATGGCGAAATTCAACATGCCCAGTAGCGACTGTAAGTCCGCCTTGGTGACCACCGTTGTGACTGAAAACCTGTGGATGACTTCCCTAATCCTAGCCAACTTGTCTGACGGCAACCTGGCTAACATGCCCTGCGAGTCAAGCTCAATGCCCAGGAAGGTGATGACTGTGGACGGGCCTTCGACTTTCTTGGGGGAGACTAGTACACCTAGCTGAGAGAAACACCTCAGTAACTTCCCCAAGCCTAGGGGAGCTGCCCCTGGCCTCTCAATCAGCAGGAAGTCATCAAGATAATGGATGACAAACTCGCAGCAGACTTTTTGTTCTAATATCCAATGAAGGGCCTGAGCCAGCTGATCAAAGAGCCAGGGGCTGCTCTTAGAACCGAAGGTGAGCTTGGTGGAGAAATAATATTGGTCCTTCCACTTAATGCCGTGCCACTGTCAGAGCGCTGGCATAATGGGGAGTAACTTGAAGGCGTCCGAAATATCAGCCTTGGACAACATCGCTCCGGGCCCTAACTGTAAAATAATGGCGATGGCCTGAACGATGGAAGAATACCTCATGCCCACTTCCTCAGAAGGGATAAGGGAGTTAAGACTAGGGACATGGGAACCATGTGGGGCTGACAGGTCAATGATGAGTCTCTCCTTCTTACTGAATTTGCCTGTGACTACCCCCACAGGACTGACTCTCCATTGCTGAAAGGGGGGCACCTTGAAAGGACCAATCAAGAAACCCTTACCCAGCTCGGACTCGATTAGTTTGTCAACAGACTCGGGGTTCCTGTCGGCAGACTGGAGATTCCTGCACTCATACGTGTATTCGGGTGTCGTGATCAACCCCGTATGAAAGCCCTTGCAGAATCCAGCAACTAGAAACTGCACGAACCCTGGATTATGGTGTCCCTGCAAAAGCTCTAGTAAACAATCGGTATTGACCACACTCATGTAGGCTTTAACTGATTTTAATGAGCATGCGGCTCTGGGGTGGGCCCTAAAGCAATTGGTACAGATATGTAGAAGACGGCATTGACCAAAATTACAAGACCCGAAATTAAAATTATTACAAATCTGTGACCTACCCAACTGCACGATGGGCCGGCCTAACTTGTCGACTGAGCTGGGAGGTCTGAACACATCGAGAGGCCCAGCCGACGAGCCGGAAGGGAAAGACTGAGCACTGCTGGCTGATTTGTGGCACCACTCGGTAGAGTGGAAGATGGACTGACAGGCCGAACAGGAGGGAGCTTTAAGACCTGCGAAATGCCGGCAAAATAATTCAGTATCTAAGTTGGACCAATCTGTAACATAACCAAACTGAGTAAAAGCCGCTGCTGCCTTGGCCGAAAAGGAACAATGGTAGTCATAAAACGAAACCCCTCCATACTTATGACCCAACTCCGTCACACGAAAAAGGTACAGATCAAGCTCCTCCCTCCTATCCGGCCTAGCCGAACATATAACATCTCTGAAAAGGCTAAAAGCCATGACAAATTCGGGAATGGTTAACTTGCGGTTAAGCCTGTGGTCGCGGCCTCTCAGTACCACCGAGACTTCCCCGCAAGCTATAACCTTGTTATCGGACAGATCCCTGGAAGCTATCAGTAAAGATGCAAGGTTAACATCCCTACCCTCTAGGATGTCTTTCCTGACGTTGGTCAGGACAAAATGAGAGGGCGCCACATTGGGAACAGCCAGGGCAGTACGGGTTTCCCCTAGAGCAGAGGTAGTGGCTAACGGAACGTCAGGGGGGGAGCAGGAACGACCGAGTCGCGAGACTCAACTGACTCCAACCTCGCTTGTAAGGAAGTTACAGCTGCCGTAAGGCCGTTCAGCATGACATGTAGCTGCGCGAGCGATGTTTGCACCGTGGACATGGGGAGTACGTCTTGACTGGAGGCCACAGAGTCTTTCCATAACCGATATAATTCCGCCTTCCTGGCGGCAGCCGGGAAGGGGATACCCTTCTTTGTTAGTTCCGACATGAGCCTAGGGATAGTCCAAGCTCTCAGAGACGGTAAACTGCCCCCTTCAGACACTCCTGCCACATTCTCATCGACGGACGCCTCGACAATGTCCGATGCGTGCGACATCACAGCTGTGGAAACAGTAACGTAAATGACCAGCAACACTGGACGACCGCCAGCACCAGTGACCAGCCCAGCCGTGTATAAAAGGTGACCCGCCCCCGTGAAGCTCCGCACATTGACACCAGAAGGATCGTGAGGAAGTGGACCGTAAACCGACACCCATAAGTACCATGCAGAGAGAACATGATATACTTACCGGCTTGGAAAACTACAGAAAGACCACCGCGGGGAGTTAGAAAACAATGAAACCTGAACGTGATACAGAGCATGAGACACGACCCCGCTAGTACGGCCTCTTCACCCCCTACCCCCGCCTGTACCCCTACTACCTTACCGACAGGCCACAACCTCAGGACGTAAGTAAGACCGACTATGACCTAGAAGCAAAACAATAAGCATCAACTCTGGATGCGCATGCGAAGCAAACAACCAAGCGAAAAGTAAGACATGAAGACGTGGTAGTGAACCTAGAGAGCAGCCGGTAGGAGGAGGCCAGCCGACGGCTAACGCCCGTTCCCCCTGACCGACCTTAGTGTAATCACGGATCCCTGCCTATCTAAGCGGCACGGCGGCCTGTGCCAGACTTTAAAGCGGGTGAGGGGCGGGACCACCGCGCCGCCCACGCCCCCCCAACGACAACCACGTGGGGAGCGCGAGACTCCCAGGCATCGAGGGACGGCGCGGGGGAATACTCTCTGCTCGGTGGCCTCCACCCCACACGGACGCCATTCGTGAGCCACGTGGGGAGCACGCGCGACTCCCTGATAGAGTGCCCGGTGCGGGGGGGCCCTTCGATCTCCATGGGCCAACCCACCTGCCGGCCGGGCGCTTCTATCACGTGGGGATGTCATGGTCTTACCTTCTTGCTGTTCTCCTTCGTTTGACATGTGCTGGCGGCCATCTTGGTTTCTGGGTTTCTTGTAGCCTCCCACCCTGCGGCTTCTCCTTCCCACTGGGAGGAGCTGGATGCCTAGCTCATATATATAGGAGGTCTGTGGCTTCAGTTCCTTGCTTGGTCCTCCTGTGTTCACATGGTTCTAAGACTGCTGCTGCTGCTGCTTCTGGTTCCTGATCCTGGCTTCGTCTGACTACCCTGCTGGTTCCTGATCCAGGCTTCGTCTGACTACCCTTCTGGTTCCTGACCTCTGGCTTCGCAAGACCCTGCTTCGGCTTAGCCATCCATTTGGACTTTTGCCTTACAGCTTGATTTTCAATAAAGCCTTCTTATTTCCACTTATCTCTTGTTGTACGTCTGGTTCATGGTTCCATGACATTAGGACCAAGCCATGAATTCTGACGGTACAGGGCCATCCTCGCTACCTACGCTGGTTGCCAGACTTGATCAGCAGGATCACCTGTTGGGTCGGTTCGCTGTGGCGTTGCAAACCCTGCTTGAACGCACGGCTCATTTAGCTTCCGTTGCCGATGGGTCGGTTGTCGCTCCTGGGCCCGCTCCTACTGCCGCTCCGGTTGTTGCGCCAGAGTCTACCCCGACACCTGTTGCTGCGCCTGCGGTGTTTCGGGGTATGACCGGTTCTGCCCCCCTTCCACAGCGCTTTGGGGGAGAGCCAACTCAGTGCCGAGGTTTCCTTAACCAGGTGGGCATTTATTTCGAGTTGCTGACACATGCCTTTCCTACTGAGAGATCAAAGGTGGGCTTCTTGATCTCGCTGCTCTCGGACAAGGCCTTGGCCTGGGCCAGCCCTTTATGGGAGAACAACAATCCGGTGGTTGCCGAGTTTTCCGGTTTTGTTGCTTCTCTTCGGAAGGTATTCGATGTGCCGGCTCGTGCTGCCTCTGCTGCGAAGCTCCTTATGTCCATCAGACAGGGTTCACGATCCGTAGCTGAATACGCCATTGAGTTTCGTACCCTGGCAGCAGAGGTGGGCTGGAATAATGAGGCTCTGGTCGCTGCTTTCTCTCATGGTCTCTCGGATGCCTTGAAGGATGAGGTTGCAGCTAAGGACCTACCAGTGGAACTCGAGTCTCTTATTTCTTTCCTGATTTTGATTGACACCAGACTCAGGGAGAGACCTTCCTTTAAGGAGAGCCTGCGGAGGTCTTCTAACAGATTGGCGCCTACGTTTGCTGTCCCACCCGTGCCTCCCTCTCCTCCCACGCCTCCTGGGGATGACTTGTCTGGGGGTGAACCCATGCAGCTGGGCTTTGCTCGCCTGTCCGAGGGGGAGAGGGTACTCCGGAGACGCGAGGGCCGATGCATGTACTGTGGTCTCGGTGGGCATTTTCGGTTGGCATGCCCGAACCGTCCGGGAAACGCTCGCACCTGAGATCCTGTCGGGGGCAGATCTTAGGTGGAGTCTCCTCGTCCCCGGTTTCCCGTGTTGACAAACCACTGATTACTGTTGTCTAGAGTTGAGCGAACACCTGGATGTTCGGGTTCGAGAAGTTCGGCCGAACATCCCGGAAATGTTCGGGTTCGGGATCCGAACCCGATCCGAACTTCGTCCCGAACCCGAACCCCATTGAAGTCAATGGGGACCCGAACTTTTCGGCACTAAAAAGGCTGTAAAACAGCCCAGGAAAGAGCTAGAGGGCTGCAAAAGGCAGCAACATGTAGGTAAATCCCCTGCAAACAAATGTGGATAGGGAAATGAATTAAAATAAAAATTAAATAAATAAAAATTAACCAAAATCAATTGGAGAGAGGTTCCATAGCAGAGAATCTGGCTTCCCGTCACCCACCACTGGAACAGTCCATTCTCAGATATTTAGGCCCCGGCACCCAGGCAGAGGAGAGAGGTCCCGTAACAGAGAATCTGTCTTCATGTCAGCAGAGAATTAGTCTGCATGTCATAGCAGAGAATGAGGCTTCACGTCAGCCACCACTGCAACAGTCCATTGGCATATATTTAGGCCCAGCACCCAGGCAGAGGAGGGAGGTCCCGTAACAGAGAATCTGTCTTCATGTCAGCAGAGAATTAGTCTGCATGTCATAGCAGAGAATGAGGCTTCACGTCAGCCACCACTGCAACAGTCCATTGGCATATATTTAGGCCCAGCACACACACAGGCAGAGGAGAGAGGTCCCGTAACAGAGAATCTGGCTTCATGTCAGCAGAGAATCAGTCTGCATGTCATAGCAGAGAATGAGGCTTCACGTCAGCCACCACTGCAACAGTCCATTGGCATATATTTAGGCCCAGCACACACACAGGCAGAGGAGAGAGGTCCCGTAACAGAGGATCTGGCTTCATGTCAGCAGAGAATCAGTCTGCATGTCATAGCAGAGAATCAGGCTTCACGTCAGCCACCACTGCAACAGTCCATTGTCATAAATTTAGGCCCAGCACCCAGGCAGAGGAGAGAGGTCCCGTAACAGACAATCTGGCTTCATGTCAGCAGAGAATTAGTCTGCATGTCATAGCAGAGAATCAGGCTTCATGTCAGCCACCACTGCAACAGTCCATTGGCATATATTTAGGCCTAGCACACAGGCAGAGGAGAGGTTCATTCAACTTTGGGTAGCATCGCAATATAATGGTAAAATGAAAATAAAAATAGGATTGAATGAGGAAGTGCCCTGGAGTCCAATAATATATGGTTATGGGGAGGTAGTTAATGTCTAATCTGGACAAGGGACGGACAGGTCCTGTGGGATCCATGCCTGGTTCATTTTTATGAACGTCAGCTTGTCCACATTGGCTGTAGACAGGCGGCTGCGTTTGTCTGTAATGACGCCCCCTGCCGTGCTGAATACACGTTCAGACAAAACGCTGGCTGCCGGGCAGGCCAGCACCTCCAAGGCATAAAAGGCTAGCTCTGGCCACGTGGACAATTTAGAGACCCAGAAGTTGAATGGGGCCGAACCATCAGTCAGTACGTGGAGGGGTGTGCACACGTACTGTTCCACCATGTTAGTGAAATGTTGCCTCCTGCTAACACGTTGCGTATCAGGTGGTGGTGCAGTTAGCTGTGGCGTGTTGACAAAAGTTTTCCACATCTCTGCCATGCTAACCCTGCCCTCAGAGGAGCTGGCCGTGACACAGCTGCCTTGGCGACCTCTTGCTCCTCCTCTGCCTTGGCCTTGGGCTTCCACTTGTTCCCCTGTGACATTTGGGAATGCTCTCAGTAGCGCGTCTACCAACGTGCGCTTGTACTCGCGCATCTTCCTATCACGCTCCAGTGCAGGAAGTAAGGTGGGCACATTGTCTTTGTAGCGTGGATCCAGCAGGGTGGCAACCCAGTAGTCCGCACAGGTTAAAATGTGGGCAACTCTGCTGTCGTTGCGCAGGCACTGCAGCATGTAGTCGCTCATGTGTGCCAGGCTGCCCAGGGATAAGGACAAGCTGTCCTCTGTGGGAGGCGTATCGTCATCGTCCTGCCTTTCCCCCCAGCCACGCACCAGTGATGGACCCGAGCTGCGTTGGGTGCCACCCCGCTGTGACCATGCTTCATCCTCATCCTCCTCCACCTCCTCCTCATCCTCGTCCTCCTCGTCCTCCAGTAGTGGGCCCTGGCTGGCCACATTTGTACCTGGCCTCTGCTGTTGCCAAAAACCTCCCTCTGAGTCACTTCGAAGAGACTGGCCTGAAAGTGCTAAAAATGACCCCTCTTCCTCCTCCTCCTCCTCCTCCTCCTGGGCCACCTCCTCTTCCATCATCGCCCTAAGTGTTTTCTCAAGGAGACATAGAAGTGGTATTGTAACGCTGATAACGGTGTCATCGCCACTGGCCATGTTGGTGGAGTACTCGAAACAGCGCAACAGGGCACACAGGTCTCGCATGGAGGCCCAGTCATTGGTGGTGAAGTGGTGCTGTTCTGTAGTGCGACTGACCCGTGCGTGCTGCAGCTGAAACTCCACTATGGCCTGCTGCTGCTCGCACAGTCTGTCCAGCATGTGCAAGGTGGAGTTCCACCTGGTGGGCACGTCGCATATGAGGCGGTGAGCGGGAAGGCCGAAGTTACGCTGTAGCGCAGACAGGCGAGCAGCAGCAGGATGTGAACGCCGGAAGCGCGAACAGACGGCCCGCACTTTATGCAGCAGCTCTGACATGTCGGGGTAGTTGTGAATGAACTTCTGCACCACCAAATTCAGCACATGCGCCAAGCAAGGGATGTGCGTCAAATTGGCTAGTCCCAGAGCTGCAACGAGATTTCGCCCATTATCACACACCACCAGGCCGGGCTTGAGGCTCACCGGCAGCAACCACTCGTCGGTCTGTTGTTCTATACCCCGCCACAACTCCTGTGCGGTGTGGGGCCTGTCCCCCAAACATATGAGTTTCAGAATGGCCTGCTGACGTTTACCCCGGGCTGTGCTGAAGTTGGTGGTGAAGGTGTGTGGCTGACTGGATGAGCAGGTGGAAGAAGAGGAGGAGGAAGCCGAGAAGGAGGAGGTGGCAACAGGAGGCAAAGAATGTTGCCCTGCGATCCTTGGCGGCGGAAGGACGTGCGCCAAACAGCTCTCCGCCTGGGGCCCAGCTGCCACTACATTTACCCAGTGTGCAGTTAGGGAGATATAGCGTCCCTGGCCGTGCTTACTGGTCCACGTATCTGTGGTTAGGTGGACCTTGCCACAGATGGCGTTGCGCAGTGCACACTTGATTTTATCGGATACTTGGTTGTGCAGGGAAGGCACGGCTCTCTTGGAGAAGTAGTGCCGGCTGGGAACAACATACTGTGGGACAGCAAGCGACATGAGCTGTTTGAAGCTGTCTGTGTCCACCAGCCTAAATGACAGCATTTCATAGGCCAGTAGTTTAGAAATGCTGGCATTCAGGGCCAGGGATCGAGGGTGGCTAGGTGGGAATTTACGCTTTCTATCAAATGTTTGTGAGATGGAGAGCTGAACGCTGGCGTGTGACATGGTTGAGACGCTTGGTGACGGAGGTGGTGGTGGTGGTGTTGGTGGTACATCCCCTGTTTGCTGGGCGGCAGGTGCCAACGTTCCTCCAGAGGCGGAGGAAGAGGCCGAGGCGGCAGCAGCAGAATAGGCCGAGGCGGCAGCAGCAGAAGAGGTAGCAGGGGGAGCCTGAGTGACTTCCTTGGTTTTAAGGTGTTTACTCCACTGCAGTTCATGCTTTGCATGCAGGTGCCTGGTCATGCAGGTTGTGCTCAGGTTCAGAACGTTAATGCCTCGCTTCAGGCTCTGATGGCACAGCGTGCAAACCACTCGGGTCTTGTCGTCAGCACATTGTTTGAAGAAGTGCCATGCCAGGGAACTCCTTGAAGCTGCCTTTGGGGTGCTCGGTCCCAGATGGCGGCGGTCAGTAGCAGGCGGAGTCTCTTGGCGGCGGGTGTTCTGCTTTTGCCCACTGCTCCCTCTTTTGCTACGCTGTTGGCTCGGTCTCACCACTGCCTCTTCCTCCGAACTGTGAAAGTCAGTGGCACGACCTTCATTCCATGTGGGGTCTAGGACCTCATCGTCCCCTGCATCGTCTTCCACCCAGTCTTGATCCCTGACCTCCTGTTCAGTCTGCACACTGCAGAAAGACGCAGCAGTTGGCACCTGTGTTTCGTCATCATCAGAGACATGCTGAGGTGGTATTCCCATGTCCTCATCATCAGGAAACATAAGTGGTTGTGCGTCAGTGCATTCTATGTCTTTCACCGCTGGGGAAGGGCTAGGTGGATGCCCTTGGGAAACCCTGCCAGCGGAGTCTTCAAACAGCATAAGAGACTGCTGCATAACTTGAGGCTGAGACAGTTTCCCTGGTATGCATGGGGGTGATGTGACAGACTGATGGGGTTGGTTTTCAGGCGCCATCTGTGCGCTTTCTGCAGAAGACTGGGTGGGAGATAATGTGAACGTGCTGGATCCACTGTCGGCCACCCAATTGACTAATGCCTGTACCTGCTCAGGCCTTACCATCCTTAGAACGGCATTGGGCCCCACCATATATCGCTGTAAATTCTGGCGGCTACTGGGACCTGAGGTAGTTGGTACACTAGGACGTGTGGATGTGGCAGAACGGCCACGTCCTCTCCCAGCACCAGAGGGTCCACTAACACCACCACGACCATGTCCACGTCCGCGTCCCTTACTAGATGTTTTTCTCATTGTTATGGTTCATCACAACAACAAATATATTATTTGGCCCAATGTATTGTATTCAAATTCAGCGGGATATAAATTTGAGGCCTAGTATTTAGGCGCTGGGTGACCGGTATGGATTTAGTGACAGAATTAGACTTGGAAATGCACAGAAGCGTGTGTGTGAAGTTATTCTGAATGACCCTATGTGCACCTTCAATATGATCTACCCTTTTAGGGATAGATTTCAAATAGCTCTGATATAGCAGAAACGACTAAATTATGAAATTGCTAAATTGGGAATTGTATTTCAACCCAGAACAAAAAATGTGCTTTGACGGACACTAAATAACTTTCCCAGCCACAACAGGACAGCGGTAACGAGAGATTTAGCGGGATATAAATTTGAGGCCTAGTATTTAGGCGCTGGGTGACAGGTATGGGTTTAGTGACAGAATTAGATTTGGAAATGCACAGTAGCGGGTGTGTGAAGTTATTCTGAATGACCCTATGTGCACCTTGAATATTATATACCCTTTTAGGGATAGATTTCAAATAGCTCTGATATAGCAGAAACCACTAAATTATGAAATTGCTAAATTGGGAATTGTACTTCAACCCAGAACAAAAAATGTGCTTTGACGGACACTAAATAACTTTCCCAGCTACAACAGGACAGCGGTAACGAGAGATTTAGCAGGATATAAATTTGAGGCCTAGTATTTAGGCGCTGGGTGACAGGTATGGGTTTAGTGACAGAATTAGACTTGAAAATACACAGTAGCGGGTGTGTGTGAAGTTATTCTGAATGACCCAATGTGCACCTTGAATATTATATACCCTTTTAGGGATAGATTTCAAATAGCTCTGATATAGCAGAAACCACTAAATTATGAAATTGCTAAATTGGGAATTGTACTTCAACCCAGAACAAAAAATGTGCTTTGACGGACACTAAATAACTTTCCCAGCTACAACAGGACAGCGGTAACGAGAGATTTAGCGGGATATAAATTTGAGGCCTAGTATTTAGGCGCTGTGTGACCGGTATGGATTTAGTGACAGAATTAGACTGGGATATGGCCAAAAAATAACCACACTATTGCTGGTTAAATGCACTTGGTGACGGGCGCAGCTTGCCCCTGATGTAGTATATGGCCAAAAAATGAACAGACTATTGCTGGTTAAATGCACTTGGTGTCACAGCTTGACCAACCACACTACTGAGGGTTAAATGCACTTGGTGACGGGCGCAGCTTGCCCCTGATGTAGTATATGGCCAAAAAATAAACAGACTATTGCTGGTTAAATGCACTTGGTGTGACAGCTTCACCCTGATGTAGGCTTTAGCCAGAAAACAACCACACCATTGAGGGTTAAATGCACTTGGTGACAGGCGCAGCTTGCCCCTGATTTTGTATATGGCCAAAAAATGAACAGACTATTGCTGGTTAAATGCACTTGGTGTGACAGCTTCACCCTGATGTAGGCTTTAGCCAAAAAACAACCACACCATTGAGGGTTAAATGCACTTGGTGACAGGCGCAGCTTGCCCCTGATTTTGTATATGGCCAAAAAATGAACAGACTATTGCTGGTTAAATGCACTTGGTGTGACAGCTTCACCCTGATGTAGGCTTTAGCCAAAAAACAACCACACCATTGAGGGTTAAATGCACTTGGTGACAGGCGCAGCTTGCCCCTGATTTAGTATATGGCCAAAAAATGAACAGACTATTGCTGGTTAAATGCACTTGGTGTGACAGCTTCACCCTGATGTAGGCTTTAGCCAAAAAACAACCACACCATTGAGGGTTAAATGCACTTGGTGACAGGCGCAGCTTGCCCCTGATTTTGTATATGGCCAAAAAATGAACAGACTATTGCTGGTTAAATGCACTTGGTGTGACAGCTTCACCCTGATGTAGGCTTTAGCCAAAAAACAACCACACCATTGAGGGTTAAATGCACTTGGTCGCAGCTTGTGCTGGCGCACCACAAGACACAAAATGGCCGCCGATCACCCCAGAAAAATGTGACTGACAAACGGTCTGGGCAGCCTAAAAACAGTGAGCAATTGAGGATCAGCAGCTCAATGATCCACAGCTGCAGATCGATCAGTTAATCAAGTCCTTTGGAGGAGTTAATCTGCCTAATCTCGCCCTACTGTCGCAGCCGCAACCTCTCCCTACGCTAATCAGAGCAGAGTGACGGGCGGCGCTATGTGACTCCAGCTTAAATAGAGGCTGGGTCACATGGTGCTCTGGCCAATCACAGCCATGCCAATAGTAGGCATGGCTGTGATGGCCTCTTGGGGCAAGTAGTATGACGCTTGTTGATTGGCTGCTTTGCAGCCTTTCAAAAAGCGCCAAGAAAGCGTCACAAAAGCGCGAAGAAAGCGACGAACACCGAACCCGAACCCGGACTTTTACGAAAATGTCCGGGTTCGGGTCCGTGTCACGGACACCCCAAAATTCGGTACGAACCCGAACTATACAGTTCGAGTTCGCTCATCCCTACTGTTGTCCTCTCCTGGGTCGGGGGCTCGGTGACGACCCAGGCGTTGGTGGACTCTGGTGCTGGTGGTTTGTTCATTGATAGTGTGTTCGCTGCCGCCAATTCCATTCCTCTGCAGCCTCGAGGTTCCCCACTGGCTCTTGAGGCGATAGACGGCAGACCCCTTCTGCCGCCACACGTGACTCAGGAGACCCTTCCAGTGGGGATGGTCATTGGTGCCGTTCACAGAGAGTCGGTCTGTCTCCAGGTTATTTCGTCTCCACACTACTCGGTAGTCTTGGGGTACCCCTGGCTCCAGAAGCATAATCCGACTTTCGATTGGAGATCGGCCGAGATCCTCTCGTGGTCACCGCAGTGTGGGGCTAGTTGCATCCATGGGCCTGTCAAGTTGCTGTGTACTTCCTCGGACTCTCTGTTGCCTCCTGAATACGAGGAGTACCGGGATGTATTCGATAAGGTGCGTGCGGTTGCCCTACCTCCGCACCGCCCATACAATTGTGCCATAGAGTTACAATCTGGTGCCATTCCTCCTCGTGGCAAAGTCTATCCACTGTCGGTAGCGGAGAATGAGGCCATGGAGGAGTACGTGAGGGAGGCGCTTTCACGCGGACACATTCGCAAATCCTCGTCCCCGGCAGGGGCTGGATTTTTCTTTGTGAAAAAGAAGGGCGGTGAGTTGAGGCCTTGCATCGATTACAGGGGTCTCAATCGCATCACGATCAAGAACGCTTACCCGATACCCTTGATTCCCGAGCTGTTCGATCGCCTCAAAGGGGCCACGGTCTTTACCAAACTCGACCTGAGGGCGGCATATAACCTGGTAAGGATCAAGGCGGGCGATGAGTGGAAGACCGCGTTTAACACCAGGACCGGTCATTATGAATCCTTGGTTATGCCCTTTGGGTTGTGCAATGCGCCCGCAGTCTTCCAGGAATTCATCAACGATGTTTTCCGTGACCTGTTGCAGCAGTGTGTGGTGGTCTATTTGGATGACATCTTGGTATATTCTGAATCCATGGAGGCCCACATTCTGGATGTCAGACGAGTGTTGCAACGGTTACGAGAGAACAAGCTGTTCAGTAAGCTTGAGAAATGCGAATTTCACCGATCCCAGGTAACCTTCTTAGGTTACATCATTTCTGCTGAGGGGTTCTCCATGGATCCTGAGAAGGTTTCGGCTGTCTTACAGTGGCCCCAGCCCAGTGGTCTTCGTGCCCTGCAGCGCTTTTTGGGCTTCGCCAATTATTATCGGAAGTTTATCAGGGACTTTTCCATGCTACCTAAGCCTCTCACGGATCTGACCAGGAAGGGCAGTAATCCCCAGGTCTGGCCCTTCGAGGCCATCCGAGCTTTTGAGGCTCTAAAGTCCGCCTTTGTGTCGGCTCCGATTCTGTCGCATCCCAACCCTGGGTTGCCTTTTGTCCTCGAGGTGGACGCGTCTGAGACGGGAGTAGGCGCCCTTCTGTCTCAGCGTAGAACACCAGAGGGTCCTCTGCTTCCTTGTGGGTTTTACTCCCGGAAACTGTCTTCCGCGGAGTGCAACTATCAGATTGGTGACAGGGAGTTATTGGCCATCGTGCAGGCCCTTAAAGAATGGAGGCACTTGCTCGAGGGCTCGGTGGTTCCGGTTCTCCTCCTGACGGACCACAAGAATCTGACCTACCTCTCTGAGGCCAAGAGATTGACACCACGTCAGGCCAGATGGGCTCTGTTCTTGTCACGTTTTAATTACGTGGTCTCCTACCTACTCGGTTCCAAGAACATCAGAGCGGATGCCTTATCACGGCAGTACTCCGAGCTGTCCGGGGAGGAGTCGATTCCGACTTCGGTCATACCTCCGAATCAGATCCTGGCCGCCATTCGCACCAGCCTGACCTCTCCCCTGGGTGAGCAGATTTTGGCGGCTCAATCTGGTGCTCCCTCTGGGAGACCCAACGGCAGATGTTTTGTGCCTGAGGAGTTGCGCACTCGGTTGTTGCGAACCTACCATAACTCCAAGGCCGCGGGGCATCCTGGAAAGAATCAGCTGTCCTGGGCTGTTTCACGTCTGTTCTGGTGGCCTTCTCTACGTTCCGACATCGCCGCATATGTAGCGGCATGCTCCGTTTGTGCCCAGAGTAAGTCCCCTCGGCACCTTCCGTTGGGCCTTTTGCAACCCATAGCCACCGGGGAGCGTCCATGGTCACACCTGGGGATGGATTTCATTGTGGACCTCCCTGCATCCCGAGGCCATACGGTCATTCTCATGATTGTGGATCGGTTTTCCAAAATGTGCCACTGTGTTCCTCTCAAGAAGTTACCCTCTGCACAAGAGTTGGCCACGATTTTTGCCAGGGAGGTCTTCCGGTTGCACGGTTTGCCCAAGGAGATTGTGTCGGATCGGGGGAGTCAGTTTGTGTCCAGGTTCTGGCGCGCCTTTTGCTCCCAGTTGGGGATTCATCTCTCTTTCTCCTCGGCCTACCACCCTCAGTCCAATGGGGCCGCAGAACGATCCAATCAGGCCTTGGAGCAATTCCTTCGTTGCTATGTCTCCGATCACCAAGACAATTGGGTTGACCTCCTGCCTTGGGCTGAGTTTGCCAGGAACACGGCGGTGAACTCTTCCTCTGGGACGTCTCCCTTCATGGCCAATTATGGGTTCCAACCTGCCGTGTTACCGGAGGTATTCTCTCCCCAGGATATTCCGGCTGTGGAGGATCACCTTTCCGTCCTACGTGCTTCTTGGGTACAGATCCAGAGGTCCCTTGAGGTCTCTGCGCAGCGCCAGAGACTCCAGGCTGATCGCAGACGAGCGCCCGCTCCTTCCTACCAGGTCGGAGACCGCGTATGGTTGTCCACCCGCAACCTCAACCTTCGAGTGCCCACTCCCAAGCTGGCACCTCGCTTTGTTGGTCCCTTCCGAGTGCTTCGCAGGGTAAACCCGGTAGCCTATGCCCTTGCGCTTCCTCGTGGCATGAGGATCTCCAACGTGTTTCATGTCTCCCTGTTGAAGCCACTGGTGTGTAATCGTTTCACTTCCTCGGCCTCGTCCGGTCCAAGTGGGCAATCGTGAGGAGTATGAGGTGAGCAATATCCTGGACTCACGCCTGGTCCGCGGTCGGGTGCAGTTTTTGGTCCATTGGCGTGGTTATGGTCCAGAGGAGCGTTCCTGGGTTCCCTCCGCAGATGTCCATGCTCCTGCCTTGCTCCGAGCCTTCCACGCACGCTTCCCTCAGAAACCGTTCTTTACTCCGCGGAGGAGGGGCCCTTGAGGGGGAGGTACTGTCATGGTCTTACCTTCTTGCTGTTCTCCTTCGTTTGACATGTGCTGGCGGCCATCTTGGTTTCTGGGTTTCTTGTAGCCTCCCACCCTGCGGCTTCTCCTTCCCACTGGGAGGAGCTGGATGCCTAGCTCATATATATAGGAGGTCTGTGGCTTCAGTTCCTTGCTTGGTCCTCCTGTGTTCACATGCTTCTAAGACTGCTGCTGCTTCTGGTTCCTGATCCTGGCTTCGTCTGACTACCCTGCTGGTTCCTGATCCAGGCTTCGTCTGACTACCCTTCTGGTTCCTGACCTCTGGCTTCGCAAGACCCTGCTTCGGCTTAGCCATCCGTTTGGACTTTTGCCTTACAGCTTGATTTTCAATAAAGCCTTCTTATTTCCACTTATCTCTTGTTGTACGTCTGGTTCATGGTTCCATGACAGGGGAGCAGCACTGCTCCCTGGCATGGACCAGTAAGGGGGGTAGCCCGGCTAATGTGGGCCCCGCCCCCACCAGTCAGTGAAATGTTGCCACGTGGGGGGCCGCACCGTTCCCTGGCAGAGCGCCCAGTGCGGGGGAGCCCCCCATAGCCTGAGGGACTGACCCTCCGCCGGCTGGGCACCCTACCACGTGGGGACACGGCGCAAAACCCCCTGACATAGAGCTGGGCAGGGGGAGGCTCTAAACATCAAAGCCCCGCCCCCCGCCGGGAAATAAGCGTGCCACGAGGGGGGCAGCACTGCACCCAGGCAGAGCGCCCAGAGCGGGGGACCCCCATAGCCTAAGGGGCTGACCCCCCGCCGGCTGGGCGCTCCACCACGTGGGGACCCAGCGCAACCCCCTGACACAAGCCGGGCGGGGGGAGGCCCGAAACATCCTGACTCCGCCCCCCGCCGGACAAACGAGCGTGCCACGTGGGAGGCCGCCCTGCTCCCAAGCAGAACGCACAGTGCGGGGGAGCCCCCCTTCGCCTAAGGGGCTGGCCCGCCGCCGGCTGCGCGCTCCGCTGCGAGGGGAGTCAGCGCGGCCTCCTGACACATTGCCGGAGCGGAGAGCTCCCCGGCGTGCACCGCCCCCAGCTGCCAGCGGTCTCACCGGCACCACGAGGGGGGGAGGAGAAGAGCTCCTCTCCGGTCATGCACTGTCCGGAGCACGGGGTCCCCACTCACCAAGGGGCCGACCATGCTGACCGGACCCGAATGTTCCTTACCGTCGCCTGCAGGATCGATGCCAGGTACGTGCTCAACCAGAACGCTGAACGACGTACAAGGTGGGAGGGGCGCAAGCCGTTGAAGTAGGCAGGCCAGCCCCTCCCACAAATCCAGGCCAATGAATCGGCCTTTCACATGTCGTTTGGGAAACTCTAATCTGTCTTCCTGTTTTTGAGGCTCACCAATGGTTTACATCTTGTGGTGAACCCTCTGTATTCACTTTGGTGAAGTCTTCTCTTGATTGTTGACTTTGATACACATACACCTACCTCCTGGAGAGTGTTCTTGATCTGGACAACTGTTGTGAAAGGTGTTTTCTTCACCAGGGAATGGTCATCCACCACGTTCCGTGGTCTTCCGGGTCTTTTGGTGTTGCTGAGCTCACCGGTGTGTTCCTTCTTTTTAAGAATGTTCCAAACAGTTATTTTGACCATGCCTAATGTTTTAGCAATCTCTCTGATGGGTTTGTTTTGTTTTTTCAGCCTAATGATGGCTTGCTTTACTGATAGTGACAGCTCTTTGGATCTCATCTTGAGAGTTGACAGCAACAGATTCCAAATGCAAATAGCACACTTGAAATGAACTCTGGACCTTTTATCTGCTCATTTTAATTGGGATAATGAGGGAATAAAACACACCTGGCCATGTAACAGCTGAGAAGCCAATTGTCCCATTACTTTTGGTCCCTTAACAAGTGGGAGGCACATATGCAAACTGTTGTAATTCCTACACCATTCACCTGATTTGGATGTAAATACCCTCAAATTAAAGCTGAATTAAAGTCTGCAGTTAAAGCACATCTTGTTTGTTTCATTTCAAATCCATTGTGGTGGTGTATAGAGCCAAAAATGTTAGAATTGTGTCGATGTCCCAATATTTATGGACCCGGCTGTACTTTCAGGGACCCTAAAGGGGCCTAGCAGCTCTCGCCCCATGATTCTGGCCCAAAACATGAATCCGCCACCTACTTGCTGATGTTGAAGCCTTATTGGGACCATCTAGGATTTCCCGGCACTCATCAGGAAACAAGACTGTTTGAAAATGAATTTTTATGTATGTCTGAGCCCACTGCAACCATTTCTGCTTGTGAGCACTGATTAGGGGACTCCAGAGGCACCAGCAGCTTCAAATACCTGTTTGCTGCTTTATAATGGCATTTTAGCAGCTCCTCACTTAGGCCTCCTGCACACAACCGTTTTTTTTTTCCCATTCACTGGCCGTTTTTTGCATTCCGTATACGGTCCGTATACGGAACCATTCATTTCGATGGTTCCACAAAAAAAAACTGAATGTACTCCGTATGCATTCCATTTCCGTATTTCAGTTTTTCCGATCCGTTTAAAGATAGAACATGTCCTATTATTGGCCGCAAATCACGTTCCGTGGCTCCATTCAAGTCAATGGGTCCGCAAAAAAACTGAACACATACGGAAATGCATCCGTATGTCTTCCGTTTCCGTTCAGTTTTTTGCAGAACCATCTATTGAAAATGTTATGCCCAGCCCAATTTTATCTATGTAAGTACTGTATACTGTATATGCCATACGGAAAAATGGAACAGAAACGGAAACACAACGGAAACAAAAACGGAACAACGGATCCGTGAAAAACGGACCGCAAAACTCTGAAAAAGCCATACAGTCATGTGCAGGAGGCCTTAATCTGGTGAATTTGTATGGCAGAAACCTTCCTCATTATGCCTTTATCTGCACAAACCTGGCTTTGCTCTGAATCGGCCACACATCTCTTCACAGTACAATGATCATGCTTAAGTTTTTATGAAATACCTTATGTTTTTATACCTTGTCCAAAGCATTGCACTATATGACGGCTTTCAGCAGCAGATCGTTTTTCTTTCCCATATTGCTTGAAACCTGTGAACTGCTTACTAATGTGGAACATACTTCTTAAAACGATTTCCTTTAATTGCGCTTACCTACTAATTATCACAGATGTTTGAGAACTGGTTACCACCCCTATTCCCCTCCTGCAGACTGCTAGCAATTTATTCATAATTTCTAGTAGAAATAATAAAAGAATGACAGAACATATAGTCATAAGAATAGATGCTCCAGAACTGTTATTACATGGGGAATGCATAAAGCTATTGAACCAGGCATGTCAGGAGTTGTGAAAGATCCTCTTTAAAGCCAATTTGCATAATACAGTGCATACAGAGAATGCTATCAATCACTGATAACACCTCCTTTGTGTACAACTATCAGTGACTGACAGATATCTATGTATATACATTTACACAAAGAATGCTATCAATCACTGATAACACCTCATCCATGTACAGCTATCAGTGACTGACAACTATATACAGTATGTATACACACTTACACAGAGAGTGCTATCAATCACTGATAACACCTCCCCGTGTACAACTATCAGTGACTGACAACTATATATGTATATACACTTACACAGAGAATGCTATCAATCACTAATACCTCCTTGTGTACAACTATCAGTGACGGACAGTTATCTATGTATACACACGTACACAGAGAATACTATCAATCACTGATAACACCTCCCCTGTGTACAACTATCAGTGACGGACAGCTATCTATGTATACACACTTACACAGGGAATACTATCAATGACTGATAACACCTCCCCTGTGTACACCTATCAGTGACTGACTGGTATCTATTCATACACACTTACACAGAGAATGCTATCAATCATTGATATCACCTCCTCCTGTGTAAACTATCAGTGACTGACAGCTATCTCTGTATACACACTTACACAGAGAATGCTATCAATCACTGATATCCCCTCCTCCTGTGTACAACTACAGTCAGAATAAGCAGAGATTGAAATGTATAAATTACTAGTTTTATTGAATCTTTCCCCACAGAACTCTGTATCAATCTGCTCAGCTCCTCCTCTTACATAGCACGCTGCCTGCAGATTGTATTGCATTTCATGGTGACATATTCCCAATAGGTAATGTATGGCATGCCATAAAAAAATAAAGTTTATTTTATTTTATTTTTTTATTAAACCATTTTATTCCAAAGTGTGAAAAATATATCCAGATGAGTATGCAATCATTTAGTCATAAACCACATACATATAACATCACACTTGAAAGTATACACACACCATGAAAAGTGAAAAGGAAAAAAACAGAGGGACAGTATACAAAATTATAAGGAATCTTTGAATTAGCATACATAATAGGGCAGTCATGTATAAAATACTTTCTAAAATCCATGCTTTATGTACAGAATATGGCCTAAAAGCAGTAAACGGTTTATAACCTTAATTTTATGCTGGTATAATTTTGAGTGGCTTCTATGTTGGATTCATCCCCTGGGGAAATTTTTTCACAGTGCAGTGCTTTACTAGGTGGCTTGATACTGAGCCAACTCATGCAATTGACCTTATTGGCCGTTATCTGCCAAAGAGACTGCTTACATACAGTCAGGAACTACTAGGACATGTCCTCTCTTCCTCCAGCATATCACTAGTTGTAATAAACTGGCCTAATATTTTAAAGGGGTTGTCTGAGTTATGTATATGTATATATATATATATATATATATATATATATATATATATATATATAAATTTAGAAGAAAAAAGGCAGCAGTCCAGGGATAGTGATGAAAAAAGTGGATGGTTTATTGACACATCTAGCAGCAACGTTTCAGCCCTCTCTATGGAGCCTTTGTCCAGCTGAATAACATGTGCATGGTCGCATACATAAATAGTGCAAACAATTTACATAATCAAAATCCATAATTAAATGATGAAGTGCAAAATAAATCACAAATGAGTCATTAAAAACATAATTCATCTATCTGACCATGATAGTATCATAATCAGGGCTTTTTGTCTGGCGGAACGCACCGGAACAGCGTTCTGCCACCTTTTGACATTGCAGCCTGCCATGCTTATAGCCCCCCCAAATTTTACTTGCATCCCTGTTCTCTAAAGGGGCGGTTTTAGGGAGCGGTCCTAGGGTTGGGTAGGGGCGTGGCCAGGGGAGGGGGGGTGAGTTCCACCACCTTTTCTCTGAGAAAAAAAGCCCTGATCATAATTCATCAATCGTGACCTCAGAAAAAGTGTGTATCATGTTAAAAAACAGTGACAGTGTCCATAGAGAGGGCTGAAACGTTGCTGCTAGTGACAGTGTTGGTAAAAATACATGATTGTCAATAAAAATATACAAGGTGCTCAATAAGTGTCAATAACAACTTAAAAACATGTGAAGTCGTCACGTTCAGTCATGATGGAACCCGCTTGGCGTCCGAAAAAGCGGCCTGCGCATGTGCCGCTGTTCGTGCTCTAACAAGACACGAGAATGTGCATCAGAGGTATGGGAACCACATAAAAAATGTCCGCTTGCTCACTTGTATGTAGGGCGCATGCTCTTGCCCTTATAAGAAATATACAATTAATCAATCAAAGCTCCACAGTTAGTGCAGACTATCGCTGGTCGGAACACAGAAGACCTACGAGTGATCATCAGTCTCCGTGTCTGTGTGTCTGTTGGGGGGACGTTGCAGAGAGTCAAACCGCAATCCCTCTCCTCCAGACATGTCAGCATCTTTGCATCCATGTTGATCTCCCAAGGGTATCTAGAAAACACTGTGCATAACTATTCACCCCCCTAAAGTCAATACTTTGTAGAGCCACCTTTTGCGGCAATCACAGCTCAAAGTCGCTTTGGATAAGTCTCTATGAGCTTGCCACATCTTACCACCATGATTTTTGCCCATTCCTCCTTGCAAAACTGCTCCAGCTCCTTCAAGTTGGATGGTTTCCGCTTGTGAACAGCAATCTTTAAGTCTGACCACAGATTTTCTATTGGATTGAGATCTGGGCTTTGACTAGGCCATTCCAAAACATTTACATGTTTCCACTTAAACCACTCAAGTGTTATTTTAACAGTGTGTTCGGGGTCATTGTCCTGCTGAAAGGTGAACCTCCGTCCTAGCCTCATATCCCTGTATTTAGCACCATCCATCTTTCCCTCAACTCTGACCAGTTTCCCAGTCCCGGCTGCTGACAAAACATCCCCCCAGCATGATGCTGCCACCACCATGTTTCACTGTGGAGATGGTGTTCTTTGGGTGATGTGATGTGTTGGGTTTGCGCCAGACATAGCGTTTTCTTTAATGGCCGAAAAGTTTAATTTAATCTCGTCAGACCAGAGCACCTTCCTCCTTACATTTTGGGAGTCTCCCACATGCCTTAAAGCAAACTCACAATGTCCCTTTTTGTTTTTAGCTGATAATAATAGATTTCTTCTGGCCACTCTGCCATAAAGCCCAACTCTATGGAGCGTACGGCTTATTGTCGTCCAATTATACTCCAGATACTCCTGCTGTGGAAATCTGCAGCTCCTCCAGGGTTACCTTAGGTCTCTGTGCTGCCTTTCTGATTAATGCCTTCCTTGCCCGGTCCGTGAGTTTTGGTTGGTGGACTTCTCTTGGCAGGTTTGCTGCTGTGCCATGTTCTTTCCATTTGGTTATGATAGATTTGATGGTGCTCCTGGGGATCATCAAAGATTTGGATTTTTTTTTTTAACCTTACCCTGACTTGTACTTCTCAACAACATTGTCCCTTACTTGTTTGGAGAGTTCCTTGATCTTCATGTTTTCTGTTTTCTATTTCTAAACAATAGTTTTATTTATATATTTTTCTTATTTCACTTCACCAACTTAGACTTACAATGTGCCTTAGAAAACACTAAATCATACTTTTATCATGTACTGTCTTCATCCAAATGTTCCAGTTTCGGCAGCACAGCTGTGGGTCACGTGACCCCCGAGGTCATCCTTCAGGCTCCCTGTGCTGACGTTTCGTGTATGAGCTAATCCCAGCCTGAGGGAGTGGCCCGTTCTGTGAGAAGGTCTGACAGACGTTCTTCTCTACCTCTTGAATGACGTTCTTTGTTTTGGTTTCACTTTGTCATCTCCTTTCCTTCTGCCAGGTGTCACTTATTTAGACTAATCGTCTTCCTTTACAGGGAGTGCAGAATTATTAGGCAAGTTGTATTTTTGAGGATTAATTTTATTATTGAACAACAAAAATGTTCTCAATGAACCCAAAAAACTCATTAATATCAAAGCTGAATATTTTTGGAAGTAGTTTTTAGTTTGTTTTTAGTTTTAGCTATTTTAGGGGGATATCTGTGTGTGCAGGTGACTATTACTGTACATAATTATTAGGCAACTTAACAAATATATACCCATTTCAATTATTTATTTTTACCAGTGAAACCAATATAACATCTCAACATTCACAAATATACATTTCTGACATTCAAAAACAAAACAAAAACAAATCAGTGACCAATATAGCCACCTTTCTTTGCAAGGACACTCAAAAGCCTGCCATCCATGGATTCTGTCAGTGTTTTGATCTGTTCACCATCAACATTGCGTGCAGCAGCAACCACAGCCTCCCAGACACTGTTCAGAGAGGTGTACTGTTTTCCCTCCTTGTAAATCTCACATTTGATGCTGGACCACAGGTTCTCAATGGGGTTCAGATCAGGTGAACAAGGAGGCCATGTCATTAGATTTTCTTCTTTTATACCCTTTCTTGCCAGCCACGTTGTGGAGTACTTGGACGCGTGTGATGGAGCATTGTCCTGCATGAAAATCATGTTTTTCTTACCTTGCAGACTTCTTCCTGTACCACTGCTTGAAGAAGGTGTCTTCCAGAAACTGGCAGTAGGACTGGGAGTTGAGCTTGACTCCATCCTCAACCCAAAAAGGCCCCACAAGCTCATCTTTGATGATACCAGCCCAAACCAGTACTCCACCTCCACCTTGCTGGCGTCTGAGTCGGACTGGAGCTCTCTGCCCTTTACCAATCCAGCCATCTGGCCCATCAAGACTCACTCTCTTTTCATCAGTCCATAAAACCTTAGAAAAGTCTTGAGATATTTCTTGGCCCAGTCTTGATGTTTCAGCTTGTGTGTCTTGTTCAGTGGTGGTCGTCTTTCAGCCTTTCTTACCTTGGCCATGTCTCTGAGTATTGCACACCTTGTGCTTTTGGGCACTCCAGTGATGTTGCAGCTCTGAAATATGGCCAAACTGGTGGCAAGTGGCATCTTGGCAGCTGCACGCTTGACTTTTCTCAGTTCATGGGCAGTTATTTTGCGCCTTGGTTTTTCCACGCGCTTCTTGCGACCCTGTTGACTATTTTGAATGAAACGCTTGATTGTTCGATGATCACGCTTCAGAAGCTTTGCAATTTTAAGAGTGCTGCATCCCTCTGAAAGATATCTCACTATTTTTGACTTTTCTGAGCCTGTCAAGTCCTTCTTTTGACCCATTTTGCCAAAGGAAAGGAATTATGCACACCTGATATAGGGTGTTGATGTCATTAGACCACACCCCTTCTCATTACAGAGATGCACACCCCCTAATATGCTTAATTGGTAGTAGGCTTTCGAGCCTATACAGCTTGGAGTAAGACAACATGCATAAAGAGGATAATGTGGTCAAAATACTCATTTGCCTAATAATTCTGCACGTAGTGTATATTCCCTCCCATACTGCCTCACTTTGCGGTTTATACTACTTCCTGGATAAAGTAATAACTGCTGGAGGCTGCTGTTTGCTCAGATAAGTATTTTCCTTTATTGTGTTTCCTTGCTAGCTTGATTCTAGGTGACCCTGACTCCGTCCATATTAAGTGCAGGGAGTCGGTGGTCGTGTCCCCTCACTATTATAGGGTTTTCAGGTGTCACACAGTCTAAGGTACGTGGGCATGCAATCGTCTACCATTGAGACCCTTGCATGTGCATAGCAGTCAGGGAGAGCTCTTAGGGTTTTAAAGGGCTCACCTATATGCTCCTTAGTTTGGGATTCAGCCAGTCGGTCGTTTATTTATAAGTTCCAGCTATCTGCAAATTCATCCGTGACAGATCTCTACCAGTGCAGGCAGTCGTGTAAAATCAACAGTCCTGTTAGATGCAGGTGATCGGACCCCAAAGCCACCCCCCACCCCCGACCAGACATCCAAAAGTAAAGCTATGTAAATATATATATATATATATATATATATATATATACACACAGAGATATATATTTACTGATATCTCTCTTTTTATTTATATATATATATATATATATATACAGTACAGACCAAAAGTTTGGACACATCTTCTCATTCAAAGAGTTTTCTTTATTTTCATGACTATGAAAATTGTAGATTCACACTGAAGGCATAAAAACTATGAATTAACACATGTGGAATTATATACATAACAAAAAAGTGTGAAACAACTAGAGTTATTCACTTTAGAAAAAAGACGACTGAGGGGAGATCTAATTAATATGTATAAATATATCAAGGGTCAGTACAGAGATCTATCCCATCAGCTATTTATCCCCAGGACTGTGACTGTGACGAGGGGACATCCTCTGCGCCTGGAGGAAAGAAGGTTTGTACACAAACATAGAAAAGGATTCTTTACGGTAAGAGCGGTGAGAATATGGAACTCTCTGCCTGAGGAGGTGGTGATGGTGAGTACAATAAAGGAATTCAAGAGGGGCCTGGACGTATTTCTGGAGCTTAATAATATTACAGGCTATAGCTACTAGAGAGGGGTCTTCCTCTGGATCAACTTGCGGGATAACAGGCCGAACTGGATGGACAAATGTCTTTTTTCGGCCTTATGTACTATGTTACTATGTTACTATGTTACAACTGAAAATATGTCATATTCTAGGTTCTTCAAAGTAGCCACCTTTTGCTTTGATTACTGCTTTGCACACTCTTGGCATTCTCTTGAGGAGCTTCAAGAGGTAGTCACCTGAAATGTTTTTCACTTCACAGGTGTGCCCTGTCAGGTTTAATAGGTGGGATTTCTTGCCTTATAAATGGGGTTGGGACCATCAGTTGCGTTGTGGAGAAGTCAGGTGGATACACAGCTGATAGTCCTACTGAATAGACTGTTAGAATTTGTATTAAGGCAAGAAAAAAGCAGCTAAGTAAAGAAAAACGAGTGGCCATCATTACTTTAAGAAATGAAGGTCAGTCAGTCCGAAAAATTGGGAAAACTTTGAAAAGTGTCCCCAAGTGCAGTCACAAAAACCATCAAGCGCTACAAAGAAACTGGCTCACATGCGGACTGCCCCAGGAAAGGAAAACCAAGAGTCACCTCTGCTGCGGAGGATAAGTTCATCCGAGTCACCAGCCTCTGAATTCGCAGGTTAACAGCAGCTCAGATTAGAGACCAGGTCAATGCCACACAGAGTTCTAGCAGCAGACACATCTCTAGAACAACTGTTAAGAGGAGACTGTGTGAATCAGGCCTTCATGGTAGAATATCTGCTAGGAAACCACTGCTAAGGACAGGCAACAAGCAGAAGAGACTTGTTTGGGCTAAAAAACACAAGGAATGGACATTAGACCAGTGGGAATCTGTGCTTTGGTCTGATGAGTCCAAATTTTAGATCTTTGGTTCCAACCATCGTGTCTTTGTGCGACGCAGAAAAGGTGAACGGATGGACTCTACATGCCTGGTTCCCACCGTGAAGCATGGAGGAGGAGGTGTGATGGTGTGGGGGTGCTTTTCTGGTGACACTGTTGGGGATTTATTCAAAATTGAACCAGCACGGCTACCACAGCATCTTGCAGCGGCATGCTATTCCATCCGGTTTGCGTTTAGTTGGACCATCATTTATTTTTCAACAAGACAATGACCCCAAACACACCTCCAGGCTGTGTAAGGGCTATTTGACCATGAAGGAGAGTGATGGGGTGCTGCGCCAGATGACCTGGCCTCCACAGTCACCGGACCTGAACCCAATCAAGATGGTTTGGGCTGAGCTGGACCGCAGAGTGAAGGCAAAAGGGCCAACAAGTGCTAAGCATCTCTGGGAACTTCTTCAAGACTGTTGGAAGACCATTTCAGGTGACTACCTCTTGAAGCTCATCAAGAGAATGCCAAGAGTGTGCAAAGCAGTAATCAAAGCAAAAGGTGGCTACTTTGAAGAACCTAGAATATGACATATTTTCAGTTGTTTCACACTTTTTTGTTATGTATATAATTCCACATGTGTTAATTCATAGTTTTGATGCCTTCAGTGTGAATCTACAATTTTCATAGTCATGAAAATAAAGAAAACTCTTTGAATGAGAAGGTGTGTCCAAACTTTTGGTCTGTACTGTATATATATATATATATATATATATATATCTACAGTTGCAAGAAAAAGTATGTGAACCCTTTTATGAATTGGTCATAAAATGTGATCTGATCTTCATCTAAGTCACAACAATAGACAATCACAGTCTGCTTAAACTAACACACAAAGAATTAAATGTTAACATGTTTTTATTGAACACATCATGTAAACATTCACAGTGCAGGTGGAAAAAGTATGTGAACCCTTGGATTTAATAACTGGTTGAACCTCCTTTGGCAGCAATAACTTCAATTCACATATAGTAGGTAGCTTCTAATAAAACTTAACATTTATTTTTTGTATATATAAAATAATTGGCCTATTATTTTATATATACAAAAAACAACCGTTACGTTTTATTAGAAGCTACCTACCATATGTGAATTGTTATTGAATTAAAGGGTTTAGCTCATCATTGTTATCAATAGCCAGATCATCTTTACGTGGTTGTGTTCAAATACAGCAATAACCTCAACCAAACGTTTCCTGTAGTTGCAGATCAGAGGTCATGCCACAGCATCTCTATCAGGTTGGGATCAGGATTTTGACTGGGCCACTCCAGAAGGCGTATTTTCTTCTGTTTAAGCCATTCTGTTGTTGATTTACTTCTATGCTTTGGGTCGTTGTCCTGTTGCAACAACAATCTTCTGTTGAGCTTCAGCTGGTAGACAGATGGCCTTAAGTTCTCCTGCAAAAGGTCTTGATAAACTTGGGAATTTATTTTTCCTTTGATGATAGCAATCTGTCCAGGCCCTGACGCAGCAAAGCAGCCCCAAACTATGATGCCCCCACCTCCTTACTTCACAGTTGGGATGAGGTTTTGATGTTGATGTGCTGTGCCTCTTTTTCTCCACACATAGTGTTGTGTGTTTCTTCCAAACAACTCAACTTTGGTGTCATCTGTCCACAGAATATTTTGCCAGTACTGCTGTGGAACATTCAGGTCCTCTTGTGCAAACTATAAACATGCAGCAATGTATTTTTTTGAAAGCAGTGGCTTCCTCTGTGGTATCCTCCCATGAAATCCATTATTTTTTAGTTTTTTACTTATCGTAGATTTAGCATATGCCAGAGAATTTTGTAAGTCTTTAGCTGGCACTCTAAGATTCTTCTTCACCTCATTGAGCAGTCTGCGCTGTGCTCTTGCAGTCATCTTTACAGGACGGCCACTCCTAGGGAGAGTATGTCATGGTCTTACCTTCTTACTGTTCTCCTTCGTTTGACATGTGCTGGCGGCCATCTTGGTTTCTGGGTTTCTTGTAGCCTCCCACCCTGCGGCTTCTCCTTCCCACTGGGAGGAGCTGGATGCCTAGCTCATATATATAGGAGGTCTGTGGCTTCAGTTCCTTGCTTGGTCCTCCTGTGTTCACATGCTTCTAAGACTGCTGCTGCTTCTGGTTCCTGATCCTGGCCTCGTCTGACTACCCCGTTGGTTCCTGATCCTGGCTTCGTCTGACTACCCTGCTGGTTCCTGATCCAGGCTTCGTCTGACTACCCTTCTGGTTCCTGACCTCTGTCTACGCAAGACCCTGCTTCGGTTTAGCCATCCGTTTGGACTTTTGCTTACAGCTTGATTTTCAATAAAGCCTTCTTATTTCCACTTATCTCTTGTTGTACGTCTGGTTCATGGTTCCATGACAGAGTAGCAGCAGTGCTGAACTTTATCCCTTTATAGACTATTTGTCTTACCGTGGACTGATGAACAGCAAGGCTTTTGGAGATACTTTTATAACCCTTTCCAGCTTTATGCAAGTCAACAATTCATTAATCGTAGGTCTTCTGAGAGCTCTTTTGTGCAAGGCATCATTCACATCAGGCAATTCTTCTTGTGAAAAGTAAACCCAGAACTGGTGTGTGTTTTTTTTTATAGGGCAGGGAAGCTGTAACCAACACCTCCAATATCATCTCATTGATTGGACTCCAGTTGGCTGACACCTCACTCCAGTTAGCTCTTGGAGAAGTCATTAGTATAGGGTTTCACATACTCTTTCCACATGCACTGTAAATGTTTACATGGCGTGTTCAATAAAAACATGATAACATTTAATTATTTGTGTGTTATTAGTTTAAGCAGACTGTGATTGTCTATTGTTGTGACTTAGATGAAGATCAGATCACATTTTATGACCAATTTGTGCAGAAATCCATTTCATTCCAAAGGGTTCACATACTTTTTCTTGCAACTGTATATAGTGGGGATTTGCTCTGGTAGACAGGACAAGCGGACGCAGTATAGAGGCAAAGACCAGTTTGTAACTCAACGCAACTGCTGCTGACACATGAAAACTGGCTCATACTACACCGAGGCCAGGAACCAAGGTGACACATACCTTCCGTCAACAACGGACCCTTGCGCCTTCCTACATACCTCCCCCCTTTGTTCAACCCTGAGGGGATAAACACTTGCCAGACAGTGTGCCCGGGACAGGGCATCCGTGTTTGCCTGCAAGCGGCCTGCCCTGTGTTCCACTGAGAACTTGAAGTTCTGTAATGACAAGAACCATCTGGTGAGCCAAGCATTCCTTTCTTTGGCTTGGCTCATGCACTTGAAAGGGGAGTGGTCGGTCACCAGGCAGAACTTTCTCCCCAACAGATAATAGCAGAGAGACTCAAGTGCCCATTTGATGGCCAGGCACTGTCTCTCCACTATACTGTACCTAGTCTTGGCTGGGGTGAGTTTGGGGCTCAGGAAAACAACGGGATGTTCCTCCCCATTGATTTCCTGAGAGAGTACAGCTCCGAGGCCTACTTCAGAGGCATCGTTCTGTACCACCAACTCCCTCTTGAAATCGGGTGTCACCAAAACCGATGACCCTCACAGGACCGACTTCAACGCAGAAAAAGCCTCTTCCACCTGGTCATTCCAGCGGACCATCATGGACTTCCGTCCCTTCAAGAGCCCTGTCAACGGAGCCGCAAAAGTGGAAAAATGGGGACCGAACCTCATATAATAGTGTTGACAGGTCGGGGCCAATTCTGAATCGCCTTTATTTTATTCACTTGGGGTTTGGTAACTCCACGTCTAATGATATACCCCAGGTACTTAGTCTCCTCTAACCCTATTGCGCATTTCTTTAAGTTAGCGGTCAGTCCAGCCTTCCTAAGGCCCCTTTCACACGGGTGAGAATTCTGTGCGGGTGCAATGCGTGAGGTGAAGGCATTGCACCCGCACTGAATCCGGACCCATTCACTTCAATAGGGCTGTTCAGATGAGCGGTGATTTTCACGCATCACTTGTGCATTGCATGTTCTATATTTAGCATTTTTCACGCAACGCAGGCCCCATAGAAATTAATGGGTCTGTGTGAAAATCGCAAGCATCCGCAAGCAAGTGCGGATGCGGTGCGATTTTCACGCATGCTAGGAGATGATGTAAGTAAATTGATAAAAGTCAATTTACTGTATTATTTTCCCTTATAACATGGTTATAAGGGAAAATAATAGCATTCTTAATACAGATGCTTACTAAAATGTGGCTTTAGGGGTTAAAAAAATAAAATTAATTAACTCACCTCATCCTGTTGTTCGCATAGCAAGCATCATCTTCTTTCTTCTCCTTTTAGGACCTGCAAAAGGACCTTTATTCAACAGGACCTGAGCTGACGTCACCGCGCTCACCATGTGGTGAGCACGATTACGTCATCAGGGGTGCTTTGGCAGGTCCTGAAAGAATAAGAAAGAAGAAGATGCCTGCTGTGCGAACAACAGGATGAGGTGAGTTAATTAATTTATTTTTATCCCCTAAAGCCACCTTTTAGTAAGCATTCTGTATTAAGAATGCTATTATTTTCCCTTATAACCATGTTATAAGGGAAAATAATATAATGAATAGAACACCTAACCCAAACCTGAACTTCAGTGAAGAAGTCCGTGTTCGGGTCTGGGTACCACAGTCATTTTTTTATCACGGGGGTGCAAAACGCATTGTACCCGCACGATAAAAACTAAACATCGGAACGCAATTGCAGTCAAAACTGACTGCAATTGCGTGCCTACTTGCACGATTTTCCCTGATCGCAGACACAACACATCCGGACCTAATCCGGACACGCTCGTCTGCAAGGGGCCTAAGGGAGTCCACTACAGCCTGCACTTTGGGTAGATGACTTTCCCAGTCGGTACTGTGGATGACGATATCGTCCAGGTAAGCTGACGCGTACCGACAATGTGGACGAAGTACAATGTCCATGAGTCATTGGAACGTGGCTGGGGCACCATGCAGACCAAAGGGTAACATTTTATACTAATACAGCCCCTCAGGGGTGATAAAGGCAGTTTTCTCTTTGGCAGCCTCCGTTAAGGGCACCTGCCAGTAGACCTTCGTGAGGTCCAAGACAGAAAAATATCAGGCTTGTCCTAACCTCTCGATAATCTACCTGGCGCATGGGATACGCATCGAACTTGGAGATTTCGTTTAGTTTGCGAAAATCGTTACAGAATCGTAACGTCCCGTCCGGCTTGGGTATTAAGACTATCGGACTAGCCCATTCACTTTTTGTCTAGTCACAGTATTATTCCAAACGTACGCAGAGCGAACAAACGCCCGATATAGTCGCTGTTCTAAAGCAATGACGTATTATAAACCAAAACTGGACTCAGAACAGCTTAGTCTGAACAAGTACGAAAATTTTTATTAAACTCACAATAATAAAAGTTACATATATCCATACATATAGATGAGCAGCACAATGCCACACAGGATAACGTTAAATGATCTGTAGTAAAACAAATGACAATAAATAATCCCAGACCATGCAGAATGTATTCTTACATGACTAACAGTCAATACAATATAAAGTGCATAGTGCAAATTGTAAACAATGACTGGGGGGAAAATTACAAAAATCAATACAGACCAAGTCCTGTTAGTCATGTAAGAATACATTCTGCATGGTCTGGGATTATTTATTGTCATTTGTTTTACTACAGATCATTTAACGTTATCCTGTGTGGCATTGTGCTGCTCATCTATATGTATGGATATATGTAACTTTTATTATTGTGAGTTTAATAAAAATTTTCGTACTTGTTCAGACTAAGCTGTTCTGAGTCCAGTTTTGGTTTATAATAGTCACAGTATTAGCTGCACTTCCTCTGAGATGGCTTGTCGCTGAGCCTCAGGTACCCGGTATGGTTTTAACCGGACTTTTGCCTGAGGCTCAGTGACAATGTCATGCTGAATAATGGAAGTGCGTCCAGGAAGGTCTGAGAACACATCCATGTTCTGACTAATGAACTCCCTGGCTTCCTGAGCCTGTTTAGAGGAGAGGCTGTCATTTTGACTGTGGCCACTGCTTCTCTTGCATCAGACAGAGGGGCCTGAACCTCTTCTCCTAGAAAACCTGGCCGCGGGCTGTCTTCAGTAGAGGACTCCCTATTTTTCCATGGTTTTAGTAAATTCACATGGTACACCTGCTCTGCCCAAGCTGGTGTACCTTGTAATTTACCAACTTTACCTCTCCAACTTTCTCGAGTACCTCGTAGGGCCCCTGCCACCTAGCTAGGAACTTAATGTCTAGGGTTGGTACCAGAACCAAAACCCGATAACCCGGGTTAAAGTTACGAACCCGAGCCTGCCTATTATCGTTTTTTAATGTTTGATTAAATCTTTCTACCAGGCCATCCGTTTGCGGATGATACACGGACGTCCTTAGCTGTTTTATGTGGAACAACTTACAAAGTTTCCTCATGGCCTTGGACATAAAAGGAGTCCCTTGGTCGGTCATAACTTCTTTAGATAGTCCTACTTGGGAAAACATTTCCATTAACTCCTTAGCTATGAGTTTGGCTGATGAATGAGAACCATAGTGATTCGCTCGAACGGGACCTTGATAATCGGGAGGGGTACTAGGGGACTCCGGAAATGTGGCTGAGGGCTATTTGTCTGGCAGGTTGGGCAAGATTTACAAAACTCTTCTACCTCTCTGAACACACTGGGCCAGTAAAACCGCTGTAGTATCCGGTCCTGCATTTTCTGCCATCCCAAGTGACCCCCAAGAACATGTTGGTGGGCAAGCTCCAATACGAGCTTGCAATACGCCTTGGGCACCACCAGCTGTTCAACATTCTCACCCCGTAGTTGGTTTACCCGATACACCATTTTACTGGTGAACGACAAAATGGGGAAACATCGACTCGGCCCCAGGATTTTGTGGTTCACCATCTCCTAGGCCAGGGATAAGGTTGGGTCCCTGTGTTGTGCGGTTCCGAAATTTTTGCTGGAGACACTGAGGTCTGCCAATTCAGGACCCGACGGTAAGTCCTCAACATCTCCTACCAACACACTCAGTGGTGTTGTCTCCCACTCTTCCACCGAAGTGGCAACCACCCCTACCGCGGGCCCTTCAGCCTCGGGTTCGAAGGGTTCGGACCTCCCACCCATGCCAGGCCACTCTGCTGGAGTTACCCCTGACTCAGGGGCAATAACAACTCTCATAGCCGGCCACAGGGCTGGGAAGCCCGGAAAGTCTCTCCCTATTATTAGTTCATAAGGAAAAGTGGTGGCAACAGCCACCTCGTGGGTCCACCTGCCGCCTCCCGTGGATAGAGACACCAGGGCGGTGGGATAGACCTTTAAATCTCTATGTATGCACGCGACCATGATTTTTTGGCCAGTATACTCGTCGGGCCGCACCAGGGTAGCTTTTATCAGGGACACCAGACTCCCTGAGTCCAACAAGGCCACTGCCAGAGTGTCTCCCACTTGTACCTGGCACAGGTGGTTACTGTCTATATTCTCTGGGATACCTGATGTACACAGCTTCCTGGCATACAACAAGTTGCGGTATCTATAGTTAGTCTCCATGGGTTTGCCCCGATGGGGACAGTCGGCCCTTACGTGGCCAGGCTCCTGACACCGCCAGCATACTATCGGAGCCGGGTCTACGGGGGTACACCCCGGCAGGCTTGGTTGGCACAAGTCTCTGGGTCTGTGATTGAGATTGCTGGGGTTTGGCTGCCCCCCTCCCAAATGAACCCCCTTTCAAATTCCTGATAGTCTCATAGCGTTCCACCAGGTCCACCATCTCAAGGGCATTACCAGGAGACACCTGGCTGATCCAGTGCTGGAGGGGGTACAGCATAGATCCCAGAACACATCAGCCAACAGACGGTCCAACATAGTAGTGAGACTCAGCACGTCAGGTTGCAGCCATTTTTGCAACAGGTGTAATAGGATATAATACTGGGGCCTTGCGGGCTCAGCCAGGTTAAACTCCCACTGATGCACCCGCTGGGCCCGGACTGATACATTCACCCCCAGTCTCGCCAGGATCTCACCCTTTACTGTCGGGTAATCAGCCGCTTGATCGTCCAGTAAGTCAAAATACACCTGCTGGGGTCCAGATGCCAGGAACATATCGAGGACCTCAGCCCATTGCTCCTGGGGTAGCTTCTCTCTCAATGCTACCTTCTCAAAGATCGCTAAATAGGTCTCGACGTCGTCTGCGCGGGTCATCTTGGGGATCGCCGCACGGACCGCTTTCCGGGCATCATGGATGCTCTGGGATGCTCCTGCTGCTTGTAAAGCCATCACATGTTGTAACAGCAGATGGTTTGTTTCCTGCTTCCATTTTGTCGAGGGACACGGGTTGTAATCTCGCTGGTTTGATGTAGGACATACAACCGTACCTGGAAAAACTAAAATATTTCGACCTTCACGCCAGCCTCACTGCGACGCCCTCATTCTCCACCAATTGTGGGGATTCGCTTTGGCAGACAGGACAAGCAGACGCAGTATAGAGGCAAAGACCAGTTTGTAACTAAAAAAAACTTGAGTGTTTTATTTACACTTATAGCAACAAAACAGTACGACAGTCCATTTGTATTTTTGGTGTTCGTTCACACCTAGACAGTTCATACAGCAACACAGTAACCTGTTATCCTGGGTGTTAGTTCACACCCGATCGGCATTGCTCAGGACAGAGCAGACCTCCCAAACTCAGGCCTCCAGCCTAGCACACGATTCAGATCCCAATCCAGCGATTGCCAGAGCTCCTCTGTCATAGAGAGAGGTAATCACACCCAGCTGACACTGACGGCTGGGTTTTTTATAGGCCAGTCAAAACCTGGCCTGGAACGTGGGGAGTAGTCACCCACCCAACACTTTAACTACTCCCAGGATCGGCTATACAGCTATACTAAATAGCTAGGTATCAAACAGAAACTGCTGCTGACATATGAAAACTGGCTCTTACTCCACCGAGGCTAGGAACCTCGGTGACACATACCTTCCGTCAACGACGGACCCTTGCGCCTTCCTACAATATACAGTTGCAAGAAAAAGTATGTGAACCCTTTGGAATGATATAGATTTCTGCACAAATTGGTCATAAAATGTGATCTGATCTTCATCTAAGTCACAACAATAGACAATCACAGTCTGATTAAACTAATAACACACAAAGAATTAAATGTTACCATGTTTTTATTGAACACACCATGTAAGCATTCACAGTGCAGGTGGTGAAAATATGTAAACCCTTGGATTTAATAACTGGTTGAACCTCCTTTGGCAGCAATAACTTCAACCAAACGTTTCCTGTAGTTGCAGATCAGACGTGCACAACGGTCAGGAGTAATTCTTGACCATTCCTCTTTACAGAACTGTTTCAGTTCAGCAATATTCTTGGGATGTCTGGTGTGAATCGCTTTCTTGAGGTCATGCCACAGCATCTCAATCGGGTTGAGGTCGGGACTCTGACTGGGCCACTCCAAAAGGCGTATTTTCTTCAGTTTAATATGACATATTCAGGGTTTACATACTTTTTCTTGAAACTGTATATATATCCTGTATACTGCTGTGTATGTGTGTGTGTATATATATACAGTACAGACCAAAAGTTTGGACACACCTTCTCATTCAAAAAGTTTTATTTTCATGACTATGAAAATTGTAGATTCACACTGAAGGCATCAAAACTATGAATTGACACATGTGGAATTATATACATAACAAAAAAGTGTGAAACAACTGAAAATATGTCATATTCTAGGTTCTTCAAAGTAGCCACCTTTTGCTTTGATTACTGCTTTGCACACTCTTGACATTCTCTTGATGAGCTTCAAGAGGTAGTCACCTGAAATGGTTTTCACTTCATAGGTGTGCCCTGTCAGGTTAAATAAGTGGGATTTCTTGCCTTATAAATGGGGTTGGGACCATCAGTTGCATTGTGGAGAAGTCAGGTGGATACACAGCTGATAGTCCTACTGAATAGACTGTTAGAATTTGTATTATGGCAAGAAAAAAGCAGCTAAGTAAAGAAAAACGAGTGGCCATCATTACTTTAAGAAATGAAGGTCAGTCAGTCCGAAAAATTGGGAAAACTTTGAAAGTGTCCCCAAGTGCAGTCACAAAAAACATCAAGCGCTACAAAGAAACTGGCTCACATGCAGACCGCCCCAGGAAAGGAAGACTAAGAGTCACCTCTGCTGCGGAGGATAAGTTCATCCGAGTCACCAGCCTCAGAAATCGCAGGTTAACAGCAGCTCAGATTAGAGACCAGGTCAATGCCACACAGAGTTCTAGCAGCAGACACATCTCTAGAACAACTGTTAAGAGGAGACTGTGTGAATCAGGCCTTCATGGTAGAATATCTGCTAGGAAACCACTGCTAAGGACAGGCAACAAGCAGAAGAGACTTGTTTGGGCTAAAGAACACAAGGAATTGACATTAGACCAGTGGAAATCTGTGCTTTGGTCTGATGAGTTCAAATTTGAGATCTTTGGTGTCTTTGTGCGACGCAGAAAAGGTGAACGGATGGACTCTACATGCCTGGTTCCCACCGTGGAAAAAGTGCAACAGATTCCTCCATCTACACTAAACTGTGCGGATGGAGAAATCTCCCACTGGGCCAAGCTTCAGTATACTGCTAGACGGCCCCGCTGGCTCTCAAAATACCTGAGCAATGCCTGCATCCAATCAGATTGTTCAGGTATTTTGAGAGCCAGCCGGGCCGTCTAGCAAGATACTGAAGCTTGGCCCAGTGGCAGATTTCTCCATCCGCACAGTTTAGTGAAGATGGAGGAACCTGTTGCACTTTGTCCATCTGACCATAGAAAGTCTGCAGATAATCTATAGGTGTAATATGGTCAGCTTCACTCTCTTTCACCTCCCCACTTACTCTTGTCTGCAAATCTAGCAGCTTTCTGTCCTTCTTGTGAATCGGCAATTGGTGGATTTTAAAAGGCTAGTCCAAAACAGCCGAATTAGAAATATTTTGAAAATTGCCTACCATGGAATGGATTTTGCAATCGTCTTGCCAGTTCACTACAAGTCACTGTTCAGTGGATAAACCCCTGATCTGCATCCGTCACCTGCAGACAAAAGACATGCATGAAAGAGCTCATATATCCAAGAGACTGGGAGGGAGGCTAGATGGAGACAGAAGCACCTGAGCTTAATGATTAGTGAGTACCAGATAAGATAAAGGTGAAATCAAAGTTAAGCTGTTAGGTGGTAAAGATAAAAATGTAGTAGAGCTAAAAAATGGAGTCAGTGGTTTTCTATGCTCCTTATCAGCCCATATAAGGGGGTTTATTCACTATGAGAACAATTCACCTAGACTACAGCCAAGCTAATGGTCTTCTATATTAAGCTATACGGCTACATCAATTCTGCTGCAATTCAAGTGAATTTGAATAAACCTTATTAGTATTTTTAATCTCCTGACTGCAGTTAACACTAAAGATGATATAAATCTATTCTGTACCAAGTGTAGGTGATGTGGGCGGCACAATATGTGGGTGGGGCTGTGGGTGGGTGTGGCTTGAGGGTGGGCAGGGACACAGGGGCCCCATAATCTCCTATTGCCCGGGGGCCCCATGAGTTGTCAGTCCACCCCGGAACCTGACCCTATCAATCAAGAAGGAGAGGCAGGGGCTGTCAGAGGAAGCAATAGAAGCAAGGGTTCACGAAGTGGCGTGGGCCTGCCCACAGTGCACTTTATAGAAAATAAATCTTGTCTATGTGACCCAGGAGATCAGCCATGCCCCAGCTACATCCAGGCTGATTGTAATAACCACCTATTCTTCTGCTCCGTCTTCGCCCTTTTGTGAAAGCCTTGCCCCCAGTCATCTATCAGCTGAAGAGATAAAGAAGAAACTAACACTCAGCAAGATTCTGCATATTATTTCAGGAACATGCAAAAATTCTGAAGACTGATGAACAGTGCAGGCTTAAAAAGCACCTCTCAGCAGGATCAACCTTAGTAAACCATGCATGTGTAGCAGGCCACAGGAGAGCGAAGAGGAATGGAGGACAGAAGTGGTGGTAGCAATGATGGTGGTAGTAGTTACTCACAGTTGTGGTCTTCACGCTACTGTTCCCTGGGGCCATGCAGTGATGAGAAGGGCTCACCTTTTCTTCTTTTTGGGGCACTCCCTTGCTTTGGAACCTCTGCCTGGTGTTAGGTGGGGCGTCCTTGGTGAAAATTAGGTTTGAGGTGCAAGGCAGGGGTCCTGTGGATGAGCCGGCAAAGCAGCATTATGGTGATGCAAATGGCAGTGCAGTACAGTGATGAGGCCGGCTTTAATACATGTCCACTGTACTGAGGCAGTTACGTGTGTTACCTTTCACTGGCTTGTATTTTTCCAGCATTCTCCCTCTGTAATGGCCACTGTTCACACCCTTAAAAGGGATCTCCTCTTGCTCCAATTCTTCTGCTAGATGTATTTCAAGTTGTCAGCTTAGGGGACATGTCCTTTATCAGGGGTAGTGCCCTTTCTGTTGCAGCTGGTGGCAGTTGAAGGGTAGAACAGAGCCTGTGCTTCAATCTCAGTGAGCAGGGCTGAAAAATTATAAAAAAGAGCAAACAGCAGGTGGCGCTATATAGATAGTTATTACGTTTTTTCAGTGGCAACAAAGAATAAATGAGCAATTCTGTCTTTTTTTCTTTTTTACGGCGTTCACCGTAGGGGATAATTTACATGATATTTATGTAGTCCGGGTCGTTACGGCAATACCAATTATATGGGGACGATTTTTTTATTTTATTTTTTTCATTTCAATGAAAAAAAAAGCTTAATTTTTCTTAATGGGATTTTTTTATTGAATAAATGTTTGGTTTTTTTTCCATTTAATATTCCCACAAGGGGACTATAACAGACAGCTTTTTGATTGCTTTTTAAATGCAATGTACTATCCCTATAGTGCATTGCATTTTAATGGCAATGCTATTCTGACATTGACCAGCAGGCTGCGCCAGAGAGGTGCAGCCTGCTGGAAATTACTGAAGGCTGGTCTGGGGCCTACATCAGACCCCAGGCAGCCTTCACACACATCAGCACCCCAAGATTGCATTTGCGGGGTGCCAACAGGAGACAAAGGGAGTCCGCACTCTCCGTCAGCACTTTACATGAGGCGGACGCCATTGCCCATGGCATGTAAAGTGTTAAACAGCCCGGATCGGAACTCCTGCCAGTCCGGGCTGTTAGAGCAGGGCCGCAGGTCTCATGTGAGAGCCGAGTACCTGCTCCCTGCTGCACGGGTGACCCAAGCAGCGCTTAGACTGGGCCTCCATAAAAAAGCAGCGGCCCAGCCTAAGGCCCCTTAGTGACCACCGTAAAAACACGTATGGGTGGTCACTAAGGGGTTAATTGAATAAATCAGTAGCTATAATAAATGTTTAATTGCATGTGATTACAAAAGTAGGTACAATAAAATCATATAACTTGGATCCATCAAGATCCTATACACCGCAATTTAATCCAACTGATTTGTTTTTGAAAGACCTGATGAGCATTCTTAATACAGCACTCGCTAATAAAATTATTGGTGAGGCCGAATACTCTTTTTAAAACCAAAACTACCCCAGATTGCTACATTTTATGAGCTCCCCAAAATCCACCGTTGAAAGGCCGCCCAATAGTGTCTGGGGTCAATTCTATCACACAAAACAGTGGGATCTATATTGACAAGATTTTGAAGCCGTTTGTGTCAGCATTACCATCATACACAAGGGACACGATGGATTTCTTGAGAAAAATTGAGACCATCGATATAGATCCATCGTGTTCCCTTGCTAGTATAGATGTTGACTATATAGCTCTATTCCCCATTCGAAGGGCTTGCTGGCAACGGTTGAATATCTAAAGACTCGGGTGGTTTGCTTTAATGCACACAATGAGTTTGTTCTCACATTGTTAGAATTTGTCCTAACGCACAACTACTTTTTTATGCCAAGTTCTTCCACCAGCTCAGGGGGACCTCTATGGGGAGTCCTTGTGCTCCGACCTATGCAAATCTCCTCCTGGGCTGGTGGGAGGACAAAGTGATCTTCCCAGATAGCCAACCCTGGTGGTGTGATAGAATCAATTTTTGGACTAGATATATAGATGATGTGTTTTTGGTGTGGAATGGCGATTTGGACCAGTTTAAATCTTTCATGCAATTTCTTAATACAAATGAGTTGGATCTCTCATTAACCTTCGAATTTTATCCTGATACGCTTACTTTCTTGGATGTGAAGGTGACCAAACAAATTTACAGATTGGCCACTACTCTCTACAGGAAGTCCACTGCAACTTATAGCCTATTGCATTGGGACAGCTTCCATCCAAGAAATTTAAAGAAGGGGTAACCCAAGGTCAGTTTTTGAGAGTCAGGAGAAATTATTCGGAGGTGGAACATTTCCATCATGAATCCAGGAAGTTGCAGGATTATTTTAAGGCTAGTGGGTACCCACAAAAGGTATTGAGAGACGCATTTCAAAAAGCGAGGGACTACGACTGAAGCTCTCTCTTAGTTCTGAAGAGATCCGTCTCGGAAAAGGAGGTCATCAGAATTATCTCCACTTATAATGGACGGATTAGAGAGATACTTTAAAAATATGGGCCCATTTTACTTATTGATCCGGATGTGGCTGATGCTCTACCACCTAGGCCCAGTATCACATTCAGACGGGGGAGGTCCCTCAGAGATAGATTGGTCCATAGCCATTCCACACGCCCAACACCCCCAGGGACATGGTTAGATCGCAAACCACTGGGGATCTTTCAATGTGGCTCATGTGCAGCATGTCGTTACATGAATGGGACTAAAAATGTGACCTGTTCAGTAACTAATCAGAATTTTGTAGTAAGAGATTTCATTAATTGCCGTAGCAAGGGAGTGATATATGTATGCCAATGTACATGTCCTCTTGACTACGTGGGAAAAACCTTTAGAGAATTTTGTCAGAGAATTCTGGAACACATTAATGATATAAAAATAAATAATAATACCCTGGTGGCAGATCACGTCCGGGAATGGCATAATAGTGACCCTAAAGCCATCTCCTTTTCGGCTGTAGAATTGGTACGTCCATCCCTCAGAAAAGGTGACTGGGACCGACGGATCCTCCAAAAGGAGACGGAATGGATATATAGACTTCGGTCCCAGTCACCCGGGGGTCTTAATGAGAGATTGACATTCTCTTGCTTCATTTGACCCTGAATTTTACTTGTCCCTGCAAGTAGCCCCACCTCCTGTAGCGCTGGAATAATGTCATCCGCGCGTGAAGCGCAAATTTACATATATATACTTTTGTGCTGAGTTTGTACCTTATCAGCTATTTTCATTAATCTGTATCATGCCCTTTTGGACATATTCCTCACTGGGACTGGGTTGACAAATCTTTTCAGAATCTAGTAGGAATTTATTATATCTTATGAACATGATCATACCCCCCTCGTTAATCATATTTTTTTTTTTTTTTTTTTTTATATATATATATATGTGCCTTGAACTTTATCACTATACATCCTAGTATCTGCATTACTAGTATGTCTTATACCTTATAATATGTAGGTACTTTATTTTATCCAATTGCACATTAGTATTCTGTATTAGTTGAGTATTAGTTCATTGTATTTTGTGTTACTGGGAGCATTCTGTGTTATCTGGAGTAACTGCAGGAGCAATTACAGCTATGCGTTCCACCCTGGAACGCATATTTATTCTGGGGGATGGTCTGGCACGCCTCCCGTGCCATGGTCTAAGCTGTGCAGCACACACCTGTAATACTTGATTGGAGTGCGCTCTGATTACTAGGAGAGGGGGCGTAACCGCCCATCGAGCACACGCCCTCTGTCTTTGCGTTGGCGCGCGCTTCATGTTGTCTCTGCTATGTATGTGCCGGCGGAGTGGGTGTGGCTTGTTGTTCGGGTCTAGTGACACCTCCTCCCTTGCTTGTCCATGTGCCTCGCTGGAACAGAGGCTTGGCACGCAATAGGTTTGTTGGGGAGTGAAGGTGTGCTGAGGGGTGGGTCTGCTCTATCTGGCAGCCCCATTAATGGCCCTGTTAGGTGTGCAAGAGGCAGTGCTTGTGATGGACATATTATCTCACCTATGAGGGCACTCTTATCTTGTGGAGTCCACCTATTGTGCCTGGATGGAGGCTTTACAAGCATTGCTCTTGATTGACATTTCAGTGTACCTATGAAGGCACCCCCCCCCCCCTTTTTTTTTTTTTTTGATGGATGGCTTTTTCCACCTATCAGGCCCTGATGAATGCTAAACAAGTTCCCACCCATCCTCTTTAACTGTGTCTCAGTTTGGAGTATGTTTGGAGCTATCATCTGCCCCAGGAACCACATCTGCTGATCCACATATCGGGTCTGTGAGTATAGGACTCATCTGGCAACACCCAGCATAATGGTAGGATAACCTTATTATCTGCTATCCTCTACGTATATGGTGGCCTATAATGACACATGGTATGAATAGCTATTTGTGGATCTGGTTCCATTGTATCTTATTGTTTTTTGCCGTTTAACTTTTCGGTCTAATCCCCTGAGGAATCCTCTGTCCATCTGGAGGAGGAAACGCATCGGGACTGACTATATAGGTGTGCATTCTGGGACTGGCTGTACTTAGGTATAATAAACAGTGTCCGAAGGATAGGCCAAGGACATAATAAGGAAAGTGCAGTCCTAGGCACGAGGACGGGGAACATCTACCACTAAGGTTCGTCCCCGGGCTGAGCAGTTTGGAGGGTGAGATCAGGGACCGTCTTCTATTTTTTTTTCACACAGTCTCCCTGAGTACTCATCCCACTGCTTGAGCCCATGTGGTTTTTGGTGATAGCTTATTGCGGTGTATATGATCTTTATGGATCCAAGTTATATGATTTTATTGTATGTAATAAAAGTTACGTTTTAGATTCTTGCCTTCAGTGATATCCCTATTTGTTCTTGCAAGAGTTTGGACATTATTGGTTTTTCAGTGATATTGATTACAAAAGTATTCAGATCCAGGTGCTGGTTTGAAAACTATAGAATATATATAATTCTGTTTTTTTCCCCTTAGAGGCTGGCACTTATCTTCCAGTTCTGTTGTCCCCTGTCTGTAGTTGTACTCTCTCACACAGCTTGTCTCTCTGGCTCCCAGCCACACACTGACTCAGCAGCCTCCTAGCTAGAGGGGTGGAACCAGCGACACCGGATAGAGTAACTTAGGGGCTGGTTAGCTGGTTAGCTCCGTAGTCCCCATACACAACCTCTGGGATTCACAATGCACAAATGCAGTCACATTACATTAACCCTTGCAATGGAGCCCTGCATAGTAGTGGAACACTGCATGCACCTCTTCTTTAAAGAAAACGTTCCCGACACCATCTTGACGGTCATAATATACATAAATAATATCAATAGAAAAAATGACAATAGTCCACATTTTTTTTTATGATTTAAGTGCGTTTGCCTCCCTTCTATATATTGGGCATTGTACGTTATATCTGCTTGTTGAATAGCAACCTCACCTAAGGGTGCAAGAGTATGCTTCAGGGTTCCAGCCTTAGCTACTGTAGCTGCAGTAGGAAGTCTGTAGGCTTCCAGGCAGGTTAACTTTTTGTCTTGATCCTGCTGGACCTCATGGTTATTCCAAGGCAGAGTAAAGCCAAAGACTTTTGGCTGGGTCATTATGGGGTCTTTCTATATTTCAGCTGGTGCAGGGAAGGTTGGCTGTGCAAGGTGCCTGATGCCCGCAAAATATCGGCCTTACAGATTTTCTCCTTGGGTGTTCTCCTTGTAAACTGCCTTTATACCCAAGGCATCCTCCTGGCACTTGTTTTTTTATTTACTCCTCCCACGGTTCTGATTTCCTGGGCAGCAACATGTGAGGTAGCCCGGTTGGAGGCGCTCTGGCCATTTCTTTTTCAGCAGCGACCACACAGATCGGCGCTGGTGCCAGAGGCAGGTCACTTTTATTCTCTGACAAGAATGTGACATGACCAAGGAGGCTCAGTCCCAAAGGCTTGGGCTTGCTGTCTTAGCATTGTGCATTTCCCCTTCACTCAGGCTGTGGAGCGCGTGCTCTCGGCGTGCGCTTCACTTGCGTTCCACAGCCGGACATGAGTAGGAGGGGCTCGATTAGGGCATAATTATGGAGCCTCTTTAACCCCTTCAGGACCCTGCCATTTTTCACCTTAAGGACCAGGCCATTTTTTGCAAATCTGACATGTGTCACTTTATGTGGTGATAACTTTAAAACGTTTTTACTTATCCAGGCCATTCTGACATTGTTTTCTCGTCACAAATTGTACTTCATGACAGTGGTAAAACTGAGTAAAAATTTTTTTTTTTATTTATTAAAAAAATGCCAAATTTGCCAAAAATTTTGTGAATGCCATTTTATTTTTTGGGGACGTTAGAAGGCTTAGAATTTTAGAAGTAAATCTTGACATTTTTCAGAAAATCTCCAAAACCCACTTTTTAAGGACCAGTTCAGGTCTAAAGTCACTTTGTGAGGCTTACATAATAGAAACCACCCAAAAATGACCACATTTTAGAAACTATACCCCTCAAGGTATTCAAAACTGATTTTACTAACTTTATTAACCCTTTAGGTGTTCCACAAGAATTCATGGAAAATAGAGATAACATTTCAAAATGTCACTTTTTTGGCAGATTTTCCATTTGAATCCATTTTTTCCAGTTACAAAGCCAGGGTTAACAGCCAAACAAAACTCAATATTTATGGCCCTGATTCTGTAGTTTACAGAAACACCCCATATGTGGTCGTAAACTGCTGTATGGGCACACGGTATTGCGCAGAAGGAAAGGAACGCCATACGGTTTATGTAAAGCAGATTTCACTGGGATAATTTTAAGCTGCCATGTCACATTTAAAGACCCCATGATGCACACCTAAAGTAGAAACTCCAAAAAAGTGACCCCATTTTAGAAACTACACCCTCAAGGTATACAAAACTGATTTTACAAACTTTGTTAACCCTTTAGGTGTTTCACAAGAATTAATGAAAAATAGAGATGAAATTTCAGAATTTAACTTTTTGGGCAGATTTTCCATATTAATCCATTTTTTCCAGTTACAAAGCAAAGGTTAACAGCCAAACAAAACTCAATATTTATGGCCCTAATTCTGTAGTTTACAGAAACACCCCCTATGTGGTTGTAAACTGCTGTACAGGCACACGGTATTGCACAGAAGGAAAGGAACGCCATACGGTTTTGGGAAAGCAGATTTTACTGGGATAATTTTAAGATGCCATGTCACATTTAAAGACCCCCTTATGCACCCCTAGAGTAGAAACTCCAAAACAAGTGACCCTATTTTAGAAACTACAGGATAAGGTGGCAGTTTTGTTGGTACTATATTGATGTACATATGATTTTTGGTTGCTCTATATTACACTTTTTGTGGGGCAAGGTAACAAGAAATAGCTGTTTTGGCACCGTTTTTATTTTTTGTTATTTACAACATTCATCTGACAGGTTAGATCATGTGGTATTTTTATAGAGCAGGTTGTCACGGACGCGACAATACCAAATATGATTTTTTATTGGTTGCTTGTTTCAGTTTTACATAACAAAGCATTTTTATTTTTTATATAATTTTTTTTTGTGTCTCCACATTCTAAAAGCCGTAGTTTTATTTATTTTTTGGGTGAATGTCTTGTGTAGGGGCTAATTTTTTTTGGGATGAGATGACTGTTTGAATGGTACTATTATAAAGTGCATATGACTTTTTGATCGCTTACTATTACACTTTTTGTGATTTAAGGTGACAAAAAATGTGTTTTTTTACAGTTTTTATTTTATTTTTATTAAGATATTCACCTGAGGGGTTAGGTCATGTGATATTTTTATAGAGCAGGTAATTACGGACACGGCTATACATAATAAGTCTACTTTTGTTATTTATGTAAGTTTTACACAATGATTTCATTTTAAAAAAAAAACAACATGTTTTAGTGTCTCCATAGTCTAAGAGACATAGTTTTTGCAGTTTTTGGGTGATTGACTTAGGTAGGGTATGATTTTTGCAGTATGAGAAGACGGTTTGATTGGCACTATTTTGGGGTGCATATGACTTTTTGATTGCTTGCTATTACACTTTTTTTACACCGTTTTTGTTAGATTTTTTTTATGGTATTCACCTGAGGGGTTAGGTCATGTTATATTTTTATAGTGCAGGTTCTTACAGACATGGAAATACCTAATATGTATACTTTTTTTATTTACTTGAGTTTTACATGATAACAGCATTTTTAAAACAAAAAAAATTATGTTTTAGTGTCTCCATATTGTCTTAGGTAGAGGCTTATTTTTTGTGGGATGAGGTGACGGTTAGATTGGTGCTATTTTGGCGGGCATATTCCTTTTTGATCGCTTGGTGTTCTACTGTAATTGTTTATTTAGCACAGTTTTTATTTTATTTTTTTGACGGTGTCATCTGAGTGGTTAGGTCATGTGATATGTTTATAGAGCCGTCGATACCGACGCAACGATACCTAATATGTTTACTTTTCCTTTTTTCCCAATTTTTTTACAAATATTTTGTTACTTTATTTGGGAAAAATTATGTTGATTTATTTTATTTTTTTACTTGAAACTTTTAATTTGTGGGGAGGAAATTAGATTTTTTTTCAACTTTTTTTTTCACTTTATTTTTGGTCCCACTTTAAGACTTACAATGCATTCCAATACTTTTGTATTGGAATGCATTGGCTGTATGTGTAATACAGTGTGTATTACACATACAGCTTCCTGCCCGTGAGATCCAGGCTCTCCATATTACACTTTTTGTGAGGCAAAGTAACAAGAAATAGCTGTTTTGGCACCGTTTTTATTTTTTGTTATTTACAACATTCATCTGACTGGTTAGATCATGTGGTATTTTTATAGAGCACGGACGCGACAATACCAAATATGACTTTTTTTGGTTGTTTGTTTCAGTTTTACATAACAAAGCATTTTTTTTATTTATTATTTTTTTGTGTCTCCACATTCTAAAAGCCATAGTTTTATTTATTTTTTGGGCGACTGTCTTGTGTAGGGGCTAATTTTTTTCGAGATGAGATGACGGTTTGAATTGTACTATTATTGGGTGCATATGACTTTTTGATCGCTTGAGATTACACTTTTTGGGATTTAAAGTGACAAACAATTGCTTTTTTTACAGTTTTTATTTTATTTTTATTAAGGTATTCACCTGAGGGGTTAGGTCATGTAATATTTTATAAAACAGGTAATTACGGACGCGGAGATACATAATAAGTCTACTTTTGTTATTTATGTAAGTTCGTGTTTTAGTGTCTCCATAGTCTGGAAGACATAGTTTTTTCAGTTTTTGGGTGATTGATTGACTTAGGTAGGGTATGATTTTTGCAGTATGAGAAGACGGTTTGATTGGCACTATTTTGGTGTGCGTATGACTTTTTGATCGCTTGCTATTACACTTTTTGTGATGTAAGGTGACACAAAACAGCATTTCTTACACAGTTTTTATTTGATTTTTGTTACGGTATTCACCTGAGGGGTTAGGTCATGTGATATTTTAATAGAGCAGTTTATTACGGACGCGGTGATACATAATATGTCAACTTTTTCTTATTTTTAGAAGTTTCACACAATGATTTCATTTTTGGAAAAAAAATATCATGCTTTAGTGTCTCCATAGTCTGGGAGCCATAGATTTTTCAGTTTTTGGGTGATTATCTTAGGTAGGGTATGATTTTTGAAGGATGAGATGACAGTTTGATTGGCACTATTTTGCATTCCTTAGCAGTTGTGGTGCAGCAAGAATTTTTGTGGTTAACCCCTACTGGGCTGGTCAGAGGCTGGTCAGTTCATTCAAAGACACCAAGAAAGATTATGTAGTGTGCCTGCAGCAGTCTCTTGCACTTTTCAGCACACAAGTGACAAACTGTCTCAACACCAGCAGCAATATCAGACTGTGAGGCAGTTCAACACAATAAGCAAGTCTCTTTGCAGCCACATAATTTAGGGGGCTCCATCCATTTCTATGGGAGTTCCGGATATAGCCGTGCACAGCGCTCAGCTATCTCTGGACCACCCTTAGAAATTAACGGAGCGGCCGCAAGGCTACTCCATTCATTTCAGGGGCTCCACGGGGTACAGAGTCCCCCTTCTCATGATTGGTCAGGGTCCCAGCGATAGGACCCCCACCATCTAATAGTTATTGACTAACCTGTAGATAGGGGATAACTTTTGATAACCAGAATACCCCTTTAAAACCAGTAAATTATTGCAGTATATGCCAAGATAATTACTTAAAAGAAGACAAAGTACATATAATACATAAAATAGTGGAAATTTCCTGTCCTAAATTTGAATGTGATCGTGATTACCTGTCTGGCACGTTGATTGACAAGTGAATTGGGTATGCACAGTTAATGGGGTGTGCAAGTGACACCCTCACTCTTGTGCGGAGGTGTAAATTCCTGAACCAGCATGTCAGTTACACAAATCATGCAAGGTGAAGAAATTATTTCTCACAGACATCGGCTGCAGGAAAACCAAAGTTAGAGTAAAAGTGTTTGCTAAACGCATTAACGCTGTATGAATTTAGGGAATAACATGTAATATTTGTGAAGATTCATTTACCTCGGTGATGACTCTAAATATCCTAAAGTTTGTGTATTCTTCGTCTCTCAACTCATTATTTTCTGAGCAAACTACTGTGGTGTTCCTGCCTAGAAGGCATGTCCATTTTTCATTCTTTAGTGTAAATAAACATTCATCATAACATAAAGTTTCTGGCATCATAGCAACCAAAATGACAAAGGAGAAAGGAATACGTGACCAAATATAGCACATGCTAGTTATAAAAAAAAATATATACAAAAACTGTTGCATTTATGTCCACTATGTTCATTAATGGTAAAAAGGTAAAAGCTGGGCTGAACACTCAAAATCTGGAATACTACATATGTACCAGGTGATATGTTAAAAATATTTAAAAATATTAAAAATATGTATTCCCTACAAGGCACATACAATAAAAATCAACTATAAACTGACATATAATTACATAAACTGACATATACAGTTGCAAGAAAAAGTATGTGAACCCTTTGGAATGATATGGATTTCTGCACAAATTGGTCATAAAATGTTATCTGATCTTCATCTAAGTCACAACAATAGACAATCACAGTCTGCTTAAACTAATAACACACAAAGAATTAAATGTTACCGTGTTTTTATTGAACACACCATGTAAACATTCACAGTGCAGGTGGAAAAAGTATGTGAACCCTTGGATTTAATAACTGGTTGAACCTCTTTTGGCAGCAATAACTTTAACCAAACGTTTCCTGTAGTTGCAGATCAGACGTGCACAACGGTCAGGAGTAATTCTTGACCATCCCTCTTTAAAGAACTGTTTCAGTTCAGCAATATTCTTGGGATGTCTGGTGTGAATCACTTTCTTGAGGTTATGCCACAGCATCTCATTTGGGTTGAGGTCAGGACTCTGACTGGGCCACTCCAGAAGGCGTATTTTCTTCTGTTTAAGCCATTCTGTTATTGATTTACTTCTATGCTTTGGGTCGTTGTCCTGTTGCAACACCCATCTTCTGTTGAGCTTCAGTTGGTGGACAGATGGCCTTAAGTTCACCTGCAAAATGTCTTGATAAACTTGGGAATTCATTTTTCCTTCGATGATAGCAATCCATCCAGGCCCTGACGCAGCAAAGCAGCCCCAAACCATGATGTCCCCACCACCATACTTCACAGTCGGGATGAGGTTTTGATGTTGAGGTCCTGTGCCTCTTTATCTCCACACATAGTGTTGTGTGTTTGTTCCAAACAACTCAACTTTGGTTTCATCTGTCCACAGAATATTTAGCCAGTACTGCTGTGGAACATCCAGGTGCTCTTGTGCAAACTGTAAACATGCAGCAATGTTTTTTTTGGACAGCAGTGGCTTCCTCTGTGGTATCCTTCTATGAAATCCATTCTTGTTTAATGTTTTATGTATCGTAGATTCGCTAACAGGGATGTTAGCATATGCCAGAGACTTTTGTAAGTCTTTAGCTGACACTCTAGGATTCTTCTTCACCTCATTGAGGAGTCTGCGCTGTTCTCTTGCAGTCATCTTTACAGGACGGCCACTCCTAGGGAGAGTTAGCAGCAGTGCTGAACTTTCGCTATTTATAGACAATTTGTCTTACTGTGGACTGATGAACAGCAAGGCTTTTGGAGATACTTTTATAACCCTTTCCAGCTTTATGCAAGTCAACAATTCTTAATCGTAGGTCTTCTGAGAGCTCTTTTGTGCGAGGCATCATTCACATCAGGCAATGCTTCTTGTGAAAAGCAAACCCAGAACTGGTGTGTGTTTTTTTATAGAGCAGGGCAGCTGTAACCAACCTTCCCAATCTCATCTCATTGATTGGACTCCAGTTGGCTGACACCTAACTCCATTTAGCTCTTGGAGATGTCATTAGTCTAGGGGTTCACATACTTTTTCCACCTGCACTGTGAATGTTTACATGGTGTGTTCAATAAAAACATGGTAACATTTAATTCTTTGTGTGTTATTAGTTTAAGCAGACTGTGATTGTCTATTGTTGTGACTTAGATGAAGATCAGATCACATTTTATGACCAATTTGTGCAGAAATCCATATCATTCCAAAGGGTTCACATACTTTTTCTTGCAACTGTATGTCCTAAAATATACTCTGCATTGAATGGATCCAAATAAACCAAATGTAACGATATGCTGCAATATATTGTCAGTTACTACTCCCACATCAAGGGGTTGAATTACTCAAATAAGCAGAATCAACAATGTTTGGTACAGTAATGGTCCATAAATATTGGGACATCGACACAATTCTAACATTTATGGCTCTATACACCACAACAATGGATTTGAAATGAAACAAACAAGATGTGCTTTAAATGCAGACTGTCAACTTTAATTTGAGGGTATTTACATCCAAATCAGGTGAACGGTGTAGAAATTACAACAGTTTGCATATGTGCCTCCCACTTGTTAAGGAACCAAAAGTAATAGGACAGAATAATAATCATAAATCAAACTTTCACTTTTTAATACTTGGTTGCAAATCCTTTGCAGTCAATTACAGCCTGAAGTCTGGAAAGCATAGGCATCACCAGACGCTGATTTTCCCTTTAGTTTTGTCTTCAGCAAGTGGAATGCATGCTCAATTGGATTCAGGTCAGGTGATTGACTTGGCTCAGGTGATTGACTTGGCCATTGCATAACATTCCACTTATTTCCCTTAAAAAACTCTTTGGTTGCTTTTGTCGTATGCTTTGGGTCATTGTCCATCTGCACTGTGAAGCGCCGTCCAATGAGTTCTGAAACATTTAGTTGAATATGAGCAGATAATATTGCCCGAAATACTTAAGAATTCATCCTGCTGCTTTTGTGAGCAGTCACATCATCAATAAATACAAGATAACCAGTTCCATTGGCAGCCATACATGCCCATGCCATGACACTACCACCACCATGCTTCACTGATGAGGTGGTATGCTTAGGATCATGAGCAGTTCCTTTCCTTCTCCATACTTTTCTCTTCCCATCACTCTGGTACAAGTTGATCTTGGTCTCATCTATCCATAGGATGTTGTTCCAGAACTCTGAAGGATTTTTTAGATGTCGTTTTGCAAATTCTAATCTGGCCTTCCTGTTTTTGAGGCTCACCAATGGTTTACATCTTGTGGTGAATCCTCTGTATTCACTCTGGTGACGTCTTCTTTTGATTGTTGACTTTGACACACATACACCTACCTCCAGGAGAGTGTTCTTGATCTGGCCAACTGTTGTGAATGGTGTTTTCTTCACCAGGGAAAGAATTCTTCGGTCATCCACCACAGTTGTTTTCCGTGGTCTTCCAGGTCTTTGGTGTTGCTGAGCTCACTGGTACGTTCCTTCTTTTTAAGAATGTTCCAAACTGTTGTTTTGGCCACGCCTAATGTTTTTGCTATATGTCTGATGTTTTTTTTTTTTTTCTGCCTAATGATGGCTTGCTTCACTGATAGTGACAGCTCTTTGGATCTCATCTTGAGATTTGACAGCAACAGATTCCAAATGCAAATAGCACACTTGAAAGGAACTCTGGACTTTTTATCTGATCATTGTAATTGGAATAATGAGGGAATAACACACACCTGGCCATGGAACAGCTGAGAAGCCAATTGTCCCATTACTTTTGGTTTCTTAACAAGTGGGAGGCACATATGCAAACTGTTGTAATTTCTACACCGTTCACCTGATTTGGATGTAAATAGCCTCAAATTAAAGCTGACAGTCTGCAGTTAAAGCACATCTTGTTTGTTTAATTTCAAATCCAGTGTGGTGATGTAAAGAGCCAAAAAATTTAGAATTGTGTCGATGTCCCAATATTTATGGACCTGACTGTATATCTTTCCACCTCAGGATTAAATGGTAAGTGTGTGTACACACCTCAAGTTCAGTTAGCCAGTATCATTAATTAATCAACTGGTGTGTTAATCAATCTGCAGGAAAAATACCCACACTATTCCAGGTCAGATTAACAAACTGTGAAACAGTCATAAATTAAGGCGATATGGCAGAAAAGCTTGCAGTGTATTCGTGGCGTCGCACTCTAATGTGCTGCCTAAAATGCCTTTTACCTTTCCGGGCGGCTTCTATTGCTGTAAATGTCCTTTGTGAACGGGCCCGTTCATATGTTCCTCAGTTGACCAAGTTTGTGGTAAGTAGTACGTTCAGATGTTCGCGGGACTCTCAATGTAGTACAGCCAGTGTCCGGCAATACCAGGAAGTAGGTGGGATTCCAGAGAGATGTCTCTCAATCTGTTTTCTTGGATAAAGGCAATTATACAGTTATACAGTTGCTCGTCCGTAAATACAGCAGGTCCTGACCAACCACGTTTCGGGGTTTCTACTATACCCCTTCCTCAGTGGTGACCTGCTAAGGCAACTAGCATCCCCTTTTATACCTCTTAAAGGACTTTTGGAAAACCAGGATTCAGGTTCCAAGTAAAAGCCGAAGTGGATTATCATAAAATGTTCAATATTCTATGAAGTATCAACAAAATAACCAAAAACTTTAACTTACATGTCTAAAAAACAATATAGATAAACAAATACTATCTAAAAAAACATAAAAACGCACTTGCGTTTTTTTATGCGTTTTTTTCCCATATGATGCGTTTTTATCACCAAAACTGCTTAAATGTAACATAAAACATTTTGAATAGATCCAAATATGACTAGGGTACAAAAAAATGCAATATATTACATAAAAATGTATAAAAAAAACGGTATACATATGTATTCATAGATATATTCATAAATATTATTTTCATAACCTTGTGTTCAATGTTGCATTGATTGGAGATGCAGGTGGAGGCCTTAACCTAAGTGGAGAGCCATAGTATGTAGAGACAAAGTACCTCTGCTCACCTGTCAAGTCGAGGAGCCCACCTATAGAAAACCAAATATCTCCAATTCCGCTTTCAAACCACCAGGTACCAGTGAGTTAAAATCAAATATAAAACGTGACTCTATATGAAACATTCTTCACATAAAATTTCCTCCTCTCCAATCTGGATTTACGTTCTGTATGGCTGCGTAAGAAAGACCTAAAGGGTCCCGGTTGTGATTGGTCTTGAAATGTTTTGAGACAGTGTGGTTCTCAAAACCATTCCTTATTTTAGTGAGGTGTTCTGAAACCCTGTTCTTTTTGTACGACCCACATATTGTTTGTCACAAGGGCATTTCAGCACATAGATGACACTCTTACTGTTACAGGTTAAAAACTCTTATTTCATATGAAAATGAATTAGTAGTTTAAGAAATCTTCATTGTTTTCCTAGAAAAGTTAGTCACTCTACAGTTGCTGCAGCTGTTGCATCTAAAAAGCCATTTAACTGCAACCAGCTACCTATAGGGTTCTTTAGCGATTTTTTGGTGGGTTGGCACTAAGCATGAACAAGACGAGTTACACACTGGTACAGAAGGAGAGAGGTCCCTGCCCGTTAGGGCTTACAATCTACAATGTATCGAAGAAGGACACAGTAAGTGAAGGTAAAGCTGGGTCACTGGTTGTAGGCTTGTCTGAAGAGGTGGGTTTTCAGGTTTCTTTTAAAGAATTCCACTGTAGGTGAGAGTCTGACGTGTTGGGGTAGAGAGTTCCAGAGTATGGGGGATGCACAGGAGAAATCTTGGAGGCGATTACGGGAAGAGGAGAGGAGGGGTGAGAAGGAGGTGTTTTGAGGATCGGAGATTACGTGTGGGGATGTATCGGGAAAGTAGCTCAGAGCAGTAGGGAGGGGACAAGTTGTGGACGGCCTTATATGTATTTATTAGTATTTTAAACTGAATTCGCTGGGCAATGGGGAGCTAGTGAAGGGATTGACAGAGGGGAGAGGCAGAAGAGTAATGGGCTGAGAGGTGGATTAGTCGGGCAGCAGAGTTGAGGATAGATTGGAGGGGTGCGAGAGTGCTAGCTGGAAGGCCACAGAGGAGGATGCTACAGTTGTCTAGGCGGGAGATGATGAGGGCATGTACAAGCATTTTTGCAGACTCCTGCTTAAGGAATGTGCGGATGCGGGAGATTTTTTCTAAGTTGGAGGCAGCAGGTGGTGGAAATGGCTTGGATGTGCAGTTTGAAGGACAGGGCAGAATCCAAGGTTACTCCAAGGTAGCAGACTTGGTTGCCCGGTGAGAGTGTGCAGCGATTGATCGTGATAGATAAGTCTGTTGGTGGGCTTGAGCAAGATGGGAAAAATATGATAAATTCTGTTTTATCCATGTTAAGTTTTAAAAAAATAAGAGGAGAAGGAGGATATGGAAGATAGATATTGTTGGATTCTGGATAGTAAGGTGGTAAATTTGTGTGTTGTCAGCATAAAAGTGATACTGAAAACCATTGGACTCTATGAGCTGTCCCAGGCCGAAGGTGTAGCTAGAGAAGAGCAAGGGACCTAGGACAGAGCCTTGCGGGACACCAACAGAGAGGGAATAAGACAAGGAGGTGTGTGAGAGTGGGAGAAGATAAATGTGATCCAGAAGAAGGCCAGGTCCATGATGCCAAGAGATGAGAGAGTTTGTAGCAGAAGAGAGTGGTCGGTGGTGTCGAAGGCAAGGAAGGACAGAGTAATGTTTTTTTGGTTTTGGCCATTAGCAGGTCGTTGATGGCTTTGCTAAGGGCCGTTTCAGTTGAGTGGTGGTGTCGGAAGCCAGATTGTAGTCGGTCAAAGAGGGAGCAGGAAGAGAGGTAAGAGGACAGTTCAGAATGGACATGTTGTTCAAGTAGCTTTGAGGCATATGGAAGAAGTGATATGGGGCTATAACTGGACAAAGAAGATTGTGAAGGGAAGGCTTTTTGAGGATGGGTGTAATGGAAGTATCAGAAAGTGGAAGAGACCAGGGGTTATTGATAAATTAAAGAGATTAGTTAGGGCTGGGATAAACACTTTGGTGAGGTTGGGGATGAGGTAGAATGGGATTTGGTCAAGTGCACAGGTGGTGAGAAGTGATCTGGAGAGTAGGGTGGAAAGTTTTTCATCTGTAATAGTGGAGAAGCAGGTTTTGGGAGAAGAGGAATGAGTAGTTGTGTAGAGGGGCTGTGGGGACAGTGCACTGAAGCTTTCTCTGATGTTTACAAGATGTTTACGTTCTTTTGTTTAAAGTATGTGGCAAAGTACTCAGTTAAGATGAGAGGTGACGGTGAGGGTACTGGAGGATATCTATGTGACAGCAGCACAATTAACTGACGTTTAAATTATTGTATTTCCGTGTGACAACTGCAAGGAACCAAAAAATATCTTCACTTTAATGGAAGGCGAAAATGAAAAACCCTCAGGTCATATTTGCAGCCTCCAAATACTTACTAAAACTTCACAAATATTCCCTAAACATGGACAGTGACATACCAGAGGGGAATCAGTGGCAAAAATTCCCACAAAAACATATGTATTTTAATCAGGGGCCATTTTTATGCCTCTTAACCCCTTAATGACCCAGCCATTTTTCATCTTACGGACCAGGCCATTTTTAGCAAATCTGACATGTGTCAATGAAAGGATTTGGACCTTTCTGGACCTCTACGACAACCTTGGTTTGAGACACTGACGTCAGGAGAGATGTTTCTCAGTTGGCAATAACAGACACACATACAGTGGAGGAAATAATTATTTGACCCCTCACTGATTTTGTAAGTTTGTCCAATGACAAAGAAATGAAAAGTCTCAGAACAGTATCATTTCAATGGTAGGTTTATTGTAACAGTGGCAGATAGCACATCAAAAGGAAAATCGAAAAAATAACTTTAAATAAAAGATAGCAACTGATTTGCATTTCATTGAGTGAAATAAGTATTTGAACCCTCTAACAAAAAAAGACTTAATACTTGGTGGAAAAACCCTTGTTTGCAAGCACAGAGGTCAAACGTTTCTTGTAATTGATGACCAAGTTTGCGCACATTTTAGGAGGAATGTTGGTCCACTCCTCTTTGCAGATCATCTCTAAATCCCTAAGGTTTCAAGGCTGTCTCTGTGCAACTCTGAGCTTGAGCTCCCTCCATAGGTTTTCGATTGGATTAAGGTCCGGAGACTGACTAGGCCACTCCATGACCTTAATGTGCTTCTTCTTGAGCCACTCCTTTGTTGCCTTTGCTGTATGTTTTGGGTCATTGTCGTGCTGGAACACCCATCCACGACCCATTTTCAGTTTCCTGGCAGAGGGAAGGAGGTTGTCGCTCAGGATTTCACGATACATGGCTCCGTCCATTTTCCCGTTTATGCGAATAAGTTGTCCTGTGCCCTTAGCAGAAAAACACCCCCAAAGCAAAATGTTTCCACCCCCATGCTTGATGGTGGGGACGGTGTTTTGGGGGTCATAGGCAGCATTTTTCTTCATCCAAACACAGCGAGTTGAGTTAATGCCAAAGAGCTCTATTTTCGTCTCATCAGACCACAGCACCTTCTCCCAGTCACTCTCTGAATCATTCAGGTGTTCATTGGCAAACTTCAGACGGGCCTGCACATGTGCCTTCCTGAGCAGGGGGACCTTGCGAGCCCTGCAGGATTTTAATCCATTGCGGTGTAATGTGTTTCCAATGGTTTTCTTGGTGACTGTGGTCCCTGCTAATTTGAGGTCATTAACTAACTCCTCCCGTGTAGTTCTAGGATGCTTTTTCACCTTTCTCAGAACCATTGACACCCCACGAGGTGAGATCTTGCGTGGAGCCCCAGAGCGAGGTCGATTGATGGTCATTTTGTGCTCCTTCCATTTTCGAACAATCGCACCAACAGTTGTCACCTTCTCTCCCAGCTTCTTGCTAATGGTTTTGTAGCCCATTCCAGCCTTGTGCAGGTCTACAATTTTGTCTCTGACATCCTTGGACAGCTCTTTGGTCTTTCCCATGTTGGAGAGTTTGGAGTCTGCTTGATTGATTGATTCTGTGGACAGGTGTCTTTTATACAGGTGACTAGTTAAGACAGGTGTCCTTAATGAGGGTGACTAATTGAGTAGAAGTGTCTAACCACTCTGTGGGAGCCAGAACTCTTAATGGTTGGTAGGGGTTCAAATACTTATTTCACTCAATGAAATGCAAATCAGTTGCTATCTTTTATTTAAAGTTATTTTTTCGATTTTCCTTTTGATCTGCTATCTGCCACTGTTACAATAAACCTACCATTGAAATGATACTGTTCTGAGACTTTTCATTTCTTTGTCATTGGACAAACTTACAAAATCAGTGAGGGGTCAAATAATTATTTCCTCCACTGTAAGTATCACTGAGAAACACTCTAACTTTATTATGCTATCGCTTGGCCTTATATAGGCAGTATAAAAGTCCAATCATAAAAGATAAACATTGGTGCTCATACAGATACTACCGGAACATCCTTTTATGGTATGTGGACGTGCAGTAAGCAGAAATAATAGGTTTTAATCACTCACTATAAGAATGTACGCAGTTGTGCCGAATGACCCTGAATAAGACAAGAACGTTTGATCTAGTTCTAGGATATTCCCAGAATCTGTTCTGAGACAAATAAGTGAACCTAACTCACAGCGGGGGAATGTGAAGCAGTGCGTGGGTGAGATGTTATAATAATTCTTTACATATTTAGAGAAGACAAGGTGTCACAAGATGGGAGTCACATTTCCCATCAGTCACTTTATGTGGTGATAACTTTAAAACGCTTTTACTTATCCAGGCCATTCTGAGATTTTCTCGTCACATATTGTACTTCATGACAATGGTAAAATTGAGTTAAAAAAAAAATATTATTTATAAAAAAAATTCTACATTTACAAAACATTTTGAAAAATTAGCTAATTTAAAAATTTCTAATTCTCTACTTTTATAATAGATAGTAATACCTCCAAAAATAGTTATTACTTTACGTTACCCATATGTCTATTTCATGTTTGGATCATTTTGTGAATGCCATTTTATTTTATGGGGACATTATTAGGCTTAGAAGTTTAAAACCCACTTTTTCAGGACCAGTTCAGGTCTGAAGTCACTTTGTGAGGCTTACATAATAAAAACCACCCAAAAATGAGACCATTTTACAAACTTCACCCCTCAAGGTATTTAAAACTGATATTACAAACATTGTTAACCCTTTAGGTGTTCCACAAGAATTATTGGAAATTAGAGATAATATTTCAAAATTTCACTTTTTTGGCAGATTTTCCATTTGAATCCATTTTTTACTGTTACAAAGCAAGGGTTAACAGCCAAACAAAATTCAATATATATGGCCCTGATTCTGTAGTTTACAGCAACACCCCATATGTGGTCGCAAACTGCTGTACGTGCACACAGCATTGCACAGAAGGAAAGGAATGCCATATGGTTTTTTGGAAAGCAGATTTCACTGGGATAATTTTAAGCTGCCATGTCCCATTTGAAGCCCCCCTAATAGACCCCTAGAGTAGAAACTCCAAAAAAGTGACCCCATTTTAGAAACTACACCCCTCAAGGTATACAAAACTGATTTCACAAACATTGTTAACCCTTTAGGTGTTCCACAAGAATTAATGGAAAATAAAGATGAAATTTCAGAATTTCGCTTTTTGGGCAGATTTTCCATTTTAATACATTTTTTCCAGTTACAAAGCAAGGGTTAACAGCCAAACAAAACTCAATATTTATGGCCCTGATTCTGTAGTTTACAGAAACACCCCATGTTTGGTCGTAAACTGCTGTACAGGCACACGGCAGGGCGCAGAAGGAAAGGAATGCCATACGGTTTAAAGCATGCTCTTCTTGCTCCTCCTCCTCCGTCCCGGCACCATCCTCCTCTGACTCCTCTTCAAACTCCTGTTGACTTGTCTCAGATGGAGTAGCCCCCCCTGGGAATTCATTCAGCATTGCAACTTCCTCATCTTCCTGCTGCTGCTCCTCGACAGCTTGATCAATGACACAACGCAATGCACGCTCCAGAAAGACGGCATAAGGTACAATGTCACTGATGGCGCCCTGGCCGCGACTGACAAGTTTGGTGTTCTCATCAAATGACTGCAGAAGTCTGCATGCGTCGCGCATGAGCAGCCACCGGCACGGTGAAAAGAAAAAAAGCTCCCCAGAACCTGTCCTGCTGCAGAGTTCGTACAGGTAGTCGTTAACTGCACGTTTCTGGTGGAGCAGCCTATCAAGCATATACAAGGAGGAGTTCCATCGCATCGGGCAGTCACAAACCAGACATCTGACAGGCAGGTGGTGTCCCCACTGAATGTCAGCAAGGCGAGCCATGGCCGTGTAAGATCTTCTAAAATGACCAGAGGTTTTCCTGGCCTGCCGCAAGACGTCCTGGACTCTGGGTATTTGGCAACGAATCGCTGCACGACTAAGTTCAGGACGTGTGCCATGCATGGCATGTGTGTCATTTCGGCCTGTTTCAGCGCGCTCAGCAGATTGGCCCAGTTGTCGCACACCACTTTACCAACTGTCAAATTGAGCGGGGTTAGCCACTGATTGGCCTGTGACCGCAAAGCTGAAATGAGTGCAGGACCAGTGTAGCTCTTGGCTTCCAGACACAACAGCCCCAGCACAGCATGACAACGTCTTACCTGGTCGAATAGGTTCTGGGGAGCTTGGGGGGCGTAGCGGAAGAGGCGGTAGCAGTGGAAAAGGAGGAGTCAGCCGAGGAGGAGACGGAGGATGGAGTAGGAGGAGGAGAAGAAGAGGCAGGCCCGCATGCAATCCGTGGCGGTAACACAAAATCCACCCGGGTGCCAAGGGTTGCATGCTTGATGGCTGTCAGAAGGATCACCCAGTGGGCAATAAAAGTTATGTACCTTCCCTGCCCGTGTTTTCTAGACCACGTGTCTGTGGTCAGATGTATCTTGGCACCGACACTGTGTGCCAGAGATACATTCAGTTGCCGCTGAACGTGGCCATATAGCTCCGGGATGGCCTTCTGGGAGAAATATTTCCGTCTGGGGACCTTCCATTGCGGTGTGCTAATGGCCACAAAATTTCTAAAGGCCTCGGAGTCCACCAGTTTATATGGAAGTAGTTGGCGGGCAAGTAGTTCCGACAAGCCAGCGGTCAGCGGCTGGGGAAGAGGGTTATCCGGCGTTATCATTTTTTTTTCCTCGAACATTTGGGCCACGGAAGCCTGCCTTTTGCCAGATCAACGCGACGACGGCAAGGTGGAAGGTGGAGTGGAGGACAAATGGGAGGAGAAAGGAGAAGGAGAAGAGGCAGGACGTGGAGCACCAGGAGTATGTCTTTGTGGGTTCTGACGGTGTTGCTCCCATTGGGCTCAGTGATGGGAGTCCAGGTGCCTTCTTAAGGCGGTCGTCCCTAAGTGAGTGTTGGGCTTACCGCAACTTATGCGTTGACAGCACAGGCTGCAGATGGCAACACTATTGTCAGCTGCGGACACGTAAAAAGAAACCACACTGCGGAGCCATGTGCCGGCGTTCTGGGAGCGCCAGATGTGACCGTGCATGGTGGATGGCTCGTTCCAGATACATTAGCAGTCTGCTTTTTGCCTCCTGTGCACTGTAAGTTCTGCCTGCTTCTACTCCTTCTCCTCACTATCTGCTGCTACGTCTCTCCCTCTGAACTCCTCCTTCTCTTCCTCTCTTGTGGGCACCCACGTGACGTCCATAGACACGTCATCATCGTCCCCTTCACCACCACTGACTGAGATTTCGGAGTAGGCAACAACAGCGGGGACCACCCTCCTTGGGCTGATCTGGGTACTGTCGACAGACTGCTTGGTGGCGACCGTTGATACCTCCTCTTCCTGATCCAATGCCGAGAATGGCTGCGCATCGGTAAGGTCTTGTAATTGTGGATGAAAAAATTATTCCTCTGACTCGAGCGGAGGAGATATGGTGGTGGTGGTGTCTTTGGGGGTGCAAACAGCAGAGAGTGAGAAGGGTGCAGATGGAGAGGATGAGGAGGTAGCAGAAGCGGAAGGTTGAGTGAGCCACTCAACCAAGTCTGGTGTGTCCTTTGACGTCATAGCACGCACCTTTTGCAACTTCCACTTAGGCTCCGGCCTGGTGGACCTGCCCGACACCTACTACCCCTGTGGAATGGCCTACCTCTTCTTCTGCTTGTCATTTCCAAATTGACCCTGTGACAAAAGTCCCTATAGAAGAGCAGTATTTGTGGAAGAAGGTATATCACACCCTTGCTTCAATCATTTTTTGGGGGGGGGGGCAACTGGTTTATCACACCAGTAGAAATGATTTGTTCCAATAGCGTTTCTCCCTCTGTGTAGCCGCGGTAACGCAGCAAAACCGCAAACAAATGCTACAATACCCAAATGCACTATATAGAAAGTATATAATTGGTATATAACACCCCTGCTTCAATCAGTTTTTTGGGGGGGGCAACTGGTATATCACACCAGTAGAAATTATTTGTTCCAATAGCGTTTGTCACTATCTGTAGCTGCAGTAACACAGCAAAACCGCAAACAAATACTGCACTACCTGAATGCACTATATAGAAAGTATATTATTGGCTTATAACAACTCTGCTTCAATCAGTTTTTTTGGGGGAACAACTGGTATATCACACCAGTAGAAATTATTTGTTCCAATAGCGTTTGTCACTATCTGTAGCTGCAGTAACACAGCAAAACCGCAAACAAATGCTGCACTACCTGAATGCACTATATAGAAAGTATATTATTGGCATATAACACCTCTGCTTCAATCAGTTTTTTGAGGGGAGCAACTGGTATATCACACCAGTAGAAATTATTTTTTCCAATAGCGTTTGTCACTCTGTGAACTGAGGTAATGCAGCAAAACCGCAAACAAATGCTGCACTATCCAAATGCACTATATAGAAAGTATATAATTGGTATATAACACCCCCACTTCAATCATTTTTTGGGGAGGCAACTGGTATAACACACCAGTAGAAATTATTTGCTTGATAGAGTTTGTCACTCTGTGTAGCTACGGTAACGCAGCAAAACCGCAAACAAATGCTGCACTACCCAAATGCACTATATAAAAAAGTATATTACTGGTATATAATACCCCTGCTTCAATCAGTTTTTTTGGGGGGCAACTAGTCTATCACACCAGTAGAAATTATTTGTTCCAATAGCGTTTGGCACTCTGTGTAGCTGCAGTTTCGCAGCATAATCGCACACAACTGCTGCACAATACAAATGCACTATAATATACTTTCTATGTTAGAAAGTATATTATAAGTACAGTATATCACACCTATCGATAGCACACCCATTCCAGTGCTTAAAAGGACTTTTGTGGCCCTATTAGCTAGCGTTTGGTGTGCCTAACAGTCTGTCCCTGCTCCACAAAGCAACCTCTCCCTACACTGGCAAAACACAGAATGTAAAATGGCTGCCAGATCGGGTTCTGTTATAGGGTGGAGGTGTGTCTATGTGCTGAAACATCTCAATTGGCTGTCCTGTTGTCACGAGGGTGTCAAGAACCACGCCTGACTCCGTTATACCCGGGGTCAGGAAGTCGCAGCGGTTGGCTGCATGCTCTATGTAGAAAGATAGGGCTGTTTCTTTATGGTAGCTTTCTGGGTTTGCTTTGCAACCCTTTTTGGCCCACTCAGGAATCCGTAGCTCCTTCTCCTCAGCTGTTCCTTGTCCAGCACTCCCAACCTCCTTATATTCCCCTCTCTCACTTCTCTGGTTGCCAGATATAGAGCTTCCTGCCTGGACTTCTATACTGACCCACTGGAGCTGTGTTGCTGCGTTCCCTGGTTGTTGTTCCAGAACGTTACCCTCCGGATCCCTGTTGGTCCTTTGTGGTCTGCTGTTGTCGCCCACCTGGGATTATATGTTTGTCTGTATTGTCTGTCCTCTCCTTGGTGTTTTCCTCTTAGTGTCAGTGGTGCGGACTAGTGATCCCACCGCCCCGTTCACTAACTAGGGCTCATCTTAGGGAAAGCCAAGGTTTAGGCACGTGATCGGCGTACGGGTGAGGAACCCGTCTAGGGACGTCAGGGCAGTCAGGTGCCAGCCGCAAGGTGAGTCAGGGGTCACCACCTTTCCCTCTCCCTTGGGCAGGGCCTTCCCTTTTCCCTCCTTTTGCGTGACGCCGGTCATTACATTATATCTGGCCCTTATTTTGTGTAGGTAAAAAAAATAATAATAATTTTTACCTACTTAGAATCCAGTATGGATCCAGTTGCTGCTTTGTCAAAGCAATTTCATGGCCTGTCTTTGGAGGTGGCAGGATTGAAGGCGTCGGTCCTCCAGCAACAGCAGCAATTGCAACAGACCGCAAGCCCAGCGGTTGCTACAGGTAACCAGGTTGTTGCGGAACCCAAGGTTGCTCTTCCTGACAGATTTTCTGGGGGAAGGGACAAGTTTGTGACATTCCGTGAGGCCTGTAAATTATATTTTAAGCTGCGCCCTTACTCCTCTGGTAATGAAGAACAGCGGGTGGGGGTTGTTATTTCCCTGCTGCAGGGGGACCCGCAATCCTGGGCGTTCTCTTTACCCACTGATTCCCAGGCTCTCCGGTCAGTGGATGAATTTATTGGGGCCTTGGGTCTCATATATGACGACCCTGACCGAGTTGCACTGGCTGAATCAAAATTACGGAGACTCCTACAGGGAGAGCGGCCAGTAGAGGAGTATTGCTCTGAGTTCCGTAGGTGGGCTATGGATACCCAGTGGAACGACCCGGCTCTCAGGAGTCAGTTCTGCTCTGGGTTATCTGAAAGGGTTAAGGATGCGCTTGCGCTGTATGAGACCCCCTTTTCCCTTGATGCGGTTATGTCCCTTTCTATCCGAATAGATAGACGTCTTAGGGACAGATTGAAAAACCCGGAGCAATTGGTAACCCCTCCCAAGCAGCAGTTAGTCTGTATGGACTTAGACGAGCCTATGCAGCTAGGAGGAACTACTCGTGAGGTTCATCCTCCTGAGGTTCGCCGTAGGCGTGGGGTTTGTTTTTTCTGTGGGGAGAGGGGTCATTTCATTAATGTCTGTCCTTCTTTCCTCAAAAACAAAAGACCGTCGGAAAACTACTAACCCCAGGCTGTGTGGAGGATGTCAGCCTGGGAGACTATTTCTTTTTTTCTAGACAGTGGAGCAGGAGTAAATTTGATAGATGCCCATTTTGCCCACACTATGGGTTTGTCTCTCTGTACGCTACAGAGACCTATTCCCATTTTCGCTATTGATTCTGCTCCTCTGTCTCAGAGAAACCTCACTCACATTGTCCATAACTTACACCTTCGGGTAGGGGACCACCATAACGAGATGCTTTCATGTTATGTTCTGGAGGGGCTTCCCACTCCGGTGGTGCTGGGTCTTCCCTAGCTGGTAGCGCACAATCCAGTGGTGGATTGGCAGGCCAGGGAGATATTGGAGTGGAGTGAGCATTGCAGAGAAAATTGCTTAAATAGCAATTGCTTAGTCATCTCCATAGCTACTCTACCTACATTTGTTTCGGACTTTGAGGACGCTTTTTCTGAAAAATGTTGTCAGAAGTTACCACCTCATCGTCCTTATGATTGCCCGGTTAACCTTATTCCCGGCGCAAAATTACCCAAGACCAGGTTATATAATCTTTCGGGTCCGGAGAGACAAGCCATGAAAGATTATATCTCCGAGAGCTTGGCTAAGGGACACATCAGACCCTCTTCTTCACCCGTGGCTGCAGGGTTTTTCTTCGTTAAAAAGAAAGATGGGGGCCTGCGTCCTTGCCTAGATTTCCGCGAATTAAACCGGATAACCATCCGAGACCCATACCCTCTTCCTCTCACTCCTGACCTGCTTAGTCAGATTGCGGGTGCTAGGTGGTTCTCCAAACTTGATCTTAGGGGGGCCTACAATCTGATTCGTATCAAGGAGGGGGATGAGTGGAAGACAGCTTTTAACACCCCTGAGGGGCATTATGAAAATCTAGTCATGCCTTTCGGTCTGACCAATGCTCCTGCTGTCTTCCAACATTTCGTTAATGACATTTTAGTCATCTTATCAGCAGGTTTGTGGTAATATACCTAGATGATATTTTAATTTATTTGTCTGAATAAATTATATGCTAAAATTGAAAAGTGTGTCTTCTTGTTCTACTTGTGCGCGCGCGAAAGTCTCTCATACACGTCCTGCAGGGTCTTTATTGCCACTTGTCATTCCCAATAGGCCATGGACACATCTGTCAATGGATTTTATCACTGACTTACCTTTGTCTGCGGGTAAAACAGTTATTTTGGTAGTAGTGGACAGGTTTAGCAAAATGGTACACTTCATTGCGTTACCCGCACTACCTAATGCTAAGACTCTTGCTCAGGTATTCATCAGTGAAATCGTGGGGCTTCACGGGGTCCCTTCCGATGTTGTTTCGGATCGGGGTACCCAGTTTATTTCTAAATTTTGGAAAGCTTTTTGTTCCCGTTTGGGGGTACACTTGTCATTTTCCTCAGCTTTCCATCCTCAGTCGAATGGACAGACTGAGCGTACCAACCAAAACCTTGAGACATATCTAAGATGTTTTGTGTCTGAAAACCAAGAGTTGTGGTCATCATATTTACCGTTAGCTGAGTTTGCCATAAATAATCGTCGTCAGGAATCCACTGGCAAGTCACCATTTCTTGGTGCATATGGTTTTCATCCCCAATTCTGTGCTTTCAAAGAGGGGGGTCTTCTGGGGTTCCCGAAGAGGAACGGTTTTCGTCATCTCTTTCATCGGTATGGCAGAAGGTGCAAGCTAACTTGAAAAATATGGGAGGTAAATACAAATACATGGCTTATAAGAGACGGTCGCCAGGTCCGGACCTAGGAGTGAATGACTATGTGTGGTTGTCTACTAGGAATATTAAATTAAAAGTTCCCTCTTGGAAACTGGGTCCTAGGTTCATTGGCCCTTACAAAATTGAAGCCATCATTAACCCCGTGGCTTTTCGCCTGGAGCTACCTCAGACTTTTAAAATCCATAACGTCTTTCATAAGTCGTTACTCAAGAAATATGTTCCACCTCTAGAACCGTCACCGCTGCCACCCCCTCCTGTTGTTGTGGATGGTAATCTAGAGTTTCAGATATCCAAAATTGTTAATTCTCGTCGGGTCCGCCGCTCGTAGAGAGGGGGGTACTGTCACGAGGGTGTCAAGAACCACGCTTGACTCCGTTATACCCGGGGTCTATGTAGAAAGATAGGGCTGTTTCTTTATGGTAGCTTTCTGGGTTTGCTTTGCAACCCTTTTTAGCTCACTCAGGGATCCGTAGCTCCTTCTCCTTAGCTGTTCCTTGTCCAGCACTCCCAACCTCCTTATATTCCCCTCTCTCACTTCTCTGGTTGCCAGATATAGAGCTTCCTGCCTGGACTTCTATACTGACCCACTGGAGCTGTGTTGCTGCGTTCCCTGGTTGTTGTTCCAGAACGTTACCCTCCGGATCCCTGTTGGGCCTTTGTGGTCTGCTGTTGTCGCCCACCTGGGATTATATGTTTGTCTGTATTGTCTGTCCTCTCCTTGGTGTTTTCCTCTTAGTGTCAGTGGTGCGGACTAGTGATCCCACCGCCCCCTTCACTAACTAGGGCTCATCTTAGGGAAAGCCAGGGTTTAGGCACGTGATCGGCATAAGGGTGAGGAACCCATCTAGGGACGTCAGGGCAGTCAGGTGCCAGCCGCAAGGTGAGTCAGGGGTCACTACCTTTCCCTCTCCCTTGAGCAAGGCCTTCCCTTTTCCCTCCCTTTGCGTGACGCCAGTCACACCTGTCCCACCTGATGGATGTGTCATGGGTCAAAGTTCGGCGCAATGCAAAAGAATATGGCGTATGGGAACATTGCCATATGTTCGCATGTTCGGCGAATCGCAAACAAACAAAGTTCGCCGCGAAACGACCGCCGGGCGAACCGCAAGGCCATCTCTAACAATGGCAAGGAACGAGTTTTGCGGACCAAAAAATATCTGTGTGTCAGCGACACAATTTACTGATGTTTTAACGATTGTATTTCCGTGTGACAATGGCAAGGAATGGGTTTTGTGGTCCAAAAATAGTTATGTGTCAGTGACACAATTAACAAATGGATTAACTATTAACTATTGCACCAACCAAAAAATGACTACATGTCACCCACACTGAAAAGCATGATTAAGTATATTATTTCTGTGTCACTGGAGCAAAGGTATTCTATTGCACTGATCAATAATGCCTACAGGTCACCAGCACAATTTTTTATTTATTTTTTATAATAAAAGCCTAACACTCTCACTGCATGCAGTAGCATCCTGTCCCTACACTAGTTAGAGCAGAATGGTGGCACACCATGTGATCTGACATTTATGCGTGCAGGGTCATATGGTGCCCCGGCCGATCACAGCCATGCCAATACTAGGCATGACTGTGGTGGCTTCCAAGTACCCACAGCTTAAACGCTTGTTGATTGGCTGCGAACAACGAACACGGACTTTGAAGCCAAAATCCGTGGCGGTCCGGGTTCACTCATCACTAGCAGTGAGACTTTTTCACCTTAGATAATTAAAAGGGTTGTGTCATTTCAGACTTTGGTGGCACATCACTAGGATATGCCATCAAACTCATATAAGTCCCACATCTAAGACCCGCACCTATCTCCAGAATGGGCCCCCGAAAGTGAAGGAGAGCACACTGCACATGCGGGGCATGCTCTCCATTAATTTCTATGGGAGTTCCAAAAATAGCCGAGCAAGGTCGCATGGTTATTTTTGGAAGTCACAGAAATAAATGGAAAGAATACCGCCACTCCTCCATTCACTTATATGGGACTGTCAGAAATAGCAGTCCAATAAGAATGAATGGGGGCTGTGGCTGCATTTGCGCGACTGCTCTATGTTCACTTTGGGGGTCCCAGCAATATGCCACCATCGTCCAATATTAGACAAAGTTATTAAAGGGGGTTTCTGAAATTTTAATACTGATGACCTATCAGCTGCTTGAGAAGGTAGCGGGCTCCTGTCAACACTTTGGCCTTCTTGCAGATTACCACGCACAACACCATACACATTATAACAGCTGTGTTTGATCTCGCGCTCAGCCCCATTCACTTTTATAGGGCTGAGCTGCACCTAGGCCACGTAACCGATGAACGTGATGTTACTGGTCTAGGAAAAGCTGAGAGAAGGCCACTGCGCTACTTTAAGCTTCGGTGTCTTCTATAACATCTGATGGGGGGAGGCCCGGGTGTGGTATCCTCACCAATCAGATACTCATGACCTATCAAGAGGATAGGTCATCAATATTAAAATCTCGGAAAACACCATTTTTTTCTTGTTACAGATACGGCTGCGAAATTCACAAGCGAGGAGAGGACAGAGATAGTGCCAATCTCCGAGGGAGCTCAAGACCGGATTAAGTTTGATGGAGGCACCTGAAAAATAGAAATCTGGTGGAGTCCCCCATGATTGCCAACAGCCTGAAGACTGAGTACAATTTTCTTTCTTTGTATGCAGTCCTCTATTTAGACGAGGGAGGATTGTGTTGGAGGTCATAGTTTTGGTCACTTAACACAGCTGAGAATCAGAAGGGAGTTTGTAACTCACAAATTCAATCACTGTCAAGAAAATTATCTTCACTACAGTTTGCATCATGTACAGTCGTGGCCAAAAGTTTTGAGAATTACATAAATATTGGAAATTGGAAAAGTTTTTATAATAGCAATTTGCATACACTCCAGAATGTTATGAAGAGTGATCAGATGAATTGCATAGTCCTTCTTTGCCATGAAAATTAACTTAATCCCCAAAAAATCTTTCCACTGCATTTCATTGCTGTCATTAAAGGACCTGCTGAGATAATTTCAGTAATCGTCTTGTTAACTCAGGTGAGAATGTTGACGAGCACAAGGCTGGAGATCATTATTTCAGGCTGATTGGGTTAAAATGGCAGACTTGACCTGTTAAAAGGAGGGTGATGCTTGAAATCATTGTTCTTCCATTGTTACCCATGGTGACCTGCAAAGAAACGCGTGCAGCCATCACTGTGTTGCATAAAAATGGCTTCACAGTCAAGGATATTGTGGCTACTAAGATTGCACCTTAATCAACAATTTATAGGATCATCAAGAACTTCAAGGAAAGAGGTTCAATTCTTGTTAAGAAGGCTTCACGGCATCCAAGAAAGTCCAGCAAGCGCCAGGATCGTCTCCTAAAGAGGATTCAGCTGCGGGATCGGAGTGCCACCAGTGCAGAGCTTGCTCAGGAATGGCAGCAGGCAGGTGTGAGTGCATCTGCACACACAGTGAGGCGAAGACTTTTGGAAGATGGCCTGGTGTCAAGAAGGGCAGCAAAGAAGCCACTTCTCTCCAATAAAAACATCAGGGACAGATTGATCTTCTGCAGAAAATATGGTGAATGGACTGCTGAGGACTGGGGCAAAGTCATATTCTCCGATGAAGCTTCTTTCCGATTGTTTGGGACATCAGGAAAAAGGCTTGTCCGGAGAAGAAAAGGTGAGTGCTACCATCAGTCCTGTGTCATACCAACAGTAAAGCATCCTGAGACCATTCAAGTGTGGGGTTGCTTCTCATCCAAGGGAGTGGGCTCACTCACAATTTTGCCCAAAAACACAGCCATGAATAAAGAATGGTACCAAAACACTCTCCAACAGCAATTTCTTCCAACAATCCAACAACAGTTTGGTGAAGAACAATGCATTTTCCAGCACGATGAAGCACCGTGCCATAAGGCAAAAGTGATAACTAAGTGGCTCAGGGACCAAAACATTGACATTTTGGGTCCATGGCCTGGAAACTCCCCAGATCTTAATCCCATTGAGAACTTGTGGTCAATCCTCAAGAGGCGGTGGACAAACAAAAACTCACTAATTCTGACAAACTCCAAGAAGTGATTATGAAAGAATGGGTTGCTATCAGTCAGGAATTGGCCCAGAAGTTGATGGAGAGCATGCCCAGTCGATTTGCAGAGGTCCTGAAAAAGAAGGGCCAACACTGCAAATACTGGCTCTTTGCATAAATGTCATGTAATTGTCGATAAAAGCCTTTGAAACGTATGAAGTGCGTGTAATTATATTTCACTACATCACAGAAACAACTGAAACAAAGATCTAAAAGCAGTTTAGCAGCAAACTTTGTGAAAACTAATATTTGTGTCATTCTCAAAACTTTTGGCCACAACTGTACTTTTCTAACAGGTCAGAGAATAAACATTTTTGTGGGTGTGCTTCTTTATGAGGTATGTCCCAATACTTTTCTCCATAGGCCGAATGCACATGGCCGTGTTCCGCGGCCGAGAGCGATCCGTGGTAACTCAGCCTGGATTCCTGTTCAGAATAGGAGCAAACGGCATAATTGGTTGCTATGATGCCATGCGCATCCTGCTGCGCCGCAGTACAGTAATACACTGGTATAGATTATACCAGTGTATTACTGTACTGCGGCGGCAGCAAGAAGTGCACGGCGTCATAGCAACCAATGACGCAGTTTGCTCCTACTCTGAACAGGAATCCAGGCTGTGTTACCACGGACCGCTCTCGGCCGCGGAACACGGCCATGTGCATTCGGCCATATAGTGTGTATTATTGGTTGCAAGGTGGTCAAAAGAAAAAAAGTTTGAAGAGAAAAAAAAAAAGATGACAAAAGGTAAATGAAACATGATTTAATCCCACTTGTTCAATAAAAACTAGATATATTAATAAAAATATAAAAAAGTCATGCAACAGCTATATTTACATTTGACATTTGAATGGCTGTCACATAGTGCACCCAACGCTAGGGGCCTCAAGCCCATTGCTGGACCAGCATTGATAATCTGATACGTTTCAAAGAAAGGTTTACAGAAAAAAAAACTGTGTGTGTTAATTTTATTGCTGGTAGCTGGTGTGACAGGGTCATTGCATTTTCATAAAGTGTCAATGTGCATGTACAATTAATGAAACGTGGCTCCACAGATACATGCATGTATGCAGCAAGTCACTTTAAAAATGGGATGCTTAAAGATCACATATTACACAATCCAACCAACATTTCTCAGGTTGTTTTTTTCAATATCAGAAAGGCCCATAAATATATTCACAGATGTTCCCTTGTTTATTTGTTGACTCTGTGTAATTTGTTTGCCCTAATTTGTTTTTGTCTACCCTGGGACTCCTCTTTTTAATTTCCCTTTCTCTGTTTACCACTCTTTGTGGAGCAGCGGTCTGTTAAGCTGTGAGAGGCACATGCCAAATTAAAAAAAAGACACTGCAGATTGTTTCAAGCATTGGCTGCCCCTTTGGGCCTGAAGGCCTTGCTTGAAGCCTGCACCTGCTCCTCCTCCTGAGACACAGGGCTCCTGATCTTTATCCCCTGCCTTTAAGCTGCCTGATTCCTATTATCCAAAGTCAAACAGCGTTCTCTGCATTCACGCCTCCAGCACTTGGCATGAAATTAATAAGGCTGGCTGATATATTTCCCTGGAAGCCTGCCAATCTTTAACAGTGGTGTTAGATTAAAAATGTTGGCATGGTTTATAAACATAGAAAATCAAGAGCCAAAAGTTTTTCACAGTAATGCAAAATCCTCTAAAAGGAAGGAGGTGCAGAAAAAGAACATCAACTTTCTTCTTTTGTTCTGTGACACTTCTGTTGCTATATAAACAGGAGATGACACGTTATACAAATTCTCTTCAGACTAGATGGTGATATGAGATGAACAAACACACATAGACAGAAAAAATAGATGCAGATATTAGATAGATATGATAGTTAATAGATAGATATTAGATAGATAGATAGATGATAGATAGATATGAGATAGATAGATAGATAGATAGATAGATAGATAGATAGATAGATGATAGATAGATAGATAGATATGAGATGATAGATAGTAGACAGACAGAGAGATAGATAGATAAATAGATATATTTAAAAAAATCATATTACTCAGAGTACTAATAAATAACTAGATAGATTAAATAGAATGCTAATAAATAGCAAGAAATGATAGATAGATAATTAGATAGATAGATAGATAGATAGATAGATAGATAGATAATAGATATACGGTATCTCACAAAAGTGAGTACACCCCTCACATTTATGTAAATATTTTATCATATCTTTTCATGGAACAACACTGAAGATCTGACACTTTGATACAATGTAAAGTAGTCAGTGTACAGCTTGTATAACGGTGTGAATTTATTGTGCCCTCAAAATAACTCAGCACACAGCCATTAATGTCTAAATGGCTGGTAACAAAAGTGAGTACAACCCTAAGTGAAAATGGCCAAATTGTGCCCAAAGTGTCAATATTTTGTGTGGCCACCATTATTTCCCAGCACTGCCTTAACGCTCTTGGGCATGGAGTTCACTAGAGCTTCACAGGTTACCGCTGAAATCCTCTTCCACTCCTCCATGATGACATTACAGAGCTGCTGGATGTAAGAGATCTTGCGCTCCTCAACCTTACGTTTCAGGATGTCCTACAGATGCTCAATAGGGTTTAGGTCTGGAGACATGCTTGGCCAGTCCAGCACCTTTACCCTCAGTTTCTTTAGCAAGGCAGTGGTGGTCATGGAGGTGTGTTTGGGGTCGTTATTATGTTGGAATACTGCCTGTGGTCCAGTTTCCGAAGGGAGGGGGATCATGCTCTGCTTCAGTATGTCACAGTACATGTTGGCATTCAAGGGTCCCTCAATAAACTGTAGCTCCCCATAGCTGGCAGCACTCATACACCCCCATATCATGACACTCTCACCACCATGCTTGACTGTAGGCAAGACACACTTGTCTTTGTACCCCTCGCCTGGTTGTGACCAGACACCATCTGAACCAAATAAGTTTATCTTGGTCTCAATCGACCACAGGACATGGTTCCAGTAATCCATGTCCTTAGTCCATTTGTCTTCCGTTTGCGGGCTTTCTTGTGTGTCATCTTTAGAAGAGGCTTCCTTTTGGGATGACAGCCATGCAGACCAATTTGATACAGTGTGCAGCGTATGGTCTGAGCACTGACAAGCTGACCCCACACCCCTTTAACCTCTGCAGCAATGCTGGCAGCACTCATATGTCTATTTTGAAAAGACAACCTCTGGATATGACACTGAGCACATGCACTCAACTTCTTTGGTCGACCATGGCGAGGCCTGTTCTGTCTTGTTAAACCGCTGTATGATCTTGGCCACCGTTCTGCAGCTCAGTTTCAGGGTGTTGACAATCTTCTTATAGCCTAGACCATCTTTATGTAGAGAAACGATTCTTTTTTTCCGATCCTCAGAGAGTTCTTTGCCATGAGGTGCCATGTTGAGCTTCCAGTGACTAGTATGAGAGAGTCTGAGAGCGATAACACCAAATTTAACACACCTGCTCCCCATTCACGCCTGATACCTTGTAACAGTAATGAGTCACATGACACCGGGGAGGGAAAATGGCTAATTGGGCACAATTCGGCCATTTTCACTTAGGGATGTACTCACTTTTGTTGCCAGCGGTTTAGACATTAATGGCTGTATGTTGAGTTATTTTGAGGACACACTAAATTCACACTGTTATACAAGCTGTACACTGACTACTTTACATTGTATCGAAGTGTCATCTTCACTGTTGTCACATAAAAAAAAAATGATATAGTAGAACAAGCATGGCAGGACACTACAGATCAAGGATCAGCAACCTCCGGCACTCCAGCTATTCTAAAACTACAACTCCCAGAATCCTCCTTTCCCTTCTATAGGAGTTACAAGAACAGCCAAGAAAGTGTGCATGCTGGGAGTTGTAGTTTCAGAGCAGCTGAAGTGCCAAAGGTTGCTGATCCCTGCTATAGAGCAAGGACAGAAGAGACTTGTACTTGGTTAGGTACATTTATTAAGGTGACCATTATTGCTGTTTGTTTTAATAGTTAACAGATGACACACTAAGGTTAATAGGAGCTAACCAAAACCATTAACCCCTTCTAGACCCTAAGTTAGGAAAGTTTAAAAAGTAGGACATTTTGTTTTCTACTTTTCTGTTGTCTAAACCTGGGCTGTGTCTTATAGCCCGAAAAATACAGTAATTGATTGACAGAAGTCATATATTGAATGCTCTTCCTCTCCAAAAAGAAAGTTTGTGACAGTTTAAGTATGTTATATGAAGTTCGGCAGCAGTTGTGCTGTGTAAAACACACTGCATTTGTTATAGAATCTCTTTGTCAAGAGGCACAGTGTCATGTCCTGGAAATGCTGCTCCCTTGTCTTTTGCCAAAGAGCTTGTGCAGCAGCTGCAGGTTTTATCAGTTCTTGGTAACAGCTGCAGGGGGGCAGTCACAGCTTGCTGAAATAGTGACCACAGGGTCGCTGTCGGCAACAGGAGAGTCAAGGCAAGCAGTTGCTGATCAAGCAGGTAGCGGACTCCTGGAACAAAAGCACAGGTCAGGTAAACAGGAAAGAAGAGATATACCTTTGCAGGACACAAGGACCTTGACGCTCAGGCACCTGGGAAGGTCTCATGCGCTAACACGCAGGAAGTGATGCGTGCCAGCAGGGCCAGCTCCAGGTTTATGTGGGCCCTTTGGCGATAAAGTATCAGTGGGACTCCTCACACAGTGATACATCTCTGAGTACAGATAACATAGTAGACGTACCCTGCAGTCCTATGTAACAGTACAGATAACACAGTGATGGCTATCTGAGTACAGAAAATGTAGTAGTGTTGCCTGCAGTCATATTTAAAAGCACAGACAACACTAGTTCTGATAACGTGGTAGTGTTACCTGCAGTGCTAAGTAAAACCACAGACAACACTAGTGCCGATAATGTGGTAGTGTTACCTGCAGTCTTATGTAAAACCACAGATAACACTAGGGCTGATAATGTGGTAGTGTTACCTGCAGTCCTATGCAAAACCACAGATAACACTAGTGTAGATTATGTGGTAATGTTACCTATTTCCTTAATGTGCCTCCCTGTGCCTTTTTCTTACCGGACTCCATGCTGGCGGCACTGCCTCCTCTTCCTTCTCTTTCTTCTTGCCCCGCACAGAATGTCCTGATCAGGGGCGGATTGGCCATAGACCCTACAGGAAAATTTCCCGATGGGCCAATGCCCAGAGGTCACCCAAGCTCTCCTGATGGCCGCAGGCTGATTCATAATGATCTGATGCTCATCGGCCACAGTTGCTCTCCTGACCTCAACTCTATCACCATCCTCAGGACGATGATACAGTTGAATACTGTGAAGAGGGTGACAATATTTTCTGCTGCGGTGGTAATTTGTGCTGCACTATGGTATTGCAGGCCCTGTCTACTTCTGTTGTCCCCGCATACTTATATTGCCCTGTCTTCTATCAATTTAGTCTGACAACATGGGGCATTTATTTTTATTTTTTTCCAGGGCCACTTTAAGTACCCAATCTGCCCATGGTCCTGATGTAGCTGCATCAAGACATGGGAACACTGTGGGCATGGTTATGGTGACACACACACACAGGGACACATGTAGACACAGGGACAGACAGACACACACACACACACGTACAGACGCACACACAGGGATGGTCAAATACACACAGGGACAGACATACACACAGGGACAGACACACACAGGAACAGACACACACACACAAGGACAGATACACACAGGGATGAGGGATGGTCAAATACACACAGGGACAGACACACACACAGGGACGGTCAAATACACATATGGACAGACATACACTGGGACAGACACATACAGGGACACACACACACAGGGACAGACATACACACAGGGACAGACACACACAGGAATAGACACACACACACACAAGGACAGACACACACACAGGGATGAGGGACAGTCAAATACACATAGGGACAGACATACACAGGAACAGACACACACACACACACACAGGGACAGACACACACAGGGACAGACACATAGGGACAGAAAGACACACATAGGGACAGATAGACACACAGGGACAGTAAGCAGGGAAACATCAATGGACAGCAGCCACTGTTACAGAATGTATCTTTTAGTATCTTTTTATATTCTTTGAAACTTTGTATTTGTCTTTGTGGATTTTTGGCATATTTTTGCCTTTACCACTGGAGTTAACTTTATTAATTCTATTAGCCTATGTGCGTGAACTTATTTTTTTTCTATATCTTTGAATCCACTGTGAAACAAACATGCTGCTGACCGATTAAACTGAACATTCAACGTGAAATGTTCTATTTTAAAAGGGTTATATACCATAGGTCTACCTTCAGGATCGGTCATGAATATCTAATTGATGGGGTCTGACACCGGGCACATTCCCCCCCAAACAAGCTTTTTGAAGAGGCCTTGGTACTCTATTGAGTGCTGCAGCCTCCTCACAGCATACCAAGCAATTCACAGCGCCATACATTGAATAGTTCATTTGAATGGGACTGAGCTGCATCTAGGCCATGAGGGCGATGAATGTGATGTCGCTGACCTAGGAAGAGGCCTAGATGCTCACTGGAATACCATGGTCTCTTCATATAGCTGATCGGCAGCGGTGCCAGTAGTCAGACCTTCACAGAGATCAGATATTGATGACATACCCTAAGGATAGGCCTTCAATAATAAGCTCTCAGAAAACCCAATTTTTCAAACTAGCACCAGGATCTGAACACTATTGTAATTGCATATAATTACAAACTTAGTATAGCCACTGAGGTATTCAATAAAATGTATCTTTATAGTGCCATCTGCTGTTTGCTCTTTTCCCTATTTCTCTGTCCACCTCAGTAACATCGCTGAGGTGTTCACTAGTGATGGACGAACATCGTCCGGGATGATTTGCGAACGCGATGGCGCGAACGCGATCAAATGTTCGAGAACCGCAAGTTCGCGGCAGTCCCCATTCACTTTAATGGCAGGCAAACCTGAAAAACCTTCAGGTCATATTTGCAGCCACCAAATACTTACTAGAAGTGCACAAATTGTCCCACAACATGGACAGTGACATACTAGAGGGGGATCAATGACAAAAATTCCCACAAAAAATATGTATTTTAATCATGGGCCATTTTTATACGTCATTAAGGGAAATTCTAAGGCCACGCGAGTACGGGCCCTAAAAATTAGGCATTCACCTGACATAAAAGAAATTGTGATTATGTGGCTTGAGGTACATTATGCGGTCACTGAATAATAATTTTATTGTAGCCCACTGGAGTACAGGCCCTAAACATTAGGCATTTACCGTACAGAAAAGATCAAGTGATTATGTGGCTGGAGGTATATTAGACGGTCAGTGGATATCAATTTTACTGCAGGCCAGTGGAGTACAGGCACCAAACATTGGGTATTCACCGGACAGAAAACATCAAGTGATTATGTGGCTGGAGGTATATTGGACGTTCATTAGATATTAATTTTACTGTAGGCCAGGGAAGTACAGGCCCCAAACATTAGGCATTCACCGTACAGAAAAGATCACGTGATTGTGTGGCTGGAGGTACATTAAACGGTCATTGGATATCATTTTTACTGCAGGCCAGTGGACTACAGGCCCCAAACATTAGGCATTCACTGGACAGAAAAGATCAAGTGATTATGTGGCTCAAGGTATATTAGGCGGTAACCCTATAACAATTTTACTGTTGGCCAGTTAGATTACAGTCCCCAAAAATATGCATTCACCATACAGTAAAGATCAAGTGATTATGTGGCTAGAAGTATATTAGACAGTCATTGAATAACAATTTTACTGCAGGCCAGTAGAGTACAGGCCTAAAACATTAGGCATTCAAGGGACAGAAAAGATCAAGTGATTATGTAGCTGGAGGTATATTAGACAGTCATTGGATAACTATTTTACTGCAGGCCAGTGGAGTACAGGCCCCAAAAATTATGCATTCACCGTACAGAAAAGAACAAGTGATTATGCTGCTGGAGGTACATTAGGCGGTAACCCTATAACAATTTTACTGTTGGCCAGTTAGATTACAGTCCCCCAAAAATATGCATTCACCATACAGTAAAGATCAAGTGATTATGTGGCTAGAGGTATATTAGACAGTCATTGAATAACAATTTTACTGCAGGCCAGTGGCGTACAGGTCCCAAACATTAGGCATTCACCGAACAGAAAAGATCAAGTGAATATGTGGCTGGAAGTACATTAGACTGTCATTGGATAACAATTTTACTGTAGGCCAGTGGAGTACAGGCCCCAAACATTAGGCATTCACCGGACAGAAAAGGCCTTTTATGCCGCTGTATTTACATAAGACAGGGACCATTCTTTATTCTAATTGGGGGAGGATATGTGTGGGCTGGCATGAGGAAATTCAATTAAACGTGGTCATCACAGGTGTTGAATTCCTCCGAGATCCATGCCTCATTAATTTTTAGAAATGTGATGTAGTCCACACTGTCGTGAGCTAGGCGAGTGCGCTTATCGGTCACAATCCCCCCTGCTGCACTGAATGTCCTTTCGGACAGGACACTCGACGAGGAGCAAGCCAAGAGTTCTATAGCAAATTGTGCCAGCTCTGGCCACAGTTCAAGTCTGCACACCCAGTATTCCAGGGGTTCCTCGCTTCTCAGAGCGTCCACATCAGCCGTTAACCCGATGTAGTCAAACACCTGTCAGTCTAGGTGTTCCCTTAGGCTGGATCCGGAGGGCAGCTGTCGATGGGTTGGCTGCAAGAATGATCTTATATCCAAGTGACCAACACATCTTCAAACCGCCCTTCTTCTTGCAAGCACGGTAGGATTGGTACCCGCACCTGTGTCTTTGTGGGTGGAAATTCCTCTGCCAGCGCCCGCAGCAGCAGAATGCAGCATTTCTCTCAACAAGGCCTGGAAATGCTGCATTCTGACAGCCCTCTGTGATGCGGGTAACATGTCTGCCATTTTGTGTTTGTAACGGGGGTCTAAGTATCTTGCCACCCAGTACTGGTCCTTGCCCTTTATGCTTTTTATACTGGGGTTCCTCTTCAAACACTGGAGCATGAAGGCCCCCATTTTCACTAAATTGGAAGCGGTGGAGTGCCCTGGCTACTGCTCATTGTCCAGGAGAATGTTGTCCTCAGTCGCCTCCCCCCAGCCACGGACAACACCAGGGATCCCAGAAAAGTTTAATGCCTGCTCTTCTTGCTCCACCTCCTCCTCCTCCCCCTAGGCACCATCCTCCTCTGACTTCTCTTCAGAATCCTGCTGACTTGTCTCAGCATTGCATCTTCCTCATCTTCCAGCACCTGCTCCTCGACGGCTTGATAAATGACACAACGCAATGCACGCTCCAGAAAGAAGGCGTAAGGTACGATGTCACTGATGGCGCCCTGGCTGCGACTGACCAGTTTGGTGATCTCATCAAATGGCCGCAGAAGTCTGCATGAGCAGCCATTGGCGTGGTGAAAAGAAACCAAGCTCCCCAGAACCTGTACTGCTGCAGAGTTCGTGCAGGTAGTCGTTAACGGCACGTTGCTGCTGGAGCAGCCTATCAAGCATATACAAGGTGGAGTTCCAGTGCGTCGGGCTGTCACAAATCAGACGTCTGACGGGCAGGTGGTGTCGCTGCTGAATGCCAGCAAGGCGAGCTATGGCTGTGTAAGATCCTCTAAAATGGCCAGAGATTTTCCTGGCCTGCCGCAAGACGTCCTGGACCCCGGGGTATTTGCAACGAATCACTGCAAGTTCAGGACGTGTGTCATGCGCGGCACGTGTGTCATTTTGCCCTGTTTCAGCGCGCTCAGCAGATTGGCACGGGGTTAGCCACTGATCGGCCTATGACCGCAGAGCTGGGAGCGGTGGAGCAGTGCAGCATAGCATGGCAACGTCTCACCTGGCACGTCGAATAGGTTCTGGGGAGCTTTGGGGGGTGCAGTGGAAGAGGCGGTAGCAGTGGAAAAGGAGGAGTCAGCCAAGGAGGAGACGAAAGATGGAGTAGGAGGAGGAGAATAAGAGGCAGGCCTGCATACAATCCGTGGCGGTAACACCAAATCCACACGGGTGCCATGGGTTGCATGCTTGACAGACATCAGAGGGTTCACCCAGTGGGCAGTAAAATTGATGTACCTTCCCTGCCCGTGTTTGCTTGACGACGTGTCTGTGGTCAGATGTATCTTGGCACCGACACTGTGTGCCAGAGATACATTCACTTGCCGCTGAACGTGGCCATATAGAGCTGGGATGTCCTTCTGCGAGAATTATTTCCTTCCAGGGACCTTCCATTGCGGTGTGCCAATGGCAGCAAATTTTCTAAAGGCCTCAGAGTCCACCAGTTTATATGGCAGTAGTTGGCGGGCTGGCAGTTCCGACAAGCTAGCGGTCAGCCATTGGGCAAGAGGGTTATCCGGTGTTATCGACTTTTCACGTTGGAACATTTGGGCCATGGAAGCCTGCCTTTTGCGAGATGAACGCAATGACGGCATGGTGGAAGGTGGAGTGGAAGACAAATGGGAGGAGAGAGGAGAAGGAGAAGAGACGGGATGTGGAGCGCCGGGAGTGTGACTTTGTGGGTTCTGACGGTGTTTCTCCCACTGGGTTCGGTGATGGGAGGCCAGGTGCCTTCTTAAGGCGGTCGTCCCCAGGTGAGTGTTAGGCTTACCATGACTTATGCGTTGACAGCACAGGCTTCAGATGGCAACAGTATTGTCAGCAGCTGACACGTTAAAAAAGCCCACACTTCGGAGCCATGTGACGGCGTCCTGGGAGCGCCAGATGTGACCGTACATGGTGGATGGCTCGCTCCAGATACATTTGCAGTCTGCTTTTTGCCTCCTGTGCACTGTAATTTCTGCCTGCTTCTCCTCCTTCTAACCCCTATCTGCTGCTCTGTCTCTCCCTCTGAACTCTCCTCCTCTTCCTCTATTGTGGGCACCCATGTGACATCCATTAAAACATCATCATCGTAACCTTCACCACCACTGACATTAGAGATCTTGGAGTAGGCAGCAACAGCGGGGACCTCCGTCCTTGGGCTGATCTGGGTACTGTCGTCAGAGCGCTGGGTGGCGGCCGTTGCTACCTCCTCTTCCTGATTCGATGCCAATAATGGCTTTACATCGGTAAGGTCTGGGAATGGATGGGAAAATATTTCCTCTGACTCGAGTGGAGGGGCTATGGTGGTGGTGGTGTCTTTGTCGGTGCACACAGGAGAGAGTGAGGAGGGTGCAGATAAAGAGGATGAGGAGGATGCAGAAGCAGAAGGCTGAGTAAGCCACTTAACCAACTCTGGTGCGTCCTTTGACGTAATCGCATGCACCTTGTCCAACTTCCCACTTAGGCTCCGGCCTGGTGCAACTGCCCGACCCCTTCCACCACTGCGGAATGGCCTGCCTCTATCTCTGCCTGTCCTTTTTAAAATGACCCTGTGACAAAGTCCCTATAGAAGAACAGTATTTGTAGAAGCAGGTATCTTGCAGGCCTCAATCAATATTTGGTGGAAGCCGGTATATCAATCCCCTCTATCAGTTTTTTGTGGAAACAGGTATATAGAACCCCTTAATAAGTATTTGCTGGAAGCTGGTAAATCAAACCCCATAATGAATATTTGCTGGAAGCTGGTGTATCGTAGGCCTCAATTAATATTTGGTGGAAGCCGGTATATCAATCCCCTCTATCAGTATTTTGCAGAAACAGGCATATAGAACCCCTTAACGAGTATTTGCTGGAAGCTGGTATATCAAACCCCTTAATCAATATTTGGTGGAATCCGGTGTATTGCAGACCTCAATAAATATTTTGTGGAAGCCGGTGTATCACACCCCTCAATCAATATTTTGTGGAAGCTGGTGTATCACACCCCTCAATTAATATTTTGTGGAAGCAGGTATATTAAACCCCTTAATCAGTATTTTGTGGAAGCAAGTATATCGCACACCTTAATCCGTTTTTTGGGGGGCAACAGGTATATCACACCAGTTGCATATAGTTATTCCAATACCGTTTGTCCCTCTAACTAGCTGCGGTATCTCAGCAGAACCGCACACAACTACTGCACAATACAAATGCACTATAATATACTATCTATGTTAGAAGGTATATTATAGGTATAACACACCCCTCAATCAGTTTTTTTGGGGGGCGCAACAGGTATATCACACCAGTTGCAATTAGTTATTCCAATAGCATTTGTCCCTCTAACTAGCTGCAGTATCTCAGCAGAACCGCACATAACTGCTGCATAATACAAATGCACTATAATATATTTCTATGTTAGAAAGTATATTATAAGTATATCACACCCCTCAGTATGCCACACCTATCGATAGCACACCTATACAAGTCCTTAAAAGGACTTTTGTGGCCTATTAGCTAGCGTTTCGTGTCCCTAACAGTCTGTCTCTGCTCCACACATCAACCTCTCCCTACACTGGCAAAAAACAGAATGTAAAATGGCTGCCAGATCGGGTTTATTTATAGGGTATGGCTGTCCTGTCTCACCTGACGGATGTGTCATGGGTCAAAGTTCGGCACAATGTACAAACCAGATTCCAAATAAGTTGGGACACTAAACAAATTGTGAAAAAAAACTGAATGCAATGATGTGGAGAATGTCAATATTTTATTTGTAATAGAACGTAGATGACAGATCAAACGTTTAATCCGAGTAAATGTATCATTTTAAAGGAAAAATACGTTGATTCAAATTTTCACGGTGTCAACAAATCCCCAAAAAGTTGGGACAAGTAGCAATAAGAGGCTGGAAAAAGTAAATTTGAGCATAACGAAGAGCTGGAAGACCAATTAACACTAATTAGGTCAATTGGCAACATGATTGGGTATAAAAAGAGCTTCTCAGAGTGGCAGTGTCTCTCAGAAGCCAAGATGGGTAGAGGATCACCAATTCCCACAATGTTGCGCAGAAAGATAGTGGACCAATATCAGAAAGGTGTTACCCAGCGAAAAATTGCAAAGACTTTGCAAAGACTTTGCATCTATCATCATCAACTGTGCATAACATCATCCGAAGATTTAGAGAATCTGGAACAATCTCTGTGCGTAAGGGTCAAGGCCGTAAAACCATACTGGATGCCCGTGATCTCCGGGCCCTTAAACGACACTGCTACTGTAAAGGAAATCACAGAATGGGCTCAGGAATACTTCCAGAAACCATTGTCAGTGAACACAATCCACCGTGCCATCTACCGTTACCAGGTGAAGCTCTACAGTGCAAAGAAGAAGCCATTTCTCAGCAAGATCCACAAGCTCAGGCGTTTTCACTGGGCCAGGGATCATTTAAAATGGAGTGTGGCAAAATGGAAGACTGTTCTGTGGTCAGACGAGTCACGATTCGAAGTTCTTTTTGGAAATCTGGGACGCCATGTCATCCAGACCAAAGAGGACAAGGACAACCCAAGTTGTTATCAACGCTCAGTTCAGAAGCCTGCATCTCTGATGGTATGGGGTTGCATGAGTGCGTGTGGCATGGGCAGCTTGCATGTCTGGAAAGGCACCATCAATGCAGAAAAATATATTCAGGTTCTAGAACAACATATGCTCCCATCCAGACATCATCTCTTTCAGGGAAGACCCTGCATTTTTCAACAAGATAATGCCAGACCACATTCTGCATCAATCACAACATCATGGCTGCGTAGGAGAAGGATCCGGGTACTGAAATGGCCAGTCTGCAGTCCAGATTTTTCACCTATAGAGAACATTTGGCACATCATAAAGAGGAAGGTGCAACAAAGAAGGCCCAAGACGATTGAAAAGTTTGAGGCCTGTATTAGACAAGAATGGAAGAGCATTCCTATTTCTAAACTTGAGAAACTGGTCTCCTCGATCCCCAGACGTCTGAGTGTTGTAAGAAGAAGGGGAGATGCCACACAGTGGTGAAAATGGCCTTGTCCCAACTTTTTGGGGATTTGTTGACACGATGAAATTCTGATTCAACATATTTTTCCCTTAAAATGGTACATTTTCTCAGTTTAAACTTTTGTTCCGTGATTTATGTTCTATTCTGAATAAAATATTAGAAGTTGGCACCTCCACATCATTGCATTCAGTTTTTATTCACGATTTGTATAGTGTCCCAACTTTTTTGGAATCCGGTTTGTAAAAGAATATGGCATTGGCGGACATCGCCATATGTTTGCATGCTCGGTGAACCGCGAACGAGCAAAATTCGCAGCGGCACGACCGCCGGGCGAACCACAAGGCCATCTCTAGTGGTAATACATGCTCAGTTTCATCCTTCAACTGCTACCAGCTATAGTTACTGTTAGAAGCTGTGACAGTTAGTGAGAGCGGTTAGTAATTCTGCACTGTAATGGCATGCTTCATAGTTAGCCAAGGGTTCTTCTCTTTCACTAACAGTCTCCATAAGATGGTCGTATGTCACATCAGTAGGGAACAAGTGTAACACTGTACTCTACTGGAACCTCTGTGCCTGCCTACTTGCATGCTCCACCCTAATGGTGGCCCACAACTGGACTTGTCCAGGACCTGTGCATGCAGAGAATAAAGCATACTACAAAGCGTCCATCAAACTAGCACATGCATTACTGCTTTTATTTAAAAAGAAATTTGGGTAACCATAGGGTAAGCCATGGCCAACCATTTTTAAGTGCTCACTGTTAGAGAACGTTACATTACCATCAGCACCATGGACAGTACACTTTCATGAGCTCTTTAGGGCAAGGTGCCTTAGAAAAATGGAACTGAGAATTAGAGACAGAGCGTGCAGAGGGAAAAAAATAGTAAAAAATGCAGGATACAAGTCACATAATGCTCAATTATTGTGCTGCTACTTGTGCTACTACACACATACAACAGCTGAAAAGTCGCCTGAGATGACACTATAATGTCCACAGTAGAATCCTTCATAAACTAATACACACTGTACACAAATATTGGTGACAGCTATAACTTAACAGTTTTTAGCTGAACTGCTCTGAAGGGGTTTTGTGAATACTAGGCCCCCTCAAGGGCACTCCTAGATGTATGCCTTATTAATTTTAGCTGTGTACTTGTGTCATGTTCCCATTCACCGACCCCAAACAGAGAACTTGAAAATGGTGAGAAATGAGGTATATTAGAGAGTTGCATATGCCTAATAGGACATACGGAAAGTGGTTGTCTTCATGAATCCTTTTTGCATTTTGCAAAGAATAAAAGTCATCATGACCAATTCATAGGAAACAAGTACCATGTTTAAGGGTATGTTCACACACAGAAATTACTGCAACTGAAAATACATTATATTCATTTAGTTTTCTGCAGAGAAAGCAACTCTATAAACCACCTTCAGATGAACAAGCCAGTCACACATATGGATATACCCTCACAGCCAAATCCAAAGCAGCAACTTAAAATAAACCATGGAAAAAAACATTCACCCATTAGAAAAATAGCAAACATGCAAACAATATAGTAATGTAATTATATAATATCTTCATCAAACTATCTATTGGATAATAGACCTTACTGGGTGATTTCCTATCCCTTGCTAATATTTCTGCTACTGTTTAGCTATATGCATTTGACAACATCATCTCCAGGCTTATCTCTTAATAGCAGTTCGGTTACAATAGATTTTGAGGATACAATGTCTTATATCTCATAAAAAGTTGATTCCAGGTATCACACACACTTCACTCTCAGAAGAAATGAAATTTCACTATTGTCATAAAAATAAATGTACATTCAAAAAAGTAATTTTTAACATTTTACAAAAGAGAATAAAAACCCAATGGCAACAACCAGTAATCAAGACAATAAAATCCAGGGCACTGTTCACAGTGCTGAATTTTACAATTTCAAAAGCCTGACTGCTATTTGCAATTGAAAAATGGCAGACCTTTGCTACTGATTAGAAATGAAACACATTTGCAAATACTCATGAATAAAAATAGCTTACTAGTTTGTATATGCAGCTCTTATGCAGACTTTTATATCTTCATGGTTACAGACTACAAACAGATTCTGTGTAGTCAGATCCTCAAGTCATGGTCTCCTATGTGAGGGATAAGAAGGGAACAAATGAAAGAGTGTCTGCCCTTATAAAAAGAAATAAAAAAACTTTGAATTTGACTTTCTATAAACAAAGGTATATCATGATGCAATAGTAATATTCTTGTACCATCCTCCATAAATATGGCAAATTCATAAGGTGCTTGTCACATTTAAACCACATGTGGCAGATATTCCATTTTCAGTGTAATGTAAGTGAGTATTTTAAAACATGACCCACCCTGTGCATCTTATTCCAATGTTTCAGCATGTCATAGAGACACGTTAGGAGACATCAGTCAAAATGTCAAGTCAAGGAAGCACCCAAAAACGAAATAGAGACCTGAAAATCTCCAAACTCCGAGCAGGTAAACATTTTTTTAGCTCATATGTCCGAATGACAAGGGCATCTGCATAGCAATTTATTTGTGCTATTTATTGTTAAAAAGACAGAAAATGTATTTTAAGGTGGCACTCACATGTAAATGACATGCACTGCACAACGAGGACTCATTTCCATACAATGTTGCAGTCCGTACAGGTCCTATTTCATTGTATCCACACTCAAAACAGTGCCTGCAAGAGGTAGGGGATAAGGTGGTTTACATGGCACTAATGTTGCACCTTCAAAAATGTGCAGAATTTGATTTTTTGTAATTGTTCTGAAGTGGTTACATCATGCCATGTTTAGTAAGGTTGCCTTTGCAATACACATTCGGAGAATCACTCTCCTATGCATCTTTTTTCCTAAAAATGCAAAAAGATTAATAGTATAAAAAAAACAAGGATACATTCTCTAAGAAAGAAAGCCCCACATTTACTACTCACAAAAAGTTAGGGATATTTGGCTTGTGGGTGAAATTTCAGGATGAACCTAAAATGCACTCTCACCTTTACTGGTGAACTTAATGTGACTTTCTGTAAACTTTTCAATGCAAATGTCCAACTGTTCAATGTTTCTGTACTTTTTGAACAACTTGCTGTTCTCTAACAAGGAGCTTAATGGCAAAATTCACAACAAGTGCTTGATCCATGAATCACCCAATACATTTTCTGGTTCACTTAGAATTGGTATTTAAACAGTCCTTCTCATCATGCTGTTCACATTTTGACATCATGAGACCAAGACAACCTAACAATTGATCAACAGTACCTTGCCATTACAAGGCTTCAAGCAGGATGTTCTCAAACAGAAGTGGCTACTGAGCTTAGAGTGTCACAATGTGTCATCAGCAGTTTGCAACAGAGATACAGATAGACTGGAAGAGTCACAGAAAGGCATAGAAGTGGACGTCCTTTTGCCACATCTCACACTAATGACCGGATGATGAATGCCATACAACTCCAGGCACATTTAAGGGAGGTGAGTGGCACCCAAGTACTAGGGATTTCTGAATATAAAGAAAGTAAAATAACATTACTTTTATGTAAAGATTCAACTCAGCAGCAGCAAATTAAATTGAGAGACAGCAATTCAGATTCATATTATAGTAGGTCATATATATTATAGTATTTAATGCTGATGTATTAAAGATTTTCAACTTACATGAATGGACCAAAAATATAATCAGATGCCATATCCCTCCCCTTATTCATCGTAACATCCAAAGGTCTATACTAAGTTGGTCTAGAAAATGGGCACAGAAGAAGGCACCTTACCTGCCTCTTGTTGCTGGGGATCAGTCGCCATTTAGCAAAATTTGAAAAGGAATACCAAGGGATAAGTTAAAAGGACATAGTTCTTTGGTGAAGTATCTGCCATGTAAAAGTGGTCTTATGCAGATATTCTCTCCCAGGTACCCTATGGTGGCAGATGATGGAACTCCTATTGCCTCCATACAGTCAATGCACATGCCTTTGCTGCATGCATGATACCTAAAACTGTCTTTTATTTTATCTCACAAAATGTGTCACTGATTTCCCTGAAATCTGATCACTCCCATTATAATTTATATTGACACCTTTTTCTGGGAAGTCTTTATCACCTACTGACTCCAATTAGAATAATGGAATCCGACTGGCTTGATCCAAAACTAAGGAACAAAAGGGTGACCCCTATTTAAGCCCTGAAACTCTCCCTGTCTTCTCAGCCCATGCAAAGATCTCTATGATAGAAAATTGCATGCCCTCGTGCCTCGACTGTATAACACCTGAACACCCTATAATAGTGAGGGGACACGACCACCGGCTCCCTACACTTAATACATAGGGAGTCAGGGTCACCTAGGATCAAGGAAAAAGGAAAACACAAATAAATGAACAGACTTATCTGTAGAAGCTTCAGTTGCAGTTTGCAGCATGAGCACACTCCAGGAAGTTGTATATGTTCCCCCTTCCTTGCAGCTTGGCCAGTGAGACTCCTGTTCCTCCGTATCCAGAAGGAACAGGTCGTCTTACCCTGCTCCTAGTTTAGGGCCACCCTGAGGGCTAGCAGGGACTTCAAGGTTCCGGAGTATGAGACCTCCTACCATCAGTGTCGGCTTATACAGCTAGGAGTCAGGGTCAGATTAGGGATGCGATTAGGAGGTGACCTGCTCCCTAATTCTGTCGTCCTGGTTGAGCAACGACCACTATCTTCTGTCATCGCACGGCTGAGGGTTTTCCCCATCCTCAGCCATGACACCATGTTGGTTATCACTTATAATATTATTTACAGTCACATACTCCTGTATATTGTCCCTTAAGAGTCCTTCAAATATTTTTCCCACAGCAGAAGTTAAACTAACTGGTTTATAATTACCTGTTGAGGACCTAGATTATTTTTTGAATATGGGCACCACATTTGCCTTGCGTCAATCACTTGGCACTGTGTTAGTACCTACAGAATCTATAAAAATTATAAACAGGGGCACAGCAATGAATGAACTGAGCTCTTTTAGCACTCTTGGGTATAATCCATCTGGACCTGGAGCCTTGTTCACATTTACCTCATTTTCACTTATCTTGGAACATATCTACAGTTAGCCAATTGAGTATATTACTGGATGAACTACCAGTCCCAGCACCACAGATATCAGCTCCCTTATCTTCTTTTGTTTATACAGAGCTAAAAAAATAACATTTAGTAACGCCACCTTTTCCTTATCTTCAGTAACTAATCCTCCTTCACCATTATATAGGGTACCTACCTGCTCAGACCTTAATTTTTTAGCATTTATTTTTTTAAATAATTTTTGGGGATTTGTTTTGCTCTCTTTTGCCACCTGCTGTTCGTTTTGTATTTTTGCTAATTTTATCTCCTTTCTACAGATTTTATTAAGCCCTTTGTAAACTTCAAACCCTACATCTGACCCCTCAGATTTGTATTTTTCAAATGCCCTTTTTTGGTCTTTTATTGCTCTTTTTACAGTAGCTGTAAGCCATGGGGGGTTTAATTTTAGCCATTTATACTTGTTACCTAAAGGAAAACATTTTTTAATGCAATTACTAAATGTGGATTTAAAGCTCTATGTCACGGAAGGTGTACAGAAAACTAGAAGACACGAAATGAAGATCCGACTGACTGGATCCAAAACTAAGGAACCAAAGGGAGAGCCCTGCAACAGACCTGGCTCTCTCCCTAACTGCTCAGCCTATGCAAAAATCTCAATAGTAGATGATCGCATATCCTCGTTCCTCAACTGTATAACTCCTGAACACCCTATAATAGTGAGGGGACACGACCACCGGCTCCCTACACTTGATACGGAGGGAGTCAGGGTCACCTGGGATCCAGCAAACAGGAAAACACAAATGAATGAACAAAACTTATCTGTAGAAGACTCAGTAGTAGCATACAGCATGCACACACTCCAGGAAGTTGTATAAACCGCAAAGTGATGCAGTATGGGAAGGGATTTAAAGGGATGCAATCAGTGCAACTACCTGACAGCTGAGAGAGGCTAACAAGATGAGAAAACGAAAGCAAACAAAAGGAACAGAGTTTGCTTCTTATAGTTTAGGGGAAATATAATTATATTGTGGTCACTATTACCTAGTGTTTCTCAAACAGTAACATTTCCAACAAGCTCTGCATCATTACAAATTACCAGATCCAACAGAGTATTGCCCCTAGTGGGAGCTTCTACAAACTGGCCCATAAAGTGGTCATGCAGCGAGTTGAGGAATCTTCTCCCTTTTGTGGTTGAGGCAGAACCATGACCCCAGTCAATCTCTGGGAAGTTAAAATCTCCCATTCTGACCACTGTACCAGCCTGTGCATAAATAAGTATTATTTTTTCAGTGTTTATATCCCTTTGAAATTCCACCCATAGGATTTCAACATCCTCACCATCTTCACCCACAATTTCCTCTTTCACACTTGTCTTCAGATCACTCCTCACATACAGGCACACGCCACCACCTTTTCTATTGACCCTGTCTTTTCTAAATAATGTAAAACCCTCAATATTTACAGCCCAGTCATGTGAAGAGTCCAACCATGTCTCAGCCACACCAACTACATCTATGTGTTCTTCTAGTACCATAGCCTCCAGCTCCCACATTTCCTAGCTAGACTTCTGGCATTTGTGAAAATACATTTTAAATTACTATTACCTGTAAAGTGAATATCCAGGATTTTTTTGTTACCTTGGTTGATGTTTGTCTGTAACAGGTTCTTGTTACCAGCAGTTCTATTTTTCATCAGTGTATAGTTCTGCCCAGTCTTTTCCCTACTTTTATTACCAACCCCAGCCCCCACTAAATCCCCACTGTCCCCTCCTATATCTCACTATCTACACTATCTACCCTCTTATTAGTATGACCCCCACCCTCCCCCCAGATCCTAGTTTAAAAGCTCCTCCAGCTTTCTAACCATTTATTCCCCATGGGCAATTGCACCCTCCCCATTAAGGTGCAGCCCTTCCTTACTGTAGACAGAGCCTGTAACCGACCGAGAAGTCGGCCCAGTTCTCCATTAACCCAAACCCTTCCTTCCTGCACCAGCTTCTGAGCCACTTATTTAACTCCCTAAGCTCCAGTTGTCTCTCTGGTGACGCTCATGGCACTGGTAGTATTTCTGAAACCACTACCTTCGAGGTCCTGGACTTGAGCTTCTCTCCTAGTTCCCTAAAATAAGTTTTAAGGGCCTTCCATCTCCCACTGACTTTGTCATTTGTGCCAATGTGTACCATAACATTAACGCACCATGCCGTATATGTCACGATCAGTGTGGGGAAAAAAATCCACACGAAACACAGGAGGGAAGGGGAACAGTAACTGGGCCTGGAAACTAGGGAAGGAACAGGTCACCTCCTAAACAACCCTAATCCAGGCCCTAACTACCTATCAATATGAATAGACCTTGAAGTTAGGAATATTCATATGCTGTATACCTAGGCCCTTATATCCCTTAAAGGCCCTGGAATGAGGTTAGGACCATAGACAACCCATTCCTCCCCAGATGCACGAATGGAAGTCTCTGTCTCAGGCCCAGATACAAACTACAGGGAATATAACAAATACAAAACAATAAGAAAAGACACAACTTATCTGAAAGTTGAAAACTGGCAACTCCTGAAGCACCACAGAGTACTACCGACCAGCTAGAAAAAAGACAGGAAGAAAATCTATAAGCCGCACCTCTAAGAGTGAGAAGCCGCTACTTATGGAAAAAGTAAATTACCAACAAGCAACACCTGAAGTAAGGGGTGTGGCCTTCACCAAAACACAGACACAATAAGATCCACAGTGAACTTGTAAATTTAACCCACGAGTTGCCAGTCTCTCAGATATCCTGGTACCTGCCACAGGAATGTCCATGACAGTATATTTATGGCATGAAGATGGCATGGCTCAAGAACAGAGCCGCCACCATCAGCAGCGGGTGTCAGCTGTAACAAAGTTGATTCCCCACTGCAATAGCCAAGATCAGTGCTAGCACTGATCATGGCTGTTTAATTCCTTAGATGCTGTAGTTCATAGCAACAGCATCTAATAGGTTTTGTAAGGGATCGCTCTCTCACAGGGGATTGCAATCACAGACTTCTCTTCTAACAACAGGGTTCAAGTCCAAATTGTGCTTTATTTTGTCACTTGAGCACCAGCACAAACATAAACCAAAAATAAACACCTGCCCATCTGGGCACTAGTTAATACAGAGGTCTTCTCCCTGACTCACCTCTAAAGCGCAGTTTACCCACAGGGTCTCAGGCTCCAAACCTTAGCAGGTGAGCTCACCAAACATAAGTCCAGGGGAGAGATCCGGCTTCACTAACAGCCCACCTGGCTGTGACCACACAAGCCTCTCAGGCTTCCCTCTCTGTAGGGTCACTTCCGCTCCCCCGGACTCATACACAGAGGGTTGATTTATCCCTTTTTGATTAACCCAGCTGGCCACACCTGGGGCCAGGGGACCTTTAATGGATTAGGGGAGTGGACTGGAAGACTCCCACTAGCAACCTGTCTCACAGTCCAAAGAAATCCAGCCCATACAACTTTAAATAAAAAACAGCTCCAGCAATTATGCCTTGCTGAAGCCATACCATTTCTGGATTTCAGTTCTCACCCAGCTAAACTGAAAAACCGGGTGAGATACACACCCCCACCCTCTACCAGGCACTTTACTGTACACATTATCACATATCCCCCCTCTTCTCCAGACCGGAGGAGGTCTGGGCATTTCTCCACATCATACCATGCCCTCTGGAAGATGTGGCCAGTGTCACATTTTTTCCTTTATTCTGCCACACCTAGGCCAGCAGAGCTCGGTTTGTCACAAACCCAGATTTTCTACCTAGTAGATATTATCTAATGGACTCCAGTGCCCATCTAATGGCCAGACACTCTCATAATCTTTTACGAGTGATGATGATACGCTCTCGCACTCTTTGTCTCTCTATTTTATCAAAAGCTTGCATCTCTCTTTTTTCTCTACTCTCAGCGTTTCGATCTTGGCTTCTGGAACTTCTTTCAGAAGATATTTTTTTCCAAACGACAGGCTCTCCCTTTAACTTCCCTGGCTCTTGCACATGCTCATGGCCTTTCTTGGACTGCTGCAGCTCTTGACTGATCTGTTTGCACATTTGCTCCCAGCCATGGTCGTGTCCATACACTTTCTCCTTTGCTTTGCAGAGCTCCTTCAGCAGAGCATGCTTGCCCCCGCTCACTTCTTTAAAATGCATCTGGTTCACTTCATCTATGGCATCTTGCAGTTTCTCTTCCAGGGACCTCAATTTTGTCTCAACTTCTTTTTTGACAGTTCTTTCAGCATTTCTGCTTCCGGATTTGCAAGTTCTGGAACGATCAAAAGTTCCATTTCCACGCACTTCCTTCTCTTCTGCAGTGGTTTTTTTCAGGTATGGCGGCAGTTTCAGGGTCCTCTGCTTCTTCAGTGGCTTTTCCACTTTGGCAGACTCTCCTTCAGCTTCTTCTTTGATCTCTGCAGCGTCTGAGGGTTTCTCCCACTCCAACTCATCGGCCTTAGCTTCTTCAGCCTTCATCTCTTTGTTGTCTCCAATCTCTTAGCTAGCCTTCTCATTCTTCTTGGACATGGCATCATATACTTGCACTCTTAACTCCTCCCTTTCTTTCTTATCGAGGTTGGAGGCACTGAGGATATTGGGGTCCTTATCAGACTCTTCATCTTCCTTTTCTGGAATTCCACAGAATTTCTACAAGCTATACTTTTTCACCTTCTCTGCATATTGCCATTTCCTTTCAAGTCTCATACCTTAATCCACTGCTGATCAACTGCACTCCAGAACTTCCGTCTCTGATGACGCTCCAGTTAAATCTGGAAATGAGTTAGAGGTAAAGTGCATCATTGATGTCAATGCATCAACCCACCAGGGAATTCTATTTGTGGTCTGAACCAAAGAGTCCATGCCGTCCATTTTGCCTCTTCTGAAAGGCAGGGCTACTAGAGTACTCCATACTGCTCCATTCTGTGCTCTGTTGAAGGCCATCCCTGCTTCCCACTGCTCGCACCTTAGGGCCAATGCATACACATGCTAATCATCCATTTCCAATTGCAGCATTCCCTGATGTATATAAGGTGCCCTCCTCTACTAGCTTGTCTAGTCCTGTGCCATTGAATTGTTCTGGCCTCCCATGCCAAACCTCTGTCTGTATCCCGGATTGACCCTGTGATACCTGCCTTGACCGCTGACTGATCACCACATTGTGCCACCTGCCCTGGCCTACAGCCTGAGTACTGTACTGTAGTCCTGATCTCAGCTTGTCCACAGACCATGCTCTTGCATGTCCCTTTGGTGCCACTCACTATCTTGGCCCAGCTGTGTCAACAGCCTCTGGACAGAGGTTACTCTTGTAGGAAGCGGCTTGGTAGCCCCTGCAGCAAAGTCCAGATTACCATACAGGAGTCAAAGGGTAAAAAGTAGGAGTCAACCTTGACAACCTCCTCAGGAGTAGCCCCAAGCCAAATCTGTTCAATGTGCACAGTAGTTCCACACATGCTGTGTTACAATAGAGTTGGCTTCAGGTAGTGTAGGCTGCATGCCTCTATGCTAGCTTCAATTTAACAATGTTACAATGTATGGTTATTAGATTACTGGAGGTGAGTGTTTTGCCTTAAAAAGAGGAAAACTGTCTTGTACCCCATGGAGGGGGATGGTTTCACAGTAGAATAGGCTGAAGAGTCTTAAAAGCTATGTTTGTTACTATGTTCTGCTGTTATATTCCTTTTCTAAAGGGATCCTGTCCAGATGAAAAGGGGCTGTGTAATCGAGAACTTTTTGATTAAGTATGAAAGTTTATTTTCTATTTTTCAAAGATTCATTTTTTAGATATGTCTAATGTCTTAGCAGCTGCAAATATAAACATATACAATACGTGCATAATCCTGGAAGACCAAGGAGCCTATAAGGACCAGGATTGCAGCGCTGGCCCAATAAGCAACATTTAATAAGTTTGGTACCAATGAAAAGGGGGGAAATGAAAAATATATATACAGGGAGTGCAGAATTATTAGGCAAGTTGTATTTTTGAGGATTAATTTTATTATTGAACAACAACCATGTTCTCAATGAACCCAAAAAACTCATTAATATCAAAGCTGAATATTTTTGGAAGTAGTTTTTAGTTTGTTTTTAGTTTTAGCTATTTTAGGGGGATATCTGTGTGTGCAGGTGACTATTGCTGTACATAATTATTAGGCAACTTAACAAAAACAAATATATACCCATTTCAATTTTTTATTTTTACCAGTGAAACCAATATAACATCTCAATATTCACAAATATAAATTTCTGACATTCAAAAACAAAACAAAAACAAATCAGTGACCAATATAGCCACCTTGCTTTGCAAGGACACTCAAAAGCCTGCCATCCATGGATTCTGTCAGTGTTTTGATCTGTTCACCATCAACATTGCGTGCAGCAGCAACCACAGCCTCCCAGACACTGTTCAGAGAGGTGTACTGTTTTCCCTCCTTGTAAATCTCACATTTAATGATGGACCACAGGTTCTCAATGGGGTTCAGATCAGGTGAACAAGGAGGCCATGTCATTAGATTTTCTTCTTTTATACCCTTTCTAGCCAGCCACGTTGTGGAGTACTTGGACGCGTGTGATGGAGCATTGTCCTGCATGAAAATCATGTTTTTCTTACCTTGCAGACTTCTTCCTGTACCACTGCTTGAAGAAGGTGTCTTCCAGAAACTGGCAGTAGGACTGGGAGTTGAGCTTGACTCCATCCTCAACCCAAAAAGGCCCCACAAGCTCATCTTTGATGATACCAGCCCAAACCAGTACTCCACCTCCACCTTGCTGGCGTCTGAGTCGGACTGGAGCTCTCTGCCCTTTACCAATCCAGCCATCTGGCCCATCAAGACTCACTCTCATTTCATCAGTCCATAAAACCTTAGAAAAATCAGTCTTGAGATATTTCTTGGCCCAGTCTTGACGTTTCAGCTTGTGTGTCTTGTTCAGTGGTGGTAGTCTTTCAGCCTTTCTTACCTTGGCCATGTCTCTGAGTATTGTACACCTTGTGCTTTTGGGCACTCCAGTGATGTTGCAGCTCTGAAATATGGCCAAACTGGTGGCAAGTGGCATCTTGGCAGCTGCACGCTTGACTTTTCTCAGTTCATGGGCAGTTATTTTGCGCCTTGGTTTTTCCACACGCTTCTTGCGACCCTGTTGACTATTTTGAATGAAACGCTTGATTGTTCGATGATCGCGCTTCAGAAGCTTTGCAATTTTAAGAGTGCTGCATCCCTCTGCAAGATATCTCACTATTTTTGACTTTTCTGAGCCTGTCAAGTCCTTCTTTTGACCCATTTTGCCAAAGGAAAGGAAGTTGCCTAATAATTATGCACACCTGATATAGGGTGTTGATGTCATTAGACCACACCCCTTCTCATTACAGAGATGCACATCACCTAATATGCTTAATTGGTAGTAGGCTTTCGAGCCTATACAGCTTGGAGTAAGACAACATGCATAAAGAGGATGATGTGGTCAAAATACTAATTTGCCTAATAATTCTGCACTCCCTGTGTATATATATATATATATATATAAAAATTATATTTTGAACCTCACAAAAAAAAAGGATTTGTGTGAAATTGGAAAACGAAAGTATTTGTTTGTAGGTAGGTGCTTTTGAGGTGTATCTGCACTTCTGATAGCAGGCACAGCCACAGGTCCTGTCTCCTCTCTCTGTCTGTCAGCTGCCCTGCTCCTCTCTATTCTACACAACACACTAGGGCAAGAGAAGTCATATGAGGTGACAAACATGGGAAATTGCCTGTCTTTCTGGGCTGTAAATATGTCTGGCCTCCTCTGTTGACATCACATATGTCGGGCTTAATCAGCTTGTCATGTAAATTGGCACCACGTTTGTATGCCATCAGTGGCGGTTTCTCAAATTCACTTACTGAAGGGAGGCCACTATGTAAAATATGCCATTCCTTTCTCAAGATCTGTGCAATATCTGTACGGGATCCGTCCCATATTCCTGTTCCTAGGAGAAGCCTGAAAAGTGGACACCCTGTCAGCCAAGGAGATCCGGGCCCTCGATCTGTGTAGCAGCCTGCCTGGATATTTTCTCTTAGCAAATTTATTGCACATCTCATCAATGCGGTTTGCGAACACGTCATCATCTGACACTACTCGTCTCACACGTAGCATCTGGCATGTATCAGTATACTTGAGAAAGGCTACTGCGTAGCCGAAACGTCGTATTGCTATGTGTGTGCACTCTTGGTTCCCAATAAAAGTCACACTGGACATGCTGCTGTGAAATCTTCTGTTATCTACTACTACACGTGGGACGGCGGTGGATTGGTGGTGCCATCACGGCTGATGCATTCCGGATAGGTCAGAAGGTCCATTTTGTGCTGCTCTACAACTACTTCTTATCACAGGGGTGTGGGTAAAGTCAGTGGTGCATCATCCCCTCCCCCTCTTTGTGACATAGTGGTTTTCTTACGGCTACACAGCTGTTCAGTCCCAATCCCTTGAGTTCCCTTTGCATTTTACCTGTGGAAATGCTCTTACTTTCACTATTAAACATAGCCCTGAGTTCTACTGTTGTTTTTCTTCGATTTGATTTCACCAAATGTTTAAATGATCGCCGATCGCGATCATTCAGGATTTTTTTCCCACCACATTCCTTCCTCGAATACGATGGGTCCCCACTATCCTTCCAGTTTTTAATAATGCGTTGGACAGTTCTTAACCTAATTTTAGTAGTTTCTGCAATCTCCTTAGATGTTTTCTCTGCTTGATGCAGGCCAATGATTTGACCCTTCTCAAACAGACTAACATCTTTTCCACGACCACGAGGTGTCAGGTGTGCCTAATAATTATGCACACCTGATATAGGGTGTTGATGTCATTAGACCACACCCCTTCTCATTACAGAGATGCACATCACCTAATATGCTTAATTGGTAGTAGGCTTTCGAGCCTATACAGCTTGGAGTAAGACAACATGCATAAAGAGGATGATGTGGTCAAAATACTCATTTGCCTAATAATTCTGCACGTAGTGTAGATACACTGACCCCTTTAAGGCTGCACAGTGCTTTTGGCCAACAATGTGTCGTGCAACCAAGGATCACAGCAGCACAATGCTGCAATGCACTGAGTTAAAATGAACAGGGTCACATTGTGACCTTCAAGTTTCTTACAATCACAATCAGAAAGTCGCAAGAAATTCAGCAGGTTGGATTTTTAGTGACTGTTCTGTCATGGCCCCATTTACTTTTACTAGTTGTGATGTAGTGTAGCCTTGCTGCAGTCTTTGGCTGCACAATGTGTGTTGCAGCCACAGCCATCTTGTGGTGCCAGCCTTAGGGCCTATTTAGTGTTGAGCCATATGTGTTTTGCAGTTTGCAAATTGCGGATCTGCAAAACACAGTAACTGGCCGCATGCGTCCTATGATAGAAAATGCCTATTCTTGTCTGCAATTGTGGACAAGAATAGGACATGTTCTATCTTTTTTGAGGGGCCGTGGAACAGAATAATGGATGCGGGAAACACGCAGTGTGCTGTCTGCATCTCTTGCAGCCCCATTGAAATGAATGGGTCCACACCCGTTCCGCAAAATTGCAGAACGGATGCGGACCCGTTCATACAGCCGTCTTAATGGGCCCTTACACCCATACTGGACTTTCATATGTGCAGTTGCTCTTTTTCACACATGCTCACGGGCACTCTTACATACACACATTTATACACATGCAGGCACTTTTACGTACACACACTGTCATACATGCAGGCAGAAGAATATCACAGACAACCTCATATTGCAATCAATGAAAAGTTTATTCTTTTAGAGTGGAAAGCCAACAAGCTTGATAGGTAAAAGTAACAGTGAGCAGTCTTGTAAATCAGTATACAAAGGTTTATTCTTATAGTCCTATATCCAGTCGCCACACATGATGCTTCAGCATCTTTTGTATTAAGGCAACCACTATCTCTCACCTTTGGCTCAGGGCTGAACCCACTTTATCTCACAGTTATGATACCTGGTAACACCTTTGCAGACAGTCTTGTTATGAGCCACCCTCTTAGTGTCCAGGGTCCTTCTCACTCCTGGGACCTCATTCATGACCCTCTAGCAAGGGACTATGACTGAGACAGCCTGGTGCTTCATTCTACCATGGAAAGAGCCTGCCAGGGGTGCACCTAGCCTTTCTGCTGCCTGAGGCAAAAATTGAACTGGCACCACCCCCCAGGATCCACTGGATGACTTCTTATTCTAATTCCTCTCCTTAGACCTACTGTTAAAGACAATTGTGGACATTACATACAGCGCTACAAAACATACAAGATATAGCAGTGCCCGTCATTAGAGCAGTGCCTGTGTGAGTGGCACGTCCTGATAGTGAGGCAAGTCTTTTACTAGCGCATTGAGTACTGCGCTATCACTATACTTTTTCAGATCAACGCTCCCCGCTTTCCTCTAGATAGTGCCGCCCGCGGCGGCCGCTTTACCTCGCCTCATTAAAGGTGCACCTCTGGTGCGTGGGTATCTCACTTTAACTTCACAGCAGCACTGGCCGCTTCCCTGGGATTGTTACTAGGCCTCATTCCTCCCTGTCAGTTTCTCTCTAGACCACACAGGGCATTTCCATGTCAGCACTTGTCTTGTTGCCTCTACTACTCAGTGGCGTCTCTAGCTTTCAAATTTTGGGGGGGCACACTGGGGGCCAGGACAAAAGTAGGGGGGGGGCAGCTATAACAACAATACATTTACACAAGTACGCTTAGAAATGGTGCAATACTTTACCCAATACCTAAAACCGCAACAGGGAAGAAAAGTCCAGCTGTCTGTGGATGACACTTTTATAGAGAGGGGGATCTGTGGATGACACTGCTATGGGGGGGTCTGTGGATGCCACATACCGTATATAGCATCTTATGCTATATGTGTCATCCACAGATCCACCCCATGACAGTGTCATCCCCATTTCCCCCTCCATAACAGTGTCATCCACAGATCTCCCTCCCCGCCTCTCACAGGAGTGTACATATATAACAAACATATTTCACATGAACACTTACAGTTACTTGGCTTGGCCCTTGGGGATCTCGGACACCACTTCAACACTTGGCCGGGGGCTCGGCGGAGCTGATGTTGTGTTTTATCCTAATGAGAAAGATTTCATAATAAGGATTTGGAGAAGGGGCAGAGGGATAGCAGAGCAGAGAGAGGCCGGTGATGCTACTAGGGGGTCATACCATGGGGGAGTAATAAAGCCCACCATAATGTCCTCTCCAGTAGAAATAATTCTCCTTATAATGTGACAGTGCAAAAAATACCCCCTTATGCCCCTAGTTGAGCTAATGTCCCCCATAATGTGCCAGTATAAAATACCCCTATATAGTGCCCCCAGTGAATGCCTCCATAGTGCTCCTCTCCCCCCTTCCTGCTAGTGCCCCCCCATAATGTACCAGTATAAAATGCCCCATATATCGTGCCCCAGTAAGAAATAAGCTCCGAGTCCTCTCTACAAATGCTCGCAGTTTAGGTAAAAATAATCAATGAACTTGGGTCAATAATGGCATCTGAGAATGTAGATTTAGTGGCTGTTACGGAGACATGGTTTAATGAAAGAAATGACTGGGACATAACCATACCAGGGTACTCTTTATACAGAAGAGACAGAGAAGGCAAGAAAGGAGGAGGAGTGGCCCTGTATGTGAAAGATAGCATTAAATCTAACCTAATACAAGTTGGTGAGGCCAACATAGAGTCAGTTTGGGTTACGTTGCAATTTGCTAATCATGCAGTAACTCGTGTAGGTGTGATATATAGACCACCTGATCAAGTTAAAGAACTAGATGATCTACTAGTTGAAGAAATAGCTAAAATGACAATGAAAGGAGAAGTTATCATTATGGGAGATTTCAATCTTCCAGATATAAACTGGAAAACCAAAATAGCAAGTTCTACCAGGAGTACAGATATTCTAAATTCCCTACTGGGGTTATCCCTACAACAAATGGTTGAGGAGCCAACCCGGAGGGAGGCCATTTTGGATTTGATATTCACAAATGGGGATTCGGTATATGATGTCATTGTCGGCGAAACCTTGGGATCTAGTGATCACCAGTCAGTGTGGTTTAATATAAGAACTGTGAAAGAGTCCCACCACACAAAAACAAAAGTTTTAGATTTTAGAAAAACAGACTTTTCAAAAATGAAATTAGTCATAAATGAGTCCTTATCAGACTGGAACGGATTACATGGAGTCCAGGAGAAATGGGACTACTTAAAAGGTGCATTATTGAAGGCAACAGAAAATTGCATTAGACTTGTCAGTAAAAGCAAAAAAAGGAAGAGACCACTGTGGTACTCAGCAGAAGTGGCCCAAATCATTAAAAATAATGCTCGCTCATCACTAATCTTCAGCAAAGTAACAGATTGGTGGTTTCCTAGTAATGGTTCTAGTCCAGGCGCCCTTACCAACATATGAATGGAAATGTAGCCTCCAACCCCTACCAGCCCAGTACAAGTGCCACAGTGTGTCCTAATTAGAGTTGAGCGAACACCTGGATGTTCGGGTTCGAGAAGTTCGGCCGAACTTCACGGAAATGTTCGGGTTCGGGATCCGAACCCGACCCGAACTTCGTCCCGAACACCATTGAAGTCAATGGGTGACCCGAACTTTTCGGCACTAAAAAGGCTGTAAAACAGCCCAGGAAAGGGCTAGAGGGCTGCAAAAGGCAGCAACATGTAGGTAAATCCCCTGCAAACAAATGTGGATAGGGAAATGAATTAAAATAAAAATAAATAAAAATGAACCAATATATATTGGAGAGAGGTCCCATAGCAGAGAATCTGGCTTCACGTCACCCACCACTGTAACAGTCCATTGTCATATATTTAGGCCCTGGCACCCAGGCAAAGGAGAGAGGTCCCGTAACAGAGAATCTGGCTTCATGTCAGCAGAGAATCAGTCTTCATGTCATAGCAGAGAATCAGGCTTCACGTCACCCAACACTGTAACAGTCCATTGTCAGATATTTAGGCCCAGGCAGAGGAGAGAGGTCCCGTAACAGAGAATCTGGCTTCATGTCAGCAGAGAATCAGTCTTTATATCATAGCAGAGAATCATGCTTCACGTCACCCAACACTGTAACAGTCCATTGTCAGATATTTAGGCCCAGGCACCCAGGCAGAGGAGAGAGGTCCCGTAACAGAGAATCTGGCTTCATGTCAGCAGAGAATCAGTCTTCATATCATAGCAGAGAATCATGCTTCACGTCAGCCACCACTGTAACAGTCCATTGTCATAAATTTAGGCCCCGGCACCCAGGCAGAGGAGAGAGGTCCCGTAACAGAGAATCTGGCTTCATGTCAGCAGAGAATCAGTCTTCATATCATAGCAGAGAATCATGCTTCACGTCACCCAACACTGTAACAGTCCATTGTCAGATATTTAGGCCCAGGCACCCAGGCAGAGGAGAGAGGTCCCGTAACAGAGAATCTGGCTTCATGTCAGCAGAGAATCAGTCTTCATATCATAGCAGAGAATCAGGCTTCACGTCACCCAACACTGTAACAGTCCATTGTCAGATATTTAGGCCCAGGCAGAGGAGAGAGGTCCCGTAACAGAGAATCTGGCTTCATGTCAGCAGAGAATCAGTCTTCATATCATAGCAGAGAATCATGCTTCACGTCACCCAACACTGTAACAGTCCATTGTCAGAAATTTAGGCCCAGGCACCCAGGCAGAGGAGAGAGGTCCCGTAACAGAGAATCTGGCTTCATGTCAGCAGAGAATCAGTCTTCACATCATAGCAGAGAATCATGCTTCACGTCACCCAACACTGGAACAGTCCATTGTCAGATATTTAGGCCCAGGCACCCAGGCAGAGGAGAGAGGTCCCGTAACAGAGAATTTGGCTTCATGTCAGCAGAGAATCAGTCTTCATATCATAGCAGAGAATCAGGCTTCACGTCACCCAACACTGTAACAGTCCATTGTCAGATATTTAGGCCCAGGCAGAGGAGAGAGGTCCCGTAACAGAGAATCTGGCTTCATGTCAGCAGAGAATCAGTCTTCATATCATAGCAGAGAATCATGCTTCACGTCACCCAACACTGTAACAGTCCATTGTCAGAAATTTAGGCCCAGGCACCCAGGCAGAGGAGAGAGGTCCCGTAACAGAGAATCTGGCTTCATGTCAGCAGAGAATCAGTCTTCACATCATAGCAGAGAATCATGCTTCACGTCACCCAACACTGGAACAGTCCATTGTCAGATATTTAGGCCCAGGCACACAGGCAGAGGAGAGAGGTCCCGTAACAGAGAATCTGGCTTCATGTCAGCAGAGAATCAGTCTTCATGTCATAGCAGAGAATCAGGCTTCACGTCACCCACCACTGTAACAGTCCATTGTCAGATATTTAGGCCCCGGCACCCAGACAGAGGAAAGGTTCATTCAACTTTGGGTTGCCCCGCAATATAATGGTAAAATGAAAATAAAAATAGGATTGAATGAGGAAGTGCCCTGGAGTACAATAATATATGGTTAAGGGGAGGTAGTTAATGTCTAATCTGCACAAGGGATGGACAGGTCCTGTGGGATCCATGCCTGGTTCATTTTTATGAACGTCAGCTTGTCCACATTGGCTGTAGACAGGCTGCTGCGTTTGTCTGTAATGACGCCCCCTGCCGTGCTGAATACACGTTCAGACAAAACGCTGCCCGCCGGGCAGGCCAGCACCTCCAAGGCGTAAAAGGCTAGCTCTGGCCACGTGGACAATTTAGAGACCCAGAAGTTGAATAGGGCCGAACCATCAGTCAGTACGTGGAGGGGTGTGCACACGTACTGTTCCACCATGTTAGTGAAATGTTGCCTCATGCTAACACGTTGCGTATCAGGTGGTGGTGCAGTTAGCTGTGGTGTGTTGACAAAACTTTTCCACATCTCTGCAATGCTAACCCTGCCCTCAGAGGAGCTGGCCGTGACACAGCTGCCTTGGCGACCTCTTGCTCCTCCTCTGCCTTGGCCTTGGGCTTCCACTTGTTCCCCTGTGACATTTGGGAATGCTCTCAGTAGCGCGTCTACCAATGTGCGCTTGTACTCGCGCATCTTCCTATCATGCTCCAGTGCAGGAAGTAAGGTGGGCACATTGTCTTTGTACCGTGGATCCAGCAGGGTGGCAACCCAGTAGTCCGCACACGTTAAAATGTGGGCAACTCTGCTGTCGTTGCGCAGGCACAGCAGCATGTAGTCGCTCATGTGTGCCAGGCTGCCCAGAGGTAAGGACAAGCTGTCCTCTGTGGGAGGCGTATCGTCATCGTCCTGCGCTTCCCCCCAGCCACGCACTAGTGATGGGCCCGAGCTGCGTTGGGTGCCACCCCGCTGTGACCATGCTTCATCCTCATCCTCCTCCACCTCCTCCTCATCCTCGTCCTCCAGTAGTGGGCCCTGGCTGGCCACATTTGTACCTGGCCTCTGCTGTTGCAAAAAACCTCCCTCTGAGTCACTTCGAAGAGACTGGCCTGAAAGTGCTAAAAATGACCCCTCTTCCTCCTCCTCCTCCTCCTCCTGGGCCACCTCCTCTTCCATCATCGCCCTAAGTGTTTTCTCAAGGAGACATAGAAGTGGTATTGTAACGCTGATAACGGCGTCATCGCCACTGGCCATGTTGGTGGAGTACTCGAAACAGCGTAACAGGGCACACAGGTCTCGCATGGAGGCCCAGTCATTGGTGGTGAAGTGGTGCCGTTCCGCAGTGCGACTGACCCGTGCGTGCTGCAGCTGAAACTCCACTATGGCCTGCTGCTGCTCGCACAGTCTGTCCAGCATGTGCAAGGTGGAGTTCCACCTGGTGGGCACGTCGCATATAAGGCGGTGAACGGGAAGGCCGAAGTTACGCTGTAGCGCAGACAGGCGAGCAGCGGCAGGATGTGAACGCCGGAAGCGCAAACAGACGGCCCGCACTTTATGCAGCAGCTCCGACATGTCGGGGTAGTTGTGAATGAACTTCTGCACCACCAAATTCAGCACATGCGCCAGGCAAGGTATGTGAGTCAAACCGGCTAGTCCCAGAGCTGCAACGAGATTTTCGCCCATTATCGCACACCACCAGGCCGGGCTTGAGGCTCACCGGCAGCAAACGCTCGTCGGTCTGTTGTTCTATACCCCGCCACAACTCCTGTGCGGTGTGGGGCCTGTCCCCCAAACATATGAGTTTCAGAATGGCCTGCTGACGTTTACCCCGGGCTGTGCTGAAGTTGGTGGTGAAGGTGTGTGGCTGACTGGATGAGCAGGTGGAAGAAGAGGAGGAGGAAGCTGAGTAGGAGGAGGTGGCAACAGGAGGCAAAGAATGTTGCCCTGCGATCCTTGGCGGCGGAAGGACGTGCGCCAAACAGCTCTCCGCCTGGGGCCCAGCCGCCACTACATTTACCCAGTGTGCAGTTAGGGAGATATAGCATTCCTGGCCGTGCTTACTGGTCCACGTATCTGTGGTCAGGTGGACCTTGCCACAGATAGCGTTGCTCAGTGCACACTTGATTTTATCGGATACTTGGTTGTGCAGGGAGGGCACGGCTCTCTTGGAGAAGTAGTGCCGGCTGGGAACAACATACTGTGGGACAGCAAGCGACATGAACTGTTTGAAGCTGTCTGTGTCCACCAGCCTAAATGACAGCATTTCATAGGCCAGTAGTTTAGAAATGTTGGCATTCAGGGCCAGGGATCGAGGGTGGCTAGGTGGGAATTTACGCTTTCTCTCAAATGTTTGTGAGATGGAGAGCTGAACGCTGCCATGTGACATGGTTGAGATGCTTGGTGACGGAGGTGGTGGTGTTGGTGGTACATCCCCTGTTTGCTGGGCGGCAGGTGTCAACGTTCCTCCAGAGGTGGAGGAAGAGGCCGAGGCGGCAGCAGCAGAAGAGGCCGAGGCGGCAGCAGCAGAAGAGGTAGCAGGGGGAGCCTGAGTGACTTCCTTGTTTTTAAGGTGTTTACTCCACTGCAGTTCATGCTTTGCATGCAGGTGCCTGGTCATGCAGGTTGTGCTAAGGTTCAGAACGTTAATGCCTCGCTTCAGGTTCTGATGGCACAGCGTGCAAACCACTCGGGTCTTGTCGTCAGCACATTGTTTGAAGAAGTGCCATGCCAGGGAACTCCTTGAAGCTGCCTTTGGGGTGCTCGGTCCCAGATGGCGGCGGTCAGTAGCAGGCGGAGTCTCTTGGCGCCAGATGTTCTGCTTTTGCCCACTGCTCCCTCTTTTGCTACACTGTTGGCTCGGTCTCACCACTAGTGATGAGCGGGAGGTGCCATATTCGATTTCGCGATATTTCGCGAATATTCGAATGAATATTCGTGTTATATTCGTCGAAATCGAATATTCGTAATTATTCTAATTATCGCGAATAATATACGAATATATTTTTTTTTTCGCGTATTGCGATTATTTATCTTGATAGTATAAGGCAACGTTCCTATGCTAATTGACTATGGCTAGGCTAATATGTGTATTTTACGAAATTTCGTGATTTGCTCTAACTTCGTCTCTTAGAATATTACGAATATTCTAAAAGACGAAGTTAGAGCAATATTACGAAATTTCGTTAAATACACATATAGATTGTAATTTAGCTAATATAGTGCTATAATCCCTTTTTTTGCCTCAAATTTTTTTTTGCCTCTTCTGAACTTAAGTTTTGTAAAATATGTACACTATTAAAAAATATTACTATAGCAGTATATTAGCTTAAATACAATCTATGTGTATTTTACGAAATTTCGTAATATTGCTCTAACTTCGTCTTTTAGAATATTCGTAATATTCTAAAAGACGAAGTTAGAGCAATATTAAGAACATTTGCAAAAGCCGAAATTGCGATGCGAGTAATATAATACGAAATAATCGCATGAAGATTTCAACTTAGCACTGCTATATTCCATATTCTAGCCTAATATGGAATATAGCTGTGCTAAGTTAGCACTGCTATATTCCATACTAGGCTAGAATATGGAATATAGCAGTGCTAAGTTGAAATCTTCATGCGATTATTTCGTATTATATTACTCGCATCGCAATTTCGGCTTTTGCAAATGTTCTTAATATTGCTCTAACTTCGTCTTTTAGAATATTACGAATATTCTAAAAGACGAAGTTAGAGCAATAGTACGAAATTTCTAAAAGACGAAGTTAGAGCAATATTACGAAATTTCGTAAAATACACATAGATTGTATTTAAGCTAATATACTGCTATAGTAATATTTTTTAATAGTGTACATATTTTACAAAACTTAAGTTCAGAAGAGGCAAAAAAAATTAGAGGGAAAAAAAGGGATTATAGCACTATATAAGCTAAATTACAATCTATATGTGTATTTTACGAAATTTCGTAATATTGCTCTAACTTCGTCTTTTAGAATATTCGTAATATTCTAAAAGACGAAGTTAGAGCAATATTAAGAACATTTGCAAAAGTCGAAATTGCGATGCGAGTAATATAACACGAAATAATCGCATGAAGATTTCAACTTAGCACTGCTATATTCCATATTCTAGCCTAGTATGGAATATAGCAGTGCTAACTTAGCACAGCTATATTCCATATTAGGCTAGAATATGGAATATAGCAGTGCTAAATTGAAATCTTCATGCGATTATTTCGTGTTATATTATTCGCATCGCAATTTGCGAAATTTCGTAAAATACACATATAGATTAGATTGTAATTTAGCTAATATGGAATATAGCAGTAAGTTGAAAACGCCACTGACTGGAGCAGCCAGGAAGCCAGGAATCCAAAGGACAGGTAAGAGCAACTTTAGAGAAGTGGGAAAGAAAAAAATATAATAATAAAAAAAAAAAGAAAAGAATATTCGAATTCGCGAATATATAGAACGATATTCTAAATATTCGCGAAATCTCGAAATTGCGATATTCGAGAAAAAAATTCGCAATTCGAATATTCGCGCTCAACACTACTCACCACTGCCTCTTCCTCCGAACTGTGAAAGTCAGTGGCACGACCTTCATTCTATGTGGGGTCTAGGACCTCATCGTCCCCTGCATCGTCTTCCACCCAGTCTTGATCCCTGACCTCCTGTTCAGTCTGCACACTGCAGAAAGACGCAGCAGTTGGCACCTGTGTTTCATCATCATCAGAGACGTGCTGAGGTGGTATTCCCATGTCCTCATCATCAGGAAACATAAGTGGTTGTGCGTCAGTGCATTCTATGTCTTCCACCGCTGGGGAAGGGCTAGAATGACCCTATCAGCACCTTGAATCTAATATACCCTTTTAGGGATAGATTTAAAGTAGGTCTGATACAGCAGAAACCACTAAATTAGGAAATTGCTAAATTGGGAATTGTATTTCAACCCAGAACAAAAACTCCACTCACCCACTAACCCCTCCCCTTTAGAAGGAGAACGAGAAGGGGCGTGGCAGGCGCACAGGAAGAACCAAAAATACCACGCAAGTCGACGAGGCGGAGACGCCAGGTCTCGTGGCGACAATAGAAGAAGATGATACCCGCACCAGCACTGCTGATATAGTGGTGAACCTCACGGACATTGAACTCCCCCCGGGCTGCATCCTACTCCTCCACCGAGGACTGGGATTCAGCCTAGCTGAGCAGTTCTGCCCTATGGATTTCGAGATCGACCTATTTTTGTCGATCCGTAAACTATTTTTGAAGAAACTGTTTGCTGAATCTCCCCTTAGAAACGACGCACCTTTGCCTGGAGAGATCCCGGCGACTATCACAGGGACTGACTTTCATCTTAAGGGTCGTTTCAGTGAAGAGGAGATACAGTGCATCCACTTCTTGGCCAATATAGAGACAGACACCCTAGACAGTGGTGGCCATGAGGTGGATACATATACCGGTGGCATCGGGTCCACCTTCCTTCCTCCCATGCCGGCCGGCAATGCCATTGACCTGTTCCACAAACGGGTGTTGAGAGATATACGTGCGCTGATTTATCTAGCAGCACCCCCGAACGTTACCGGGGAAGAATATCGAGCCCTTTTGTGGTTAAGACAACAGGACGGCATCATTATTAAGCCGGCCGACAAGGGAGGGAATGTGGTCCTGATGACCAGGGAATATTACATGGAGGAGGCGGGGAGGCAATTGGGGGACAGCGATGTATATTTTAGACTAAAGGGAGACCCGGTACCAGCAATACTAGATAAACTTCGGGCATTCATTGAGAAGTATACAGTAGCTGGTTTCCTGCCTAAAGGCATGGCCAATCGACTCATCCCTCCCCATCCCAAAGCTCCGGTCTGGTACTTCGTACCAAAAATCCACAAATCACTGACCCGGCCCCCGGGCCGCCCCATAGTAGCCGGGGTCGGGTCAGCGACCGAACCACTGTCTGGTTACGTGGATTGGCTCCTTAGGCCTCTTCTTTTGGGGACTCCGACGTATCTCAAGGACACCGGGGACTTCCTCCGAGCACTCCAACATTTCGAGTGGCGGAGGGAGTTCAGCCTGGTGTCCTTGGACGTCGAGAGTTTGTATACCAGAATCCTGCACGACCTGGGACTCCGGGCTGTCAATACTGTCCTGAATAGAAGTGACAAAGACTCCATGTTCAAGAGCTTTGTCATGGATGCACTTGACCTCATCCTCACCAGCAATGTGTTTCAGTTCGACGGCCAATGGTACCGCCAGGTACTAGGTACCGCAATGGGCACACCCGTGTCGTGCACATTTGCGAACCTGTACCTGGCGGTATTTGAAGATACATACATATTCTCGGTGGGTAGCCCCTTCCTACGGTTCTTGCATTTATTTTTACGTTATGTGGACGACATCTTTCTGGTCTGGTCAGGCAGCGAGGAGTCGTGCCGCAATTTTGTGGAGTACCTCAACACGCACAACAGGATGAATATGCGCTTCACCATCAATTACGGGGGTGATATGCTGGACTTCCTGGATGTGCGTGTGACAGTCAAGGATGGTGAACTACACACCACGGGCTTCCGTAAGCCCACCGCGACTAACTCGCTGCTTCACCAGACCAGTTATCATCCACCTTCGGTCATAAAAGCCGTCCCATACGGACAATTCGTCCGGCTTAGAAGGATTAATGACACCAAAGAAGGCTTTCACAGGCAAGCTAATGAGCTAAGTCATCGACTTGTGGATCAGGGCTACCCACCAGGGGGAGTCTCGGCGGCCTTACGTAAGGCTGCCGCACTTGACCGTAACACAATGCTGGTAGAAAGGAATAGGAAAACTGAATCACCCCGCTTTGCCTTTGCTTTTAAATATAGTCCAGCTGCAGATATCATCAAGCGAGTAATACAAGATAATTGGGACCTCCTGAAGGGAGATCCAGCCTTAAGCAACCTCTCCAGTCAGCGACCATTGGTTACCTTCAAAAAATGCGCAACCCTCAGGGACAAACTGGTGAACAGTGTATTCTGCACACCTAAGGCGGAGACATGGCTCACCAGTAAAAAACCTGAGGGTAATTATAAATGTGGGCATTGTTCCTTTTGCGCATTAATCATGTGCAGTAAATGGTTAGTGATAGGAGGGGTTCAGCACACGGTGCGGGATTTCATAACGTGTCGCACGCCATATGTCGTGTATGCCGTATTTTGCCCTTGTAATAGGTATTATATAGGCAAAACTATTCGCCCACTCTTCGAACGGATACGGGAGCATGTGAATTCCATTCGTTCTGGTAAAGGGTGTCCCCGCCTTATTGAGCACGTTAGGGACGCGCATAACGGTCATCCCCGTTGTCTTTCCTTTGCGGGAGTGGAACAGGTCCGACCCATCCCCAGGGGAGGAGATCAACACCGACTACTCCTGCAGAGGGAAGCAAGATGGATCCTCCGCACCAAAGCTATTGGCGCTGCCGGACTCAACGATAGGAACGACATGTCCGTTTTCCTTCAATAATGGGGGCATGTTAAAACATAGTTACAGTGGGGTGATTGGGTTATTCCCTATGGATCCCATGGCCCTTTAAGATAACCATCCCTCTGGATTTTGTCCCTTCTGCACCCATGCTGTTTCTAATTTAACATTGATGTCCTTAGGAATGATTTCTGCTTGTATAATCAGTGATTGCTGCCGAACATGTTAATTGCGCTTTTGTGTCTATGTTTGTATTTGGATATATTCCTTCTCCCCCTCGATCACATTGATTTGTTTTTACGTCACTCTTTTGACAGCGCAGAGCTGCTGCACATGATGCCGGCTGACGGGCGTCGCTTATATATGGCGCAGTACTGCGCCCTGACGATCAGCGGCCAGAAGAAGCGCTACACATTGCGCAAAACGGCCGTAGCCGCCACTCATCTGCAGGAGCATGTCCGCCTTGCAACCCCACTTGTTCGTCCGAATGCTGAGGACTGAATAAAGAGATACATATTTACGTGCTTCGGTGAGTGCCGCATACTTCTTTTACTTCCGCTACATTGTTGCACAAAAACTGTGCTTTGACGGACACTAAATAACTTGCCCAGCCACAGCAATAACCACAGATTTAGCTGACTATAAATTTGAGGCCTAATATTTAGGCGCTGGGTGACAGGTATACGTTTACAGACAGAATTAGACTGGGATATGGCCAAAAAATAACCACACTATTGATGGTTAAATGCACTTGGTGTGACAGCTTGACCCTGATGTAGGATATAGCCAAAAAACAACCACACTATTGAGGGTTAAATGCACTTGGTGACAGGCTCAGCTTGCCCCTGATGTAGTATATGGCCAAAAAATAACCACACTATTGATGGTTAAATGCACTTGATGTGACTGCTTGACCCTGATGTAGGATATAGCTAAAAAACAACCACACTATTGAGGGTTAAATGCACTTGGTGACAGGCTCAGCTTGCCCCTGATGTAGTATATGGCCAAAAAATAACCACACTATTGATGGTTAAATGCACTTGGTGTGACAGCTTGACCGATGTAGGATATAGCCAAAAAACAACCACACTATTGAGGGTTAAATGCACTTGGTGACAGCTTGCCCCTGATGTAGTATATGGCCAGCCACAGCAATAACCACAGATTTAGCTGACTATAAATTTGAGGCCTATTATTTAGGCGCTGGGTGACAGGTATACGTTTACAGACAGAATTAGACTGGGATATGGCCAAAAAATAACCACACTATTGATGGTTAAATGCACTTGGTGTGACAGCTTGACCCTGATGTAGGATATAGCCAAAAAACAACCACACTATTGAGGGTTAAATGCACTTGGTGACAGGCTCAGCTTGCCCCTGATGTAGTATATGGCCAAAAAATAACCACACTATTGATGGTTAAATGCACTTGGTGTGACAGCTTGACCGATGTAGGATATAGCCAAAAAACAACCACACTATTGAGGGTTAAATGCACTTGGTGACAGCTTGCCCCTGATGTAGTATATGGCCAAAAAATAACCACACTATCGATGGTTAAATGCACTTGGTGTGACAGCTTCACCCTGATGTAGGATATAGCCAAAAAATAACCACACTATTGAGGGTTAAATGTACTTGGTGGCAGCTTGTGCTGGCGCACCACAAGACACAAGATGGCCGCCGATCACCCCAGAAAAAAGTGAATTAAAAACGCTCTGGGCAGCCTAAAAACAGTGAGCAATTGAATAGCAGCAGTTCAATGATCCACAGCTGCAGATCGATCACTGAATGAAGTCTTTTGGAGGAGTTAATCACTGCCTAATCTCGCCCTAACGTCGCAGCTGCAACCTCTCGCTATACTGATCAGAGCAGAGTGACGTGCGGCGCTACGTGACTCCAGCTTAAATAGAGGCTGGGTCAAATGCTGCACTGGCCAATCACAGCCATGCCAATAGTAGGCATGGCTGTGACGGCCTCTTGGGGCAAGTAGTATGACGCTTGTTGATTGGCTGCTTTGCAGCCTTTCAAAAAGCGCCAAGAAAGCGACGAACATCGAACCTGAACCCGGACTTTTACCCGGACTCATCCCTAGTCCTAATAACTATACACAGTGAACAATCGCATACATGAACAATACGTCTGTAACAAATAAAATGTGACAATGCATTACCATTGAAAGTACAAATAAGTAATGGGCAGCATTGATTGTGTAGGTGATATGTTGTATAAAATTCAGTCATCTGCAACGGTTAAACTCTTAAAGGGACATTCTAATGAACTGAATCTGCCAAACTATTCATTTAGAAGCAGTCTGAAGCTTCACAATCATTCACAATCATGTACACTATTTCACTAGTGTCAGTATCTTCTGTGGTCTCCTCTATTAACTCTTACTCCAGATTGATAACGGGTAAACAGGATATTAACAACTTAAAATTATGCAAAATGTCAGCTAAAAAAGCCCAGTGGCATCAGCCATACAGTATGTGATGTGTTGCTTACAAACATATTAATCAGTAGCTGTACAAATATATGCCTCCCGCTGGGAGCGTTGCTTTTCTTCAGTATCGTGTTTGCAAAGTTTGTTTTATGCTATAACAAAAGGCTTCTGCGCTCTTTGTTCAAGCACTCTGAGGATTTCAACCACAGCCATGTTTGGCTTTCTCCTAATTAATGTATAAAACAGTAGCAATATCTGCATGGATTACTTCATAGCAAAACAAGATTTGCATTAAGGGAATGTTGCTGTATTTATAACTAGAGAAAAGATATGAGTGAGTGAAGTAACCACTTGCAGCAGGTAACATACAATGTATACTTTAATTATAACTTTGACGCTCCTAAGGCACCCTGTCAATGTGGAGTATTACACCTTAAATATTAAACAGGATTATTGATAACGTATCCTCAGGATAGATCATCCATATCAGATCGATGGATGAAAGCTGGGCTGCAGTAACATTGCACACCTGGCACACGCATGTTGCTGTGCTTCTGGCCCCATTGTCAGTATTAGTGCCAACTTCTGTAGGTAACAGCTGATAGATGGGGAAGCTGGGTGTCATACACCTTTCAGTATGATATTGAGGACCTATTCTGAGGATAGATAATCAATATCAATAGCCCAGAGAGAACCCCTTTAATTCACACTTTATTGATAATCCAACAATAACCATTATATAAAACATAACATTATTATCATATATCAACATATTTTCCTTTAACCCCCCCCCCCCCCCCCCCCGAAACCAGAGATGCGTCTTCCTTCAGCCCCACCCCTCCGTTCTGAGACCGAGGAGTGGGGTTGACGGGTGAAGAGAGGAGAAGCTCTATGAATTCCAGTCTCCCCAGATTCCAATCCATTTTTTCTCAGTATTTCTCTACTTATACAAAATATATTCATATCTCTTAGTAGCACTCCCCAGATTTAACCATGTATTTACAGTGGGACTGTTTCGCGAAAACCAAGAACGTGCTATCAAAAGTCTTGACAAAAATATTATCTTAAATAACAATTTTTTTTTGCATTGCTGACAGCTCACCTTGGCCAACTCACCCAGTACCCAACATTCAGCGGAGAAAGGGATCCGCACCTTCAATTTTCCCTCAGTATATTTATGAATAGCCCCCAATAGGGTTTCAACTCTGCACAGAACCAGAACATGTGCAAAACGTCCGCTTCAGGAGCATCGCACCTAGAGCAGTTGGAGTCGTTCCTAATCCCACATCTATTAAGCCATAGAGGTGTAACATAAAGTCTAAGTAAAATGTTAAACTGCACCACCACGTGATTAAAATTATGTGAAACCAATTTTAAGTTCAAATGTAACCTTCTGCTGGTCATCCAAATGAATCATTGGGCACTCATTTTGCCAGGTCCTCTGGCCAGCAGAAGAAACCCCTTCAAATCGAGTTATAAGTAAATTTCTATAAAAGTGAGAAATCTTAAACTTGTGTTCCGAGTTCCCTATCCACTCATTAAATTGTGCTGAAGTGTGTATATGAAACCAGTTTTTTTTCCTTTATACTCAAAAGTGCCGATCTTAACTGTAAATAACAAAACCATAATCATTTCTGTGATTTTTCTCTCTGTGATAATTCTACAAATGAAATAATATCTCCATTACTTACTACCTGTGTCAAATAAAAAATATTCCTTTTTTGCCAATATTGTTCCTTAGCTAATTCATCTAAAGTCCAAAAGTGCTGGTTATGCCATAAGGGAGTGCATCCTAATGAACCTTTCACTCCACACCATTGTCTAATAGAATACCAAGACTTCCTAAAAAGATTCCTAGCTGACTCCAGTAGAGTAAAAAAATTATCATATGGAGAGCTGTTCACTAAGTCCCTGCAAAGTGGGCTGTCTTTCCATTCACGGAGAAAATAAAAATTGTGCAGCTAGAAAATATACATTAAAGCAAGGGAGGTTAACTCCTCCCCTCTCCAAGGGCATATACCAATGCTCTAACTTAAGTCTTACCCATTTCCTCCCCCAGAGTAGATCATTAATAATCCTTTAGATTACCTTAAAATACCTATCTGGGATCCAAACTGGAGAATTCCTAAATAGATAGAGTAACTGAGGGAGAATCACCATCTTAACTAAAGATATTCTATCGGCTTTTGACAAAGGTAAACGTAACCACGTTGTTATTTTTAACCTTAACTTATTTATCAATGGCATCAAGTTAAGCGGAATGGAATCTTCCACCCTAGGGGAGACTGTAATGCCAAGATACTCAAAGGAGTCCGCAATCTTTAGAGTGTTCAAAGGACTATCATTGGGGAATGAAAATTTATCTAAGGGTATAGTTATTGTATCTAGTGGCATAATCGTAGTTCTATCCCAATTTACATCCAGACCTGAGGCTTCTCCAAAGGAATTTATTATTTGCATAATAGTTAACAGGGTAGATTTTGTCTGTTGAACATAAAATAAAATATCATCAGCATATAAAGAAATGCGATCTTCCGTTCCCAATACCCCAAACTCTAGAATCCCAGGATCTTGTCTGACCCTGGCAGCCAAGGGTTCAATATAAATATCAAATAAAAGAGGAGAAAGAGGACATCCCTGGTCATGGGTCTGGTCATGGGTCCCTGGCGAGTGCCCCTAGTCATGGGAAAACTTCTTGTAAGATGTCCATTTATATTCAGTCTTGCAGTAGGGTATCTATAAAGAAGTTTAACCCCTTAGGGACGCATGATTCTATATACGGCATGTTTCCTGAGTCCTTAAGGACCCATGACGTACCGGTACGTCATGAGTTTAAAATAAGAATGCGGCGCCCCGGGGGTTAATCCGAACGGGATGCCGGCTGAAATCATTCAGCCGGCATCCTGTCACAATGCCGGGGGGGTCGCAGCAAACCTCAGGTCAATTCAGACCTGCGGTTTGCTGCGCTTTTAGCCGATTCTGATCCCAGCGGTCTCTGACCGCGGGGATCAAACTTTAAAATGCCCGAAATAAAGTTTTATTAACCCCCCCTGCACCCCTGAATGATATTATGTGGGCGGGTGGTGCAGGGGGGTGTCGCAGGCGGTGCGGGAGGCGGGCGGTGCGGCAGGCGGGATCGCGATCCCCCGCCCGCCTCACCTTGACTAATCTTTGACATCTAGTGGGTATACCAGGGTGTCAGCACATTGCTGACACCCTGGTATAAACGGCTGACATCGGTGATGCGATGTCAGCCGTTTAACCCTTTCCATACAGCGGTCCGTACGGACCGCTGTATAGAAAGGGTTAACAGCTCAGGGAACACCCTCCCTCTCCCATCAGGGGGCTGCTGTGCCTTTGCAGCCCCCCGATGGGAGAGGGAGAGAGCCCCCAGACAGCCCCCAGACAGCCCGGCTACAACTGAGTAGACGGGGAAGGTTCCCATGGCAACAGGACGCCTTCTCAGGCATCCTGCTGAACAGATCTATGCTAAAGGCATAGATCTGTTCAGACAAAGTGTAAGTAAAATACAGTACAGTACCCTATATGGTGTATGGATCTTCAAGAACCAAGTGGGTCTGGGTAACAAAAATGTAAAAAAAAGTGAAAAAAGTTAAGATAAAAAAAAACACATTTATCACTGAATAAAAATAAAAAATAAAAAATACACTACACATATTAGGTATTGCCGCGTCCATAACGACCTGAGCTATAAAACGGTCATGTTACTTTCCCCGCACGGTGAACGCTATAAAAATTAAAAAAATAAAAACTATGAGAAAATTGAAATTTTGCCCACCTTACTTCCCATAAAAGGTAATAAAAGTGATCAAAAAAAGTCGCATGTACGCCAAAATAGTACCAATCAAACCGTCATCTCATCCCTCAAAGATCATACCTTACCCAAGATAATCGCCCAAAAACTGAAAAAACTATGGCTCTTAGACTATGGAAACACTAAAACATGATTTTTTTTGTTTAAAAAATGAAATCATTGTGTAAAACTTAAATAAAAAATAAAAAAAGTATACATATTAGGTATCAACGCGTCCGTATCGACCAGCTCTATAAAAATATCACATGACCAAACCCCTCAGGTGAACACCGTAAAAAAATTAAAATAAAAACGGTGTAAAAAAAGACATTTTTTGTCATCTTACGTCACAAAAAGTGTAATAGCAAGCGATCAAAAAGTCATATGCATCCCAAAATAGTGCCAATCAAACCGTCATCTCATCCCGCAAAAAATGAGACCCTACTTAAGATAATCGCCCAAAAACTGAAAAAACTATGGCTCTTAGACTATGGAGACGCTAAAACATTTTTTTTGTTTTAAAAATGAAATCATTGTGTAAAACTTATATAAATAAAAAAAATTGTATACATATTAGGTATCGCCACGTCCGTGACAACCTGCTCTATAAAATTACCACATGATATAACCTGTCAGATGAATGTTGTGAATAACAAAAAAAAGTGCCAAAAAAGCTATTTCTTGTTACCTTGCCGCACAAAAAGTGTAATATAGAGCAACCAAAAATCATATGTCCTCTAAACTAGTACCAAAAAAACTGCCACCCTATCCCGTAGTTTCTAAAATGGGGTAACTTTTTGGGAGTTTCTACTCTAGAGGTGCATCAGGGGGGCTTCAAATGGGACATGGTGTCAAAAAACCAGTCCAGCAAAATCTGCCTTCCAAAAATCGTATGGCATTCCTTTCCTTCTGCGCCCTGCCGTGTGCCCGTACAGCAGTTTACGACCACATATGGGGTGTTTCTGTAAACTACAGAATCAGGGCCATAAATAATTAGTTTTGTTTGGCTGTTAACCCTTGCTTTGTAACTGGAAAAAAAATATTAAAATGGAAAATCTGCCAAAAAAGTGAAATTTTGAAATTGTATCTCTATTTTCCATTAAATCTTGTGCAACACCTAAAGGGTTAACAAAGTTTGTAAAATCAGTTTTGAATACCTTGAGGGGTCTAGTTTCTTAGATGGGGTCACTTTTATGGAGTTTCTACTCTAGGGGTGCATCAGGGGGGCTTCAAATGGGACATGGTGTCAAAAAGCCAGTCCAGCAAAATCTGGCTTCCAAAAACCATACGGCGCTCCTTTCCCTCTACGCCCTGCTGTGTGGCCGTACAGTAGTTTACGGGCACATATGGGGGTGTTTCTGTAAATGGCAGAGTCAGGGCAATAAAGATACAGTCTTATTTGGCTGTTAACCCTTGCTTTGTTAGTGGAAAAAATTGGTTAAAATGGAAAATTAGGCAAAAAAATGAAATTCTCAAATTTCATCCCCATTTGCCAATAACTCTTGTGCAACACCTAAAGGGTTAATAAAGTTTGTAAAAATCAGTTTTGAATACCTTGAGGGGTGTAGTTTATAGAATGGGGTCATTTTTGGGTGGTTTCTATCATGTAAGCCTCACAAAGTGAGTTCAGACCTGTAGTGGTCCCTAAAAATTGTTTTTTTGTAAATTTCTGAACAATTTCAAGATTTGCTTCTAAACTTCTAAGCCTTGTAACATCCCCAAAAAATAAAATATCATTCCCAAAATAATTCAAACATGAAGTAGACATATGGGGAATGTAAAGTCATCACAATTTTTGGGGGTAGTACTATGTATTACAGAAGTAGAGAAACTGAAACTTTGAAATTAGCAAATTTTTCCACATTTTTGTTAAATTAGGTATTTTTTTATGCAAAAAAATATTTTTTTTTTTACTTCATTTTACCAGTGTGATGAAGTACAATATGTGACGAAAAAACAGTCTCAGAATGGCCTGGATAAGTCAAAGTGTTTTAAAGTTATCAGCACTTAAAGGGACACTGGTCAGATTTGCAAAAAATGGCCAAGTCCTTAAGGTGAAATAGGGCTGAGTCCTTACGGGGTTAACTGAATTAATAAACCTAAGGCCAAAGCCCATCTTATGAAGCACTCTCCATAGAAATCCCCACTCAACTCTATCAAAGGCCTTAGATGCATCTATAGACAAGATAGATCGTGAAGGCCCTCCAGAAGTCTGTATATTAGAGAAAAGACGATGTATATTATAATGAGTCCCATTGTTGGGAATAAAGCCATTTTGGTCTGGATGTATAATTGACGTCATAACACTAGATAGCCTCATAGCCAAGATTTTAGAATAAAGTTTAACATCTGTGTTAAGGAGAGAAATCGGTCTATAGGATCCCAGCTCATTAGGGTCTTTACCCTTCTTTAATATTACTATTATCGCGGCCTCTGTCATTGTTTCTGGGAGGGCTCCCTCTTTTATTGAATCGGAGAATGTTCTCCACAAATGGGGAAAAACAATCTCCCCATATTTACGATAAAACTCATACGGGAGTCCATCCAATCCGGGGGAAGAATTACCTGAACAGGCCTTTATTGCATCCACTATCTCTTGAGGGCAAAGGTCCATCTCCAGACGTTCCTTTTGGCTGTCTGTGAGAACCGGAAGGGAAATAGAGTCCAAGTATGAGTCCATCACAGCCTTTGAGAGGGCACCCTCTGATTCATATAATTCCGAAAAGTATTTTATGAATACTTCTAATATTCCCTCCTGATCTTCCACAATAGTACCATCAGACGTGCGAATACTACGGATCTCTTTCTTTGAGTCCTGGCTTGCTATTACTCTAGCCAGCATCTTCCCAGGGCGACCTGCCTCTAAAAATATTTTTGTCCTCTAAAAAACAGCCTCTGTTGTGCTTTATCCAGAAGAAAATCTGAAAGAGCCTGGCTTGTCCTATTCATAATCTCTCTACCTTCCTCTGTTTTTCCCTTGACATACCTAGCCATTCCTACAGCAGCTGCTTCCTCTAGTTCTTTCTCCTTCATAACAACGTTTGCTCAGGTTTGCAATTGTACTAATAAAAATCCCTCTCATAAATGCTTTGAACGCGTCACAAATATATTGAAATTTAGCTGAGGCATAATTCCTATCTCAAAAGGCAATAATCTCCTTTTCTATCTGATTGTGATTATCAATTATTAATAGCCAATGGGATTCAATCTAAATGGGGGTTTCACTCTAGAGTCATTCCCACCCATACATAGCTCTAGTGAGAAGGGAACATGGTCTGAAACTGATCTGGCCTCATATTTCATACGTTTGACACAGTTTAGATAACCTTTATTTATCAAGGTCAGATCAATTCTAGACATAGAACTTCCTGATTTACTGACACAGGAAAAAGCTCTTTTCTCCTTAAATAGATATTCCCAGACATCCACGAGGCCCAACTCTTGGCAAAAATGAGCCAGGGGGGAGCCCTGGACCGGGGAACACCCATTCCCTCCAGAATAAATCCTATCCACCTCTGGGTTCATCACACAGTTGAAGTCCCCATTGACTATCACCAAGCAATCAGGCCACTGATCCATAAAGGCCATCAAACAATTCAGTACCTGCCTAGAAAACAGAGGGGGGGATATAGATAAGCGCCAAAATACATAGCTTTCCATCAAGCCTGCCATGAAGAAAAACATATCTCCTGTTTATCCATTGAAGATGCCAAACATAGAAAATGTATCTGTTTGTGAATCAATACTGTAACTCCTCTGGAATAGGTAGTGTATGTGGAGTTATAGACCTGTGTAGCCCACTTCCCACCAAGTTGGGGTATCCTCTCCTTTGAGAAATGAGTTTCAACCAAACAGACAATAGCTGGCAGATGTCTCCTTACCAGATCTAATACCGCCTGTCTTTTTACCTTATCCCCTAGACCTCGAACATTCCATGTAAGTATTCTTATAATCATTAATTAATCCTAGGATGCCCAAGTACCACCCTCCCCACGCCTCACTCTGTTCCCCACCTCAGCGTTGGACGCATCGCAGCAATCCCTCCTCACCCACCCTCCCCTATAACTTCCCCACTCTCCCCTATAACCCCCCCCCCCCCAATTCCAAACCTTGATTCCCCTTTGATCCATGACTAAAAGAAACAGACCTCTTAACTAGGACCATCCCTCCCCCAATGCCCCGCCGAACCTCCGAGAATCAAAAAAAAAAAGAAAAAAAAAGAAAGGAGAACAACAAATTTTTAAACATTATTACTATCCAGCCAATCAGTGGCCAGTTCTGGAGTATCAGGAAAAAAACACAGAGTCATTAAACATAATCCTTAACTTGGCTGGATACAAAAAAGAGTACTTCATGTCCTTGCCCTGAAGGCGTTTTTTAACTTCCATGAAGGTACGCCTCTTATCTTGAACGTCTTTGGAGAAATCAGGGAAGAAGAGGAGTTTACCCCCATTATACAAGATCGGAGGGGAATCCCATGCTCGCCTCAAGATCATATCTCTATCACTGCCGGCTAGCATCTTAATTACCGTCCTTGGCGACCTCCCCGGGATTGATTTACCACCAGGGATTCGATGGGCCCTTTCAATAAGAAACAATGGTGAAAAATATTCTCTTTCCCAAAATTATCAAAAATTATAGATTGTATCATTCCTACTAAGTCTTTATCATCCGGGGATTATATCAAGCCAATAATTCGTACATTGTATCTTCTTGACCGATCTTCTAAGTTCACAATTTTTTTTTCCAGCAAGTTATAATCCATTTTTACTGTAGAGTTCTCCTCTTTTAATACCTTCACTTCTTGCTCCAAATTACTCACTGTGTTTTCTAAATTTTAATTTCTATCTCGTATCTTTCTCAAATCATCTTTCATAATAAGAACGTCTGTCTGTACTGACCCCAATTGAACCGCAATATTTTGTATCGCTTTTCCATTGTTTTTAACAATGGATAAAATCTTATCTAATGGGGAGGAGTTGCCCATAAACATCTCCCCGTCTCCCCCTCAGGTGTCTCCTCTGGCCTGGATTCGGCATTGTTTTTTCTTGTATTAATGGCCTGCCTCCCTTTTGGACCCGACCTGGTACTTAAATTTGGTGATCTCAAAAATTGATCAATTCTTGAGGACTCTGCTTGTTTCTGTCCTAACTTAACCAAAGTCAAGTCGGTTGAACGTCTATTTTGTTTAGGAGCCATCCCCCCCCCTTTTTTTTTTTTTTTCCGTTATCCTCTTTTCTCCTCCTTTTAATTTCTTCTCTTTTCTTCTTATCCCCTTCCTCCCTCCTTCTTGAGTTTTTCTCTTTTTTTTTCTCCTCACCAACACTTTTTTTGGTAGCCTTTTTCTTTTTTGTGTTTTTTTTACCCCTTTTACCCCCTTTTTTCCCCTATCCCAATATAGCTTTTATTATCTCTTTTTTTTCACCCTCAATCTTCAATCTTCCATAGAGAAGGTTAGTTTTTGATGATTAGTTGGAGAGAGCTGGGAAATAGGGATTAAGACTACTGTCTGGTGGGGTTAATTGAAAATAGAAAATTAGTGGGGTTAGGCGAGGCAGAGAAACATCACATGGAACCAGGAGAGAGGGGACAAACAGAGAAAGGATCCAGAAGGGGGAGATTAACAAGGATAGGTTTCACCAGTCCGGGGGGGTTCCACTCTGGTTCAGCCGCAGTCCACGTCGAGAAGAGACCCACAAGACAGCTAGAAACGCCGGTTGATCAAACCGAAAGCAGGATAGGAGAGGAGAAGGAGAACGGTCCACCGATGGAGCAGACCGCAAAGCTATGAAGCCGGATTTCAAGCGGAGCCAGCGTAACATCACCCCACCACACAGCAAGTGCACGGGGCAGGGTGGAGAAAGGCAGGCCGACAATCCACTACTCTCGATGCGCTCACAGCTCCGGGAGACCCGCACAGAGTCAGATGCTTCTACGGAGGCACAATCCAGCACGGCGTCCAACACTTGGAATGGAGGTATTCCGGCATTGGGGGAGGAGGGAGAGCGCAACGCTACACGCTCACGTCATCGCGTCCTGTATCCCCTTTAATTCACACTTAATTCTAAATTTTAATCCTTTCAAAGAATGCTCATGTGGACCAACTGCATCTCTAATGGATTTGGCTGAGGACTAAACCAGGGAAAAGAGTCAAAGGGACAGTGAGTATGGACTTTATCCAGAGTAGTAGTCGCCATTACCAATAACTGGTTCATTGATAGGCTGAACTCACCAAGTCGCGATACCAAGCCATCATGCAGGAATCTTTATTGGATGGTGCACAGGTCAAGCCAGGCAAAGTCTGGTCATCAGTAGTAGACAGAAGGAACTCAGAGCTGACAGCAGACCATACCAAACAGAACAGGAAAAACACACCTTTGTAGACACAATAACCAAAAAGATGTTACTGCTCATGCACAAGTGATGGCAGAAGGATCATAAAGAAGCCTGGGGCATTTCAACATTGGCTAAGTCAGTAGTGATTAGCACACACTTTAAGCGACCATGAGCTGACACATGCCCACAACCCACAACCCACAACCAGAGCAGCACAATGCTGGAGTAGTGTCACTCAGGAAGAAGATTCATTGGCATCCTGTCATTGCATAGTTTGACTAATGGTGGCACCATCGTGACCCCAGAGCAGATCATAGGAAGCAGATAGTCTACATTTAAAGGTTGTTTTTACAGCTATTGCTTTTTAAAGTTCTAAACCTCTTAAACTGCAGCCCTATAAAAAAGGAATTGAAGATAAGGGCTAAAGTCTTTTGACAGCCTGACTGGCACTGGGGCTATTTAATGGATGGAGTTGGGCTATTACCTCAATTACTGTAGAAAGTCACACAGATGTCCACCTCTCTCCTTGAGAACATGTGAGACCTCCACTTACATGCAAATGTTTATAGTAGTTTGCATATTGTAAAAATTGTGGGGCACATTTATTGAGACAAGCATTTCCCATGCCAATCTAAAAAAAAAAAAGATAGTTGGGTTGAATTGCACCACACCAAATGTATTAAATGCGACTGTCTCTCAATATATTTAGCACATTTTAGACTGTCCTAAAGTCTGAAAATTAAATAACTGTCTGCTATGAGCAGGTGTACGTTTATGCTAACATTTGTACCAATTCTGGCTTTAGTATTAATAAATCAGCCTAAAATCTTTGAACCAAGTCTTCCTAGTAAGTCACACATACTTCTGAATGTTTGTTGAGCCAGATCCAAATAGTGAAATTTAGTGGCACAAAGTGGGCCTCTGTTTATGCCAAAAACTATTGTCACATGATTAATAAATGTGGGCCAAAGTCATTTTTGCAATTTTGCATACAAAAAAACTAAAGTTACACAATCACATTGTGAGAACATTACATTACTAGGTCTACTGCACCAGATTACAGCATGGTTCTAGAACAGGGATCATCATCCTCCAGCTGTTATGAAACTAAAACTCCTAGAATTCCCCTTTCACTTCTGTGGGATTTACAAAAACAGCCGGGTAAGTTTGCATGCTGGGAGTTGTAGCTTCACAGCAGCTGGAGTGCCAAAGGTTGCTGATCCCTGTTCTAGAATGTATTAAGACTGCAAAGAGTATGCTTTCATACATGCCTCAATCCCAAAGTAAGATGTGGTGGCATACCCACCACTGAGGCAGACCACAACACTGCTATGAACAGGGGTGCATTGCTGAATGTCTCCTTCCTGAGAACGATTTACAGCAATTATCATTTAGCTACCACTAGGGGGAGCTCAGTTCAAATAGATGATTTCAATGGCAACTGTCTAAATTCCTAGGCACTGAGCTCCCTCTAGTGGTGGCTGCAAGCAGCCAGTTTAATCATGTAATTTTCGATGCGTATCACAGGATTCATAGCTCTATAGGGGAGATGTATCAATGTATTATGACAGTTGTCTAGTATAAATACATTGAGAAATATGATGCTCAGAAAGAGTGGCATGTTTATAAAGCACTTGTTAAACTTTTTCTGATATAGATGACAGGTATAGTGGACAAGGCAGAGCAGAACTTTTTGTTTTTGTTAAAAATTCCTCCAAATTGTTCCACATTCTTCTGCTTAGAAATGTGTTGGAAACGAAGGTTCATCTACAAGGTATGTCCACACTCCCAACTGGTATACTAGTGACCCATCCTTAGGATAAATTATCAATAATAAGAGCCTGGAAAATGCATTTAAAAAGGTTGTCTTATCGCTAGGATATGCCACCAATGTTAGATAGGTGTAGATCCCACCCCTGGGACCCCCACCTATCTGTAGAATGGAATGCCTAAATTGAAGGAGAGAGCACCGTCTATGCGCAGCTGCCCCCCATTTATTTAGAAGAGAGTGCTGAAAATAGCAGAGCGGCACACTCAGCTATTTTCAGAAGTAAATGGAGAGTGCACCACAGAAGCACAGCCACCTCTCCGTTCACTTCTATGGAACTGCCGGATATAGCTGAGTCGATGCTCGGTTATTTGTAACACTACGATATAAATTAATGGATGGCGGCCACTTTCTAGAGATAGGTGTTGGCCCTAGACGTGGGATCTACACCTATCTGACATTGGTGTCTTATCCTAGTAAAATGTCACCAAAATTTGAGGTGAGACAACCCCTTTAAAGTGTGCCTCTGGTTTTAAAGGGATTCTGTCACCAGTTTTTGACCCCCACATTCAAAAATATGGTTATGTGCATGGAGCTCTTGTGATTCATAATGTGGTCTTATAAGCTAAATCTTTAGGCTCATTTAGTGTAAAAAACGTTTTATCTAACCTGTCATTCATCTCACTAAGGTGCCCAGGGGGATGCTCATGTCTTCCAGATGCCTCCCGCACCCGCCGCCGTTCGTGCCCAGCTCCTCCTTTGCCGTCATCAGTGCCGCCTCAGAATCCTTTGCTACTCCTCCGGCTCTCCCTCACTCCCCCCTCCTTCTTCTCTAACATCCCGCGCGTGCGCACAGGCCTGGCGCCAGTGTTCAGGTCATCGGGAGGTTGAGCGAAGTGCCGGCGCATGCGCACTTCGCTCAATGAAGCCGAACGGAGAAGTCCGCACAGGCGCATCAGGCACAGGCCTGTGCGCACGCGCGGGATGTTAGAGAATATATCTTTAAATAATTTTTGCTGATTTTATTTTTAATCTGTTATGTCACCCTCTATAATTTAAACAAAAAATCCTTATTTTCCAGTTTTTGCAATGGCCACTCAGCCTAATAATACTGTATGTCTAGTCTTCCTATTCTGCACATATTCACTTTTCAATAGTCATCTCATTATCATCACAGGCCGAAATATAAAAGATGAAAGATAACACCTTTGTATAGATAACCCAGGATCCACCACTCACAATAACTGATATCACAGCTTTTCTACTCCCCTCCCTGTACAATCTCCTATGCACAGGTCACAGAGCGTGTCTAGTGAACTCCCCCATAGTCATAGTGTCATCTCCTGTCCATTGTGAATATGGCCAAGGTGACTGCTCTACAGCCTATCTTTAAATGCTGTTACCAGCAGCTCTAGCAAGATGGCCTCCCTTCCTTTAATCATGTACCGAAAAAAAAGTACAGTCACTAAATAGGTGACATATTCTCTGTCTTCTGAAATAGCATAATTTGATCTGCTATTAGGACTTGGGTTGAGACGCAGCCATTTCCGTAAGAAGAAATATCTTAAAAGAGATAGGTACAATGATATGGCATCGTAACTAACAACGTTACTAAGATATAAGGGATTATAAACGCTAACCCATTTTTTTTTTTCTTACATTTTGCATTTATTCTTTTAATACTACATCACAAAGTTGTAAACCGTGTCAGTATCAGTGGAAAGAACAACAGCAGGCTTTATGTTATTTTGTCACAGCAGTAGGCCCCGGTAATTACATTTCCCAGTAGGTTCTTCATACCACATTGGAGGTAGACAGCAATCTATACATTTGTGTACATACCCATGTCTTTCGAGCAGTCCCGCTCAGATCACCTCTGCACTCTCCTCCCACCTATGTCAAGCAGCAGATGGATGCTGGGACCACTTGCAGTTTGTTTTTGGTGCTGAAAACAATGAATTGTTATAAGGGGATTAAATACCTAGCGCAGCGTTCGTGCATTTGGTAAACCGTTCAGGCTTTGCATTCATGGTTAACTGACAGCAGCACGGCCCCCTGGCACTGCATTAGCACTGTAATCTACTTCTAACCATCCATTATCCCCCCAGTTTGCATCCTGAAGCCCTGCTCTCATTTTGTATTGCTGTATCATTGCCGCAGAAGCAGCAGGATGTGTTGGTAAAGCTTGGCAGAACATGTGTTTGTTTCCCCCTGCTTTCTTTTGCTTTAACACTACTTAAGCCTTCTGCTGCTGGTGGGATCTGAAATGCTTCCATCTCGGCTCGCCTTCTGGATACAGGGACAACTCGGCAATTCTTGTTGTTTCACCTGTGGATGTCACTTTAAAGTGACATTGTTAACAGGTTTTGAAGAAAAGACAATTTTACATCTGAAGAGTAGGCTGTGACATATACACAATTCTCCTAGCTTTTTTATTATGTTATTATTTACTTATTTGCAAATGTTAGAACATCTACATTTTTAAATATACTGTATGGTGACGATTGACTATGACGGATGGTGAAAGCCCTATTTTGGGGAAATTATATGCACCCCTCCCTAAAACAAAAAATGCCACACATTGCCTTTATTACTACTTGTTGTTTGTATAGTGTTGGATGGAGTGCTATACAGACAGCTTCTACTTGTCCCTATTAGGGCTCACAATCTAATCTACTTATACTAAAAAAAAATATATAATACCGTATATACCTTCTAGGCTGATTTTCCTTGAATTCAAAACAATCTATTCTTTTTTAATCCTATATACTTGTAAGAAACCCACACAAACACAGGGAGACTATTCAAACTTTATTCCAGTATTAGCCTGGTTATCCTCACTCAACTGCTAAGGGGCCCAGGGGTTAGGTGGGCCCGCTCAGTTAAAAAAGATGGAGATAACAAAGAGTAGTGATGTCGCAAACATAAAATTTTCCATTCGCGAATGCAAATTTACACAAATGTTCGCGAACGGGCGAACCGCCATAGACTTCAATAGGCAGGCGAATTTTAAAACCCACAGGACTCTTTCTGGCCACAATAGTGATGGAAAAGTTGTTTCAAGGGGACTAACACCTGGACTGTGGCATGCCGGAGGGGGATCCATGGCAAAACTCCCATGGAAAATTACGTAGTTGACGCAGAGTGTGGTAAGTTGAAATCGCAAAGCGATTAATATAACCTGCATTAATCGCATTGCGATTACAAATTAGAGCTAAGTTCCTAATAGTTGTATTGCTAGAATTGATGAATATAACGAATATAGCACTATATTCTCAATCTTCGTTATATTCTAGCAATATAACCATTAGGAACCCAGCAGCTCTAAGTTGAATTAACAATGAGATTAATATAACCTGCATTATTCGCATTGCGATTACAACTTAGATCTGAGTTCCTAATGGTTATATTGCTAGAATATAATGAAGATTGGGAATATAGTGCTATATTCGTTATATTCGTCAATTCTAGCAATACAACTATTAGGAACTTAGCTTGCATTCGCTAGCTTGAATTCGCCATGCGATTAATATAACCTGCATTATTCGCATTGCGATTACAACTTAGATCTGACTTCCTAATGGTTGTATTGCTAGAATTGACAATGAACATAGCACTATATTCTCAATCTTCGTTATATTCTATCAATATAACCATTAGGAACCCAGCTCTAAGTTGAATTCGCAATGCGATTAATATAACCTGCATTATTCGCATTGCAATTACAACTTAGGTCTGAGTTCATAATGGTTGTATTGGTCGCATCGTCAGGTGGTAAAGGGGGGCGGGGGTGTGACTCACTGCAGCCTGGTGAGCGGTGGGGCACCGCGGCAGCTGCCCTGCAGGAGTCTCTGGTGTCGGGAGAAGGAGGTAGGTAGAGCAGCTCTGACTTTATAGACCAAATTATTTTAATAATACCCCAATAATAATAAGTTAATAACCTAACCCCATTCATAAATTACTGTGGATTATTATAGAGACGGCCTCAGGCCAGGAGACATAAGGGGTTGGGTAAACTGTGGGCTGGGGCCACCCGGCCACATTTAATAATCTTTGCTCAGGGGGGCCCTCATAAATATAGACCCACATGGTGTGGACTGGTCATTTTTACTAAGGAATATAGTTTAAACGTTTATGTGCAAAAGAGAAAATAAGAAGTCAGCTCCAATCAGATATCTGCACATAGACCAAGACTCTGGGTCTATGCAGATATCTGATTGGAGCTGACTTAGTGACTTCTTTTTTTTTCTCTTTATCTCTTTATTATGGATTGGGGGGGGCAGGGGTGACACCACGCCACTGTAACCATTAGGAACCCAGCTCTAAGTTGATTTCGCAATGCGATTAATATAACCTGCATTAATTGCATTGCAATTACAACTTAGTCAAATTTGTGACACTGCAGCTTCAGAATGAATCTAAGATGGATGCTGTCTCTAAGATGGATGCTGTCCCTAAGATGGATGCTCTCCTTGCTATTTGATAGGCGGTGGGAGGGTCTGGGAGGGAGGGTCTGCTGCTGATTGGCTGGACTGTGTCTGCTGACTGTGAGGTACAGGGTAAAAGTTTGCTAAATGATGATGTATATATTGCAGCTGAATAAAGTCATATGTACTGAGCTCCCCCTAGTGGCAGCTACAGGCAGAGCTTTATCGTGTACAATGGGATTTTGAACTCACTGGGGAGATTAATCTGTGTATTTATGGGAGTTTTATAGCATAAATACGTTGAAAAAGATAATGTTTGGGCTCAACACCATACTTTTTCTGACACACAACTGTATTGCACAGAATGATAACAATATCTGTCACTATAATGGTGGTATAACACTTTTTGAGAAAAAGCCAAATTTTTTCAGTATTTTTTCACATTTTAATTTTATTTTTTCACATTTTTATTTTATTTTTTCAAAAACTGATGTGACCAAATGTTAGGGTAATATGAAATCCACTGCAAATAGTGTGTTTTCTGAGGAGCTTCTCTTGACATGCAAATTTTTAAGCCAGTGACATTAAAAACACAGCATTCTCTACATGTGACCCAAAAAAACACATTGACAGCTAAATTAAGGTAGTATTCTAAATTTTACTGTGTGTCCCTACAGCCTCTGTCACAAATCAGATTTACAATACTGTCCTAAAGTCAGGCTAGAATTAGACCAGACAGAAACATTTCTACACTTAGCACAGTGGTACATGCTCTGTAATAACTTTTGTGCATCTTGCCATACATGTTATATCATTTTCTCCTCCTTACAGCACAGCACATCTTGATTGACTTTCTTTACACCAATATTATCCGCCAAAAATATGATCCATGCTGTAAATAAATTTGGCACATTTCACAAAACTGTCTGGTGAGATGTAAAAAGTCTCTAAAAGACATAATAAATATGGCGAGCAGTCTTTTTCTCCAGTGACTTTTTGAAGAATTTTGCAATGTAGATATTCACCATATTTGTGCTATGTCCAATCTAACATTGGTATAAACGAGCGATGCCGAGGCGCGTAGTGCTGTGTTATCCATTCCTCAATAAAGCTATTTATGTGGCTAAATGCATGCAGATTTCCGTATTGGAGGACACCACTCTAATCATTGAAGAACTGCTTATTCTTATTTATAGGCCTAATTATCCAGCTATTGCCTTACACATTAAAAGATGCTTAATTCCCCTGGCTGTGGTTCGTCTCCATTTGCTGTAATGCCAATATTGTTTAGAGACACTAGATTCATGCAGATTCTTGTATATGGGCTCTGTAATCCTTACTTTAGTATTATTGGCTTTGTACAATACAACATAACAAAGCTGGGTCCCTTGAAATCTAGCATTGCTGAAAAATGCCAAAAAGTAATCCAATGATGAAAGTGCAAGTGCTACCATTTCCTAAGAACAGTCCAGCAGTGATACAGTTAACACTCAAATGTAGTAGTTACATTATAAAATAAAAAAAGACATAACGCTCCAACCAACTGAATGATAATATGATGTTATATGAGATATTCAGAATCAACTTTTGTATTTTTGCATTTTTTTCTGCACATGGCATTTTCCTTTCTGGTAGCGCTCCCTGATGCTTATCCTTCTGGTCCTCCTTTTCCTGCCTTCAGTTGTGAACTAATGCTCATTGGCTTCCCTACTCCCATCCTCCACTCAGTGTTGGCTTAGCGATCTCATAAAGAAACAGGAGAAGTGGTCCAGACACCTTTCATTCATTCATCCCTACTAAATTCACAGAAATATATAGCCATATCTTTCTCTAGATGGTGGAGAAGGAAATTGTGTGGGCATTATATACCATATGTATCTCTGGGGCTTTATGTGAGGGACTACTTTCTAGTAGGGGTTAACAAGCTAATTGCACTACTTCCTGGAAGATATAGGTGTTTGATGAGCTGCTTCCCACCCACAGAAAGGGAAGAGTTAAAGGGAACAAACATAAGTCAGAGTGATGCACCTTTAGATAAAAGATTCTACTTAAACAGGTAAATTGGGGGACATGTACTAAGCTTGTTGCCCCAGAATTATGGCGTAGAATGCACCAAAAAGAATAGCGTTTACATTTTCACCAAATTTATGCCAACTGTTTTCTCCAGAATTTTCACCATAAAGAATGCATCACGCCAGAAATGAGATATAAATGTTAAAGTGGGCGGGGCTATCAAATTAGCGCATGTTACTCCTCATTTATCGTCCTCTTATGGGCAGAAATGGCTCAAATTGTTGTGGACAATTAAGTCAGCTTACGTGGTGGTGCTTTGTGTAAAAAGTCACATTTATGGCAGAAAGATGCAACTTTTTTTTCAAAAAGTCATATTTATGAAAAGAAAAACCAACCTGTAGTGGGAACAAGTGATAGGTATGTAATAAAACAGGATGATATAAATGAGCTAAACAGGGTTTTGTCAGTAAATTGTCATTCAACAAAAACAAAACAATGACAAAAACGCCCCAAGTCTGAGACAAAAGTTGCGATTTACCACTGGAAATGTTGCAAATATGCTTCAAAAGTCACAAATATGTTTCAAAAGTCGCAAGTGTAGATTTTCAGGGGGTGGTTGAAATAGCGCATTTCAGTTTTAAAAAGTCTAATTTTAGTGCTATTGGTGTTAAAAAGTCAAGAGAAATAGGCAGATAATCAAGTTGATATTTAAAAAAGTCACATTTTACAAGTGGTGTGCACCTTTTGATATATGAGGTGAAACAAATCACTACTTTTGATTTGTAACGTTAGAATTTTTATGGTGCATATTACACCATTATTGATAAATGTCTCCCATTGAGTGATTAATTTTTGTCCTTTTAAATATGCAGCTATAGTTCACATACTAATGATACACCAGTCTGCTTTTAGGCTCAAAATTCTGTGCTGTCTATACATGGAAGCTGTGCTTCTCAGACATGATAAATATCAATGTGGCTGCATGTAGTCACCAACTAACTGTATATGGATTCAAAGAGCCAGTAATAAACTCATTGGAAGTTGTATTAATATGATTGCAGTCAGCTACCCTACGGATGGCTGCAGGTAGCTGCTGTGACTGTGTAATAGGAAAGCATTTCGTTGCCAAGTCCCCCATCACAGGCAACATGCCAATTGCATGCCCTTCCTCAATTTTAGGTACACTATAAACAGAATAATGTCTGGTTCACAAAGAGCAATTTCCAAAATAGCCAAAGAAGTAAAAATACAAATTTTATAGTGATTTGTTTTATTGGTGTTTTCATATTATATTATAACTGTTACATATATTACGTGTAACTTTAAAATAGAGATGAGTGCATTTCTTGAAATTCATTTTGGGTAAAATTTACTATTTTCTGAAAAATTTCAATTCAGGTACAACTTGATTCTACCCAAATCAAATATACTCCAATTTTCTATAAATTGGTATATACACAATCTGGTCTCCTATAAACTTATATATTTTTTCTGGAAAGACTCTAGAATGAAGGAGCACCAGAGAACCTAGTATGTTACTCTTGGTTTCTGGGCAATATATATACACATTATCTAGGGGGTTCTCTTTCTTATTATGGAGAGCACCTGGTTTGTAGTACATCTGAACAGACCAGGCAATGTCCCTCTGGGTTTCTTGGAAAGATATTCAAATTAGCTTTCCTAAGCATATCTGATACCAGCAGATGTAAGATATGCTAATTTTCATGTATTTTGTTTCCCAGAAACCTAGAGGAGCTTTGTCTGTCTTATGATACTCCTTATGTATACTTGGCACCCTCCTTAAGAAGAAATAGTTCCTCAACCAAGGCCTCTCAGTTTTCTTTGCCTTTTGGTAGCTTGCATGTGTCTTTTCCAGAAGAACATTATGTGGGGATACAAGCACAGCATTAAAAAAAAAAAAAAAAACACTGATTGAACAGTTTGAGGCTGCCACCAAAAATTTTATGGATCTCTGTCTTGATTTGCCTGAAATTAATTTCACAACATTTGGGTTTGTTAATCCAAATTTTATATTTTATTCCGGATAAATACAAAATTGATAGAATTGATTTGCGTATCTATAGTATGTATACTTGGGGTTTATAGATCAATTTTCCCCTATTTTTTCCACTAAGTTCTAGGTAGTAGCCTAGTGTTTTTTCATAAAAAGATTTTCCCCTAGTGGTAGCCTCAAACTTTTCAATCAGTGCTGTTTCATAAGATTTTTATATTTTTTTATCTATTACTGCGTTTGTGTTTCATAGACCAATTTCCCCTATTTTTTATCTAGTAAGTTTTTGGTGATAGACTCACACTGTTCAGTCAGTGCTTTTTCATAATAAGATTTTCTCCTTGTGGTCGTCTCAAAATGTTAAATCGTTGATTTCTCATAATAAGGTTTTCGTCCAGTGATAGCCTCAAACCGTTTAATCAGTGCCTATTCATAATTTAAAAAAAAATATCTATTGCTGTGCTTGCACACCCACTTAATGCTTCTCTGGAAAAGGAGGGAAAACTGAGTGTCTCATACTAGGAACCCAGCTCTTTCTAGATAACTACCCTTGAACAGAAGAACCCAGCTCTTTCTAGGCAAGTACCCTTTAAAAAGAGCTAACCAAAACAAATCTGCTTGGCTGCCTGGGTTGGGGTACTATTTCTCCTTATGGAGGGCGCTGAGTATGCATGAGTAGTATCGTAAGTCAGTCAACACTCATCTAGGTTTTGTGGAAAATATATGGAAATTAGCATCTGCTGGCATCACATAAGCTTGGGAAAGCTAACTTGGATATCTTCCCCAGAAACTCAGAGGGATGTTGCCTGGCCCACAATACTCTGTACTCACAGCAATGGAGGAGCCTATTTGGGTATAGGTATAGTTACAAAATTCCCAAAGAAAGCCATACAGGCTCAGTACCTAACTTGACCCAGATAAATATTTACATATTGATAAAATATATATTTTAATTGTATATGTTTAAAACTCAATTGTGAGAAAAACAAAAAGGTATTAAAAATAAACTGCTCCCTGTGTTAAATGTCTGATATTTTTGTGTTTAATTGCCAATAGCAGGGATGTGCACTCCCCCTACTAAATCACATAGGTGCTGCTAACACATGACTAGTGGCCAGTTGCAGCACTAGCTCACTTTAGAGCCAAAACTACCTGTTATAGATGCACTAACATGCGTATTTGCTCTTTTATCAAGACTAATAACACAGGTAAACAGATCAATAAAACCTAAGACTGCCCCCTGACATGTTTCGCCAGCTGAACTGGCTTCCTCAGGGGTTTTGGGCAGAATTGAAAAGGAACGCCACACGCGAGGTATAAATAATCTCTCTAGGAAGATTGACAGGTAAGTAGTCAATAGACAAATGAGAGCATCATCTAAATGGGTGTTATTAACATTCATAGTTACCCAATACCGCAACACAATATCTAACCTCCGCTATACCGCTCAGCCAATCGCGGTGTTTGTGAGGTATTCCCTCATGACGTCCTAATCATCCCGATTAACAAGGACTTGAAAGTTCCATGCTAACCTGAATTGAGGATGCGCACTGACTTAGAACATCATTTTAATGACTACTGCAAAGTGTGCATGTCCTGCGCAGCATATGGGTGCGCGGGAACTTAGAATATGATTTAAAAAAAAGGAAAGAATAATATACTGCTACTAGATAATTATCTGAGAGACGTGATAACCACACTTCCCAGTATCACACATCGCACATCCAGAACCGTCTAATACCACATGGCTTAAATCCAAGGTGGTGGGCACATATCCATGTGGTAGGTGCACTTTTTGCCCTTTTCTCAAAAAAAAAACTAAAGCATTTACTAATCCAGTTGTTAATAGGCGATATCAAATCAGAGAGTTTATCAATTGTCAGACTACAGACATAATTTATATTGCTGTGTCCCTGTCAAAATTCAAGAGTTCAGACGCTGTATCTGTCAGCATATTAGCAGTATCAATACAAAAGCAGATACTGCAATTTCGAGACATGTTAGACAATATCATGCAGGTGACCCCAGATGTCTTATTTTTTTGGGCATCTGTAAGAGGAAACCTGGATAAAATTCTATTACAAGAAGAAGCCAAGTGGATCTATAGGTTGGACAGTTTGAGCCCAAAAGGACTGAATGAAGGTTTTACCTACTCTTCTTTTCTTTAGACCAATGCTGATGTTTGATATGGCTATTGCACTATATTTTATGTCTATTAAATGTGAGCAGTAGAGATGCCACAGTGATTGTCACATTATTTTATCATCAAAGAATTGAGTTATGTATTCACCAAAATATCAGGAATGGTATCCCTGATTATACATCTATAGACAGGGGAGTATGTCATTTTTTTTTTTAGCCATTTATCATTTTAGACAGTAGCAGTATATTAGTCTTTCCTTTTTTTTCTAATCATATTCTAAGTTCCCGCGCACCCATATGCTGCGCAGGACGTGTACACTTTGCAGTATTCATTAAAATAATGTTCTAAGTCCGTCCGCATCCTCAATTCAGGTTAGCATGGAACTTTCAAGTTTTAAGCCCGCGCGCATCGGGATGATGCGCAGGAGGTCATGAGGGAATTCCCCACAAACACCGCGATTGGCTGAGCGGTATAGCGGAGGTTAGATATTGTTGCGGTATTGGGTAACTATGAATGTTAATAACACCCATTTAGATGATGCTCTCATTTGTCTATTGACTACTTACCTGTCAATCTTCCTAGAGAGGTTATTTATACCTCGCGTGTGGCGTTCCTTTTCAATTCTGCCCAAAACCCCTGAGGAAGCCAGTTCAGCTGGCGAAACATGTCGGGGGGCAGTCTTAAGTTTTATTCATCTGTTTACCTGTGTTCTTAGTCTTGATAAAAGAGAAATCACGCATGTTAGTGCATCTAATAACAGGTAGTTTTGGCACTAAAGTGAGCTAGTGATGCTACTGGCCACTAGTGAAGTGTTAGCAGCACCTATGGGATTTAGTGGGGGGAGTGCACATCCCTGCTGTTAGCAATTAAATACAAAGATATCGGACATTTAAGGGTGGGTTCACACTAGCGTTAGGGATTCCGTTATGGCTTTCCGTTATAATAACATGGTTATAACGGAAAATAACGGGATCCATAAGACGGGAGGACAGATCCGTTCTTCTGGCCATAGACTTGTATTATGACGGAATGCAAAACGGAAGCCTTTAAAACAAAGTACTGTCGACACTTGTTTTCCGTCTTGCATAAAGTGACCCAGACGGATCCGTTATGCGTTCCCATAGACTTCTATTAGGATGAGAGCAAACGGAATGCCTTTTAAAGGCTTCCGTCTTGCATTCCGTCATAATATAAGTCTATGGCCAGAAGAACGGATCCGTCCTTCCATCTTATTGATTCCATTATTTTCCGTTATAACCATGTTATTATAACGGAAAGCCATAACGGAATCCCTAACACTAGTGTGAACCCACCCTAACACAGGGAACTGTTTATTTTATTTTTAATACCTTTTTGTTTTGCTCACAATTGAGTTTTAAACATATACAATAAAAATTATATTTTATCAATATGTAAATATTTATCTGGGTCAAGTTAGGTACTGAGCCTGTATGGCTTTTTTTGTGGATTTTGCCCACAATACTCCACACACATACTATGCATACTAGGCACACTCTGTAAAGAGTACCCCCCAGACAAAGCATATATATCCCCCAAAAACCCAGAGCAGCATAGTAGGCTCTCTCTCTCTCAAAAGTTTGTTTGAATGCAAACTTTTTGGGAAATTTGGGACACTTTCTGAACCGCAGAATTGATTCGCTCATCCTTAATGCGAAAGGAATATATCACTCCCTTGCAATTCATACAAGTTTCAGTATACAAAGCTTAGAACAATTATAAGGAAGCTTATACAATTCATCACAGTGTGGTTGGTAAAATGTGTCATATTTCTTAGCTGCTTTTGATCTAATGATAGCTTGTATTTATCTATACGGGTGTTTGTCTCCCTCTAGTGTATAGCCGTGATCTTACATGGACAAGGCTCAGATTTAACCACATGATGTTACATTGATAACAGCCTGTAAGCTGCTAATGATCATCGTGTTTCTAATGATAGCATTAAAAAGTAGAATATCTTTGTCAGTGGAATGGATCTGACGAAGAGCTTGACTGCAGCTGGGAGTCATGTTCGCCCCATTAAGTGAATCTGTAAGCCATGTTCTCAAGCTTTTAGAAAACATCTTGCAGTTGCTAATAGGAAGCCAGGGACAGCATTGGGATAAGGTGTAGGCAGAAGTCAAGTGTGCAGCTGCCTTTCCTGCCCAGTGGATACCCATTGCTATTGCTGGTCAAACAGCGTGGTTGTCACTGTTATGAGGGCACTGTGGGCTTCATTGCTATTGGTATGGACGTATGTGACTGTCACTTGTGGAAGCTCTATGGCTGTAATTAGTATGGAAGCACTGAGATTATGGGGACAGTATAAGGGGGTACATTTTGGCGTGTATGACTTGGGCACCAAAAGGATTGTCCTTCCCTTGGCAACGGAGAATTGGATTAGGATTTCAAAAACAGAAGCATAATTTGCAACGAATATCAAAGGGAACTGCTAACAATAGTTTTGCATTATTAATGACACGTTAATTCTTTTTCCAGTCTTCCAAACTTCTTAATGAGTCATTTTTTTATTTGCACTGTTTGAAAAACCGTGGAGCAAATATGTTTGAAGTCCGGGATAGAAAAGTAAAAGAGCTTCATCTTCCAAATTCTGTTACTTTGTTCCAAGATCACTTTATAAAATATTTTCCTTTATCTTAGATTCCATTGTACACACATTTCTGTATTAGGGCTCATGCACACAAGCATGTTTCTTGTACGCATCCGATCCGCATATTTTGCAGGTCGGATACGTACCCATTCACTTCAATGGGGCTGCAAAAGATGCGGACTGCACACTGTGCTGTCCTCATCCATGTGTCTGTTCCCTGGCATCTGCAAAAAATATACTGTAGAACCTGTTATTTTCTTGTCCGCAATAAGGACAAGGATAGGAATTTTATTAGGGTTTGGACGTTCTGTTCTGCAAAATGCGGAACGCACACGGCCAGTATCCGCAAAACAGGCAATGGTCGTGTGCATGAGCCCTTATAGTGGAAAGAGCGTCCTGCTTTGTTCCTGTGGTTGTGTTGCCTTTCAGTGGCAATTGGTGTAGTTTGATGATGTCATCGATAATTAAATATTTCAATCCCACCGACATCTGCAATCTTAAACTGCCCGCCCATACACTTTAGATGTCTGTCAGCCAACAGCTGTTTCTCTTGACTCCCCATATACATTATGTTAAGCTTGTGCATGATTATTTTGGTGGGAAACGGGTTATAACTCACTGCTATACTTATCTCCTATGGGAAAACAGGATTGGGCATGTTAAAATTCAACAGACGCCTAAGATGGGACAGGTAGAAAACCTCTATACACACGTTAGACAGTTGGCTAGACTTTCATGCTGTTTCTCATCAAATGTTCGTTGCTCCTGAGCTTTAGGCCCCTTGCAGACGAGCGTGTCTGGAATAGGTCCGGATGCGTCCCGGTGCATTGTGGCAAACCCGCGCGAGTAGGAACGCAATTGCAGTCAGTTTTGACTGCGATTGCGTTCTGATGTTCAGTTTTAATCGTGCGGGTGCAATGTGTTTTGCACACGCGTGATAAAAAACCGACTTTGGTACCCAGACCCAAACTTCTTCACAGAAGTTCAGGTTTGGGTTAGTTGTAGTGTAGATTGTATTATTTCCCCTTATAACATGGTTATAAGGGAAAATAATAGCATTCTGAATACAGAATGCTTAGTAAAATAGGGCTGGAGGGGTTAAAATAAAATAAAAAATAATTTAACTCGCCTTAATCCACTTGTTCGTGCAGCCGGCATCTCTTCTGTCTTTATCTGTGAGCAATAGGACCTTTGATGACGTCACTGCGTTCATCTCATGGTCCATCACATGATCCATTACCATGGTGATGGATCATGTGATGAGCGTAGTGACGTCATCAAAGGTCCTATTGCTCACAGAGGAAGACAGAAGAGATGCCGGCTGCACGAACAAGTGGATTAACCTCCTCAGGACCGCCGTACGCAGGATTGCGTCCTGCCGGCGGTCCTGCTCTTCTGGGTGGACGCATATACGCGTCCTCCCGCGAGAGCCGAGATTTCCTGTGAACGCGCGCGCACAGGCGCGTGCGCTCACAGGAACGGAAGGTAAGCGAGTGGATCTCCAGCCTGCCAGCGGCGATCGCTCGCTGGCAGGCTGGAGATCCGAATTTTTTAACCCCTAACAGGTATATTAGACGCTGTTTTCATAACAGCGTCTAATATACCTCCTACCTGGTCCTCTGGTGGTCCCTTTTGTTAGGATCGACCACCAGAGGACTCAGGTAGGTCAGTACAGTCCCACCAAACACCACACTACACTACACTACACTACACCCCCCGTCACTTATTAACCCCTTATAAACCCCTGATCACCCCATATAAACTCCCTGATCACCCCCCTGTCATTGATCACCGCCCTGTCATTGATCACCCCCCTGTCAGGCTCCGTTCAGACGTCCGCATGATTTTTACGGATCCGATCCATGTATCCATGGATCCGTAAAAATCATGCGGACGTCTGAATGGAGCCTTACAGGGGGGTGATCAATGACAGGCGGGTGATCACCCATATACACTCCCTGATCACCCCCTGTCATTGATCACCCCCCTATCAGGCTCCATTCAGACGTCCGCATGATTTTTACGGATCCGATCCATGTATCCATGGATCCGTAAAAATCATGCGGACGTCTGAATGGAGCCTTACAGGGGGGTGATCAATGACAGGCGGGTGATCACCCATATACACTCCCTGATCACCCCCTGTCATTGATCACCCCCTGTCATTGATCACCCCCCTGTCATTGATCACCCCCCTGTCAGGCTCCATTCAGACGTCCGCATGATTTTTACGGATCCGATCCATGTATCCATGGATCCGTAAAAATCATGCGGACGTCTGAATGGAGCCTTACAGGGGGGTGATCAATGACAGGCGGGTGATCACCCATATACACTCCCTGATCACCCCCTGTCATTGATCACCCCCCTGTCATTGATCACCCCCCTGTCAGGCTCCATTCAGACGTCCGCATGATTTTTACGGATCCGATCCATGTATCCATGGATCCGTAAAAATCATGCGGACGTCTGAATGGAGCCTTACAGGGGGGTGATCAATGACAGGCGGGTGATCACCCATATACACTCCCTGATCACCCCCTGTCATTGATCACCCCCCTGTCATTGATCACCCCCCTGTCAGGCTCCATTCAGACGTCCGCATGATTTTTACGGATCCGATCCATGTATCCATGGATCCGTAAAAATCATGCGGACGTCTGAATGGAGCCTTACAGGGGGGTGATCAATGACAGGCGGGTGATCACCCATATACACTCCCTGATCACCCCCCTGTCATTGATCACCCCCCTGTCATTGATCACCCCCCTGTCATTGATCACCCCCCTGTCAGGCTCCATTCAGACGTCCGCATGATTTTTACGGATCTGATCCATGGATCCGTAAAAATCATGCGGACGTCTGAATGGAGCCTTACAGGGGGGGTGATCAGTGACAGGGGGGTGATCACCCTGATCACCCCCTGTCATTGATAACCCCCCTGTAAGGCTCCATTCAGACGTCCGCATGCGTTTTGTGGATCCGATCCATGTATCCATGGATCCGTAAAAAATCATGCGGATGTCTGAATGGAGCCTTACAGGGGGGGTGATCAGTGACAGGGGGGTGATCACCCTGATTACCCTGATCACCCCCTGTCATTGATAACCCCCTTGTAAGGCTCCATTCAGACGTCCGCATGCGTTCTGTGGATCCGATCCATGTATCCATGGATCCGTAAAAAATCATGCGGATGTCTGAATGGAGCCTTACAGGGGGGGTGATCAGTGACAGGGGGGTGATCACCCTGATCACCCCCTGTCATTGATAACCCCCCTGTAAGGCTCCATTCAGACGTCCGCATGCGTTCTGTGGATCCGATCCATGGATCCGTAAAAAATCATGCGGATGTCTGAATGGAGCCTTACAGGGGGGGTGATCAGTGACAGGGGGGTGATCACCCTGATTACCCTGATCACCCCCTGTCATTGATCACCCCCCTGTAAGGCTCCATTCAGACGTCCGCATGCGTTCTGTGGATCCGATCCATGTATCCATGGATCCGTAAAAAATCATGCGGATGTCTGAATGGAGCCTTACAGGGGGGGTGATCAATGACAGGGGGGTGATCAATGACAGGGGGGTGATCAGGGAGTCTATATGGGTGATCACCCCCCTGTCATTGATCACCCCCCTGTCATTGATCACTCCCCCCCTGGTAAGGCTCCATTCAGCCATTTTTTTGGCACAAGTTAGCAGACATTTTTTGTTTGTTTTTGTTTTTGTTTTTTCTTACAAAGTCTCATATTCCACTAACTTGTGTCAAAAAATAAAATCTCACATGGACGCACCATACCCCTCACGGAATCCAAATGCGTAAACATTTTTAGACATTTATATTCCAGACTTCTTCTCACGCTTTAGGGCCCCTAAAAAGCCAGGGCAGTATAAATACCCCACATGTGACCCCATTTCGGAAAGAAGACACCCCAAGGTATTCCGTGAGGGGCATATTGAGTCCATGAAAGATTGAAATTTTTGTCCTAAGTTAGCGGAAAGTGAGACTTTGTGAGAAAAAAAACAAAAAAAAATCAATATCCGCTAACTTATGCAAAAAAAAAAAAAATTCTAGGAACTCGCCATGCCCCTCATTGAATACCTTGGGGTGTCTTCTTTCCAAAGTGGGGTCACATGTGGGGTATTTATACTGCCCTGGCTTTTTAGGGGCCAGAAAGCGTGAGAAGAAGTCTGGGATCCAAATGTCTAAAAATGCCCTCCTAAAAGGAATTTGGGCCGCTTTGCGCATCTAGGCTGCAAAAAAGTGTCACACATGTGGTATCGCCGTTCTCAGGAGAAGTTGGGGAATGTGTTTTGGGATGTCATTTTACATATACCCATGCTGGGTGAGATAAATATCTTGGTCAAATGCCAACTTTGTATAAAAAAATGGGAAAAGTTGTCTTTTGCCAAGATATTTCTCTCACCCAGCATGGGTATATGTAAAATGACCCCCCAAAACACATTGCCCAACTTCTCCTGAGTACGGCGATACCAGATGTGTGACACTTTTTTGCAGCCAAGGTGGGCAAAGGGGCACCTTTCGGATTTCGCAGGCCATTTTTTACACATTTTGATTGCAAGGTACTTCTTACACATTTGGGCCCCTAAATTGCCAGGGCAGTATAACTACGCCACAAGTGACCCCATTTTGGAAAGAAGACACCCCAAGGTATTCCGTGGGGGGCACGGCGAGTTCCTAGAATTTTTTATTTTTTGTCACAATTTAGCGGAAAATGATGATTTTTCTTTTTTTTTCTTTTTTCCTTACAAAGTCTCATATTCCACTAACTTGCGACAAAAAATAAAAAATTCTAGGAACTCGCAGTGCCCCTCACGGAATACCTTAGGGTGTCTTATTTCCAAAATGGGGTCACTTGTGGCGTAGTTATACTGCCCTGGCAATTTAGGGGCCCAAATGTGTGAGAAGTACCTTGCAATCAAAATGTGTAAAAAATGGCCTGCAAAATCCGAAAGGTGCACTTTGGAATATGTGCCCCTTTGCCCACCTTGGCAGCAAAAAAGTGTGACACATCTGGTATCGCCGTACTCAGGAGAAGTTGGGCAATGTGTTTTGGGGTGTCATTTTACATATACCCATGCTGGGTGAGAAAAATATCTTGGTCAAATGCCAACTATGTATAAAAAAATGGGAAAAGTTGTCTTTTGCCAAGATATTTCTCTCACCCAGCATGGGTATATGTAAAATGACACCCCAAAACACATTCCCCAACTTCTCCTGAGTACGGCGATACCACATGTGTGACACTTTTTTGCTGCCAAGGTGGGCAAAGGGGCGCATATTCCAAAGTGCACCTTTCGGATTTCACCGGTCATTTCTTACACATTTTGATTGCAAAGTTCTTCTCACACATTTGGGCCCCTAAATTGCCAGGGCAGTATAACTACCCCACAAGTGACCCCATTTTGGAAAGAAGACACCCCAAGGTATTCTGTGAGGGGCATGGTGAGTTCCTAGAATTTTTTATTTTTTGTCGCAAGTTAGTGGAATATGAGACTTTGTAAGAAAAAAAAAAAAAAAAATCATCATCATTTTCCGCTAACTTGTGACAAAAAATAAAAAGTTCTATGAACTCACTATGCCCATCAGCGAATACCTTAGGGTGTCTACTTTCCGAAATGGGGTCATTTGTGGGGTTTTTCTACTGTCTGGGCATTGTAGAACCTCAGGAATCATGACAGGTGCTCAGAAAATCAGAGCCGTTTCAAAAAGCGGAAATTCACATTTTTGTACCATAGTTTGTAAATGCTATAACTTTTACCCAAACCATTTTTTTTTGCCCAAACATTTTTTTTTTATCAAAGACATGTAGAACTATAAATTTAGCGAAAAATTTATATATGGATGTCGGTTTTTTTGCAAAATTTCACAGCTGAAAGTGAAAAATGTCATTTTTTTGCAAAAAAATCGTTACATTTTGATTAATAACAAAAAAAGTAAAAATGTCAGCAGCAATAAAATACCACCAAATGAAAGCTCCATTAGTGAGAAGAAAAGGAGGTAAAATTCATTTGGGTGGTAAGTTGCATGACCGAGCGATAAACGGTGAAAGTAGTGTAGTGCCGAAGTGTAAAAAGTGGCCTGGTCATGAAGGGGGTTTCACCTAGCGGGGCTAAAGTGGTTAAGGTGAGTTAAATTATTATTATTATTTTTTTAACCCCTCCAGCCCTATTTTAATATGCATTCTGTATTCAGAATGCTATTATTTTCCCTTATAACCATCCCGATCGTCACCTAGCAACCGTGCGTTAAAATCGCACCGCATCCGCACTTGCTTGCGGATGCTTGCGATTTTCACGCAACCCCATTCATTTCTTTGGGGCCTGCGTTACGTGAAAAACGCACAAAGCATGCTGCATGATAAAATACTGAAGGTTTACAAACAACATCTCTTAGCAACCATCAGTGAAATATAGAACATAAGGGATAATACTATAGACAGGCATACGGTATACCAGATCATGATATACAACTGATGTGTAATTGAAACTATATTACTACCTCTCAGGATAAGGATCCTCAGTCCGATTGATACAGACATTATTTTAGTTATTGAAGACTCCTATATTGACTCTCCTTTACAGACATTTAACAAGCTCCCGACCGCCTAACGCAGGGATGCGTCCTGCGGGCGGTCGGTTTGTTCCTCCTTGACGCATCTACGCGTCATCTTGCGAGACGCAAGATTTCCTGTGAACGCGCGCTCACAGGAGCGCACTTTCACAGGATCGCAAGAGGAACGAGTTGATCTACAGCCTGCCAGTGGCGATCATTCGCTGGCAGACTGTAGATGTGATTTTTTTGAACCCCAAAAAGGTATATTAGACGCTGTTTTGTTAACAGCATCCAATATACCTGCTACCTGGTCCTCTGGTGGTCCCTTTTGCTTGGATCGACCACCAGTGGACACAGGCAGCTCTGTAAGTAGCACCAATCACCACACTACACTACACCCCTCCCTGTCACCTACTAACCCCTTATTAACCCCTGATCACCCCATATAGACTCCCTGATCACCACCCTGTCATTGATCACCCCCCTGTAAGGCTCCATTCAGACGTCCGTATGTGTTTTGCGGATCCGCAAAACACAGACACCGCCGATCCGCAAAACACGGACACTGGCAATGTGCTTTCCGCATTTTGCGGATCCGCACATTGCCAGAACTATATAGAAAATGCCTTTTCTTGTCCGCAATTGCGGACAAGAATAGGACATGTTCTATAGGCTCTACAAAAAACGCAGTGTTTGCCCGATCAAGCCTGATCTTGTGCGCACACTTGCGTTCAGTCCGCCCTACCGCAGTGACAGAATATTTTTTTTTCTGATCACTGCAAAAACACCGTAAAATCGCTGCGGCACTATAAAGATAACCTTTGAGGGGCATGGCGAGTTCATAGAAGATTTTTTTTTTGGGCACAAGTTAGCGGAAATAGTTTTTTTTTATTTTGTTTTTTTCTTACAAAGTCTCATATTCCACTAACTTGTGACAAAAAATTAAATCTCACATGAACTCACCATACCCCTCACGGAATCCAAATGCTTAACATTTTTTAGATTTATTTATATTCCAGACTTCTTCTCATGCTTTAGGGCCCCTAAAATGCCAGGGCAGTATAAATACCCCATTTTGGAAAGAAGACACCCCAAGGTATTTCATGAGGGGCATGGCGAGTTCATGTAAAATTTTATTTTTTGTCACAAGTTAGTGGAATAGGAGACTTTGTAAGAGAAAAAATAAAATATAAAATCATTTTCCGCTAACTTGTGCCAAAAATAAAATATTCTAGGAACTCGCCATGCCCCTCATGGAATACCTTGGGGTGTCTTCTTTCCAAAATGGGGTCACTTGTGGGGTATTTATACAGCCCTTGCATTTTAGGGGCCCTAAAGCGTGAGAAGTAGTTTGGAATCCAAATGCGTAAAAAATGCCTTGTGAAATCCTAAAAGTACTCATTGGAATTTGGGCCCCTTTGTGCACCTAGGCTGCAAAAAAGTGTCACACATGTGGTATCGCCGTACTCAGGAGAAGTAATGCAATGTGTTTTGGGGTGTATTTTTACATATACCCATATTGTGTGTGAGAAATAACTGTAAATGACAACTTTTAAAAAAAAATTATACAAAGTTGTCAATTTACAGAGATATTTCTCTCACCCAGCATGGGTATATGTGAAAATACACCCCAAAACACATTGCCCTACTTCTCCTGAGTACGGCGATACCACATGTGTGACACCTTTTTTGCAGCCTAGGTGCGCAAAGGGGCTGAAAGTCCAACGAGTACCTTTAGGCTTTACAGGGTTGCTCACAATTTAGCCCCGCCCAAAATGCCAGTACAGTAAACACACCCCACAAATGACCCCATTTCAGAAAGTAGACACCCCAAGGTATTCACTGAGGGGCATATTGAGTCCATGAAAGATTGAACTTTTTGTCACAAGTTAGCGGAAAGGGAGACTTTGTGAGAAAAAAATAAATAAAAAATGTCCGCTAACTTGTGCCAAAAAAAAAAAAACCTTCTATGAACTCGCCATGCCCCTCACGGAAAACCTTGGGGGTGTCTTCTTTCCAAAATGGGGTCACATGTGGGGTATTTATACTGCCCTGGCATTTTAGGGGCCCTAAAGCGTGAGAAGAAGTCTGGAATCCAAATGCCTAAAAATGCCCTCCTAAAAGATACTCATTGGAATTTGGGCCTCTTTTGCGCACCTAGGCTGCAAAAAAGTGTCACACATGTGGTATTGCCGTACTCAGGAGAAGTAGGGCAATGTGTTTTGGGGTGTATTTTTACATATACCCATGCTGGGTGAGAGAAATATCTCTGTAAAATGACAACTTTGTATAAAAAAAATAGGAAAAGTTGTCTTTTACAGAGATATTTATCTCACCCAGCATGGGTATATGTAAAAATACACCCCAAAACACATTGCCCTACTTCTTCTGAGCATGGCGATACCACATGTGTGACACTTTTTTGCAGCCTAGGTGCGCAAAGGGGCCCAAATTCCAATAAGTACTTTTAGGATTTCACAGGGCATTTTTACGCATTTGGATTCCAAACTACTTCTCACGCTTTAGGGCCCCTAAAATGCAAGGGCAGTATAAATACCCCACATGTGACCCCATTTTGGAAAGAAGACACCCCAAGGTATTCCGTGAGAGGTATGGTGAGTTCATGTAAAATTTTATTTTTTGTCACAAGGTAGTGGAATATGACACTTTGTAAGAAAAAAAAAATAATAATAATCATTTTCCGCTAACTTGTGCCAAAAAAAACAAAAACTTCTATGAACTCGCCATGCCCCTCACGGAATACCTTGGGGTGAATTCTTTCCAAAATGGGGTCACATGTGGGGTATTTATACTGCCCTGGCATTTTAGGGGCCCTAAAGCGTGAGAAGAAGCCTGGAATCCAAATACGCCCTCCTAAAAGGTACTCATTGGAATTTGGGCCCCTTTGTGCACCTAGGCTGCAAAAAAGTGTCACACATGTGGTATCGCCGTACTCAGGAGAAGTAGGGCAATGTGTTTTGGGGTGTATTTTTACATATACCCATGCTGGGTGAGAGAAATATCTCTGTAAAATGACAACTTTGTATAAAAAAAATGGGAAAAGTTGTCTTTTGCAGAGATATTTCTCTCACCCAGATAAAATTATATATTTTTTTCACCTTAAGGGAGCACTAGAAACAAAACTATATATACACACAGATCATATACAATGGTCCAGGATGCAAACGCAGGTGATGGTACAATCAGAGTTAGCAGATAAGTCAGTTACTAGATGTGGGTATGGTCCTTTAAAACTCTGGTCACATGGGAGGCAGTGAGGTCAGTGAGTTTCCAGGTCTCTCCAAACACAATGCCTGGCGCAACCTCCCTTCAGAGAAAGGCAATGGCCACTGCCTTGTACGGGCAGTTAACTCTTAGTTGGCCACTCACCTCCCTTTGGCCTGGCTAGAAATCCAAAAAGCCATTATGGATCATAGCTCCTCACTGGAAGGTCATAGGCAGATGGTTCTGGCGCCAACGGATCCACCCAGATCCCTGGTGCATTTGGAGACCAAACACGACATTGCTATTTGGTTCCTACAAGGAGTTCTCCATATCTTCCCTTCCCTGTATCCCACAAACATGCAAACTCCCTGAGAACGTCTGTCTCAGACCCAGGGTCTAAAAAGAATGTGACCGGTGTATTGCCAAAATGTGCGTCCATTTAATGATTTCTTATGAACTCCCAGTTCAATGATGTCTGGGGAGTTTCTTTTGTTGTAGGTAAGAAGCTCAGCCTCTCAGCAAGTAGTTGTCCTGTCAGAGGAGCTTGCTTCTAGCTTGGCTGTTGGGAACGTGAAATGTAATCGCTTTATCGCTTTGAGGCAGGGCCACCTCTTTCTGTAAAATTTTTGTACAACTTTTTGTGCACGCATGGTGTGTCACAAACTTTGCAACCTTTTGAGGCCAGTTTAATGAATGCTGATAAGCCTTTTCACAATGGTCATTAACTGGCTTTATTTTAGAGCACTGCCTTTTTATGTCGGAACTTTAGAACAGGATCGCACTGCAAGCATTTCTCTGGAATCTCCAATCCCGAGCTGTTAGCTTACTAGGGCTTGGAAGTTATGCTGGGGACCAATTTGAACATGTGGGAAGCCGATCTAAGTTGTCATAGCCTGACAAAACATAGGGCTCAGCTTTTTTCGGGTCTCCACCTCTCCTCTCAGTCTGTGACAGGAGAGACAGAAAAGTGATGTGGAGCTGCGATAGTTGTTAACAGTGTGTGCATTACTGTGAAAGAAAAAAATAACTAATTTATGTAACCCCATATAGCAGGGATGGCCAACCTGAGGCTCTCTAGCTGTTGCAAAACTACAACTCTCAGCATGCCTAGACTACCTACAGCTATCAGTCTACAGCAGGGCATGGTGGGAGTTGTAGTTTTACAACAGCTGGAGAGCCGCAGGTTGGCCATACCTGCCATATAGGCTTATATTAGGCTAGAATTAGGGCTTGTATTAAAACCAAATAGCTGACCCTTAGGCCTCATGCACACGACCGTTGTGTGCATCCGTGTCCGTTGTTCCGTTTTCCGTGATTTTCTGCGGACCCATTGACTTTACAATGGGTCAGTTGAAAACTCAGAAAATGCATTGTTTGTCATCCGCGTCCATGATCCGTGTTTCCTGTCCTATTTTTTTGACGAACAACGGTTCACTGACCCATTCAAGTCAATGGGTCCGTGAAAAAACACAGAGGCACACAAGATTGCCATCCGCGTCCGTGATCAGTGTCCGTAGGCTACTTTAGCACAGACGGATCCGCAGATCCGTCTGCATACAGCTTTTTCAGAGCTGAGTTTTCACATTGTGAAAACTCAGATCCAACAGTATATTCTAACACAGAGGCGTTCCCATAGTGATGGGGACGCTTCAAGTTAGAATATACTAAGAACTGTGTACATGACTGTCCCCTGCTGCCTGGCAGCACCCGATCTCTTACAGGGGGCTGTGATCAGCACAATTAACCCCTCAGGTGCCGCACCTGAGGGGTTAATTGTGCATATGATAGCCCCCTGTAAGAGATCAGGTGCTGCCAGGCAGCAGGGGGAAGAACCCCCCTCCCTCCCCAGTTTTAAATTCATTGGTGGCCAGTGCGGCCCCCCCTCCCTCCCCTGTATTTAATTCATTGGTGGCCAGTGCGGCCCCCCCAGCCACCCCTCCCTCCCCTGTATTAAATTCATTGGTGGCCTGTGCGGCCCCCCCCCCGACCCCCTCCCTCCCCTGTACAGGTAAGTATAATGCTTCTAAAATTGCTAAGTAACCATGGCAGCCAGAACTGCAGTAGCGTCCTGGCTGCCATGGTAACCGATTGGAGCCCCAGCGATTAAACTGGGACTCCGATCGGAACTCTCCGCTGCCACCAATGATGAGGGGATTTTAATTAGGGGGGGGGGAGAGGGGAGGCCGCACTGGCCGCCAATGAATTTAATACAGGGGAGCGAGGGGGGCCACACTGGCCACCAATGAATTTAATACAGGGGAGGGAGGGGGGCCGCACTGGCCACCAATGAATTTAATACAGGGGAGGGAGGTAGGGAGGGAGGGGGGCCGCACTGGCCATCAATGAATATAAAACTGGGGAGGGAGGGAGGTCTGCCCCCTGCTGCCTGGCAGCACCTGATCTCTTACAGGGGGCTATGATACGCACAATTAACCCCTCAGGTGTGGCACCTGAGGGGTTAATTGTGCGGATCACGGCACAAGCTGTGCCCCTCCCGAGACCAGGCTCTGGATCCGCCACTGTGTGGCAGTTTACCTTAGATAAGTCCACTCAATATCCAGCAATCAGGTGTAAGTAGGATTACTACCCTAAGTTTTTGAGTGATAAATTAGGAGTTAAACCCCAATAATGTGTTAGATCTGGACACAACCAAAAGATATGCAGAAAATCCGCCCACTGTGAATCACACCGAGGGCAATTCGAGGATTCTTGTAAACCACATTCATTGAGCCATATTGGCGTGATATACACGCTATGTATAATATTAAACTGTATCAATTTATGATTGAAATTGTAAGATGCTAATTTTAAATTACTAAATATATTTCCCCAGTCCTGTGACGTAAACAATGGGCAGTCAGTTCCCCAGGCCCTCTGACCCGGAGAGACCGCCTTTGAAAAAAGTGCCTTAATTAATCATTTATATAGTTGGGAGATCTTGCCCTTATGGCCTGAGCTTCCCAACACAACATTCAAAGCTGAAGAGGTGTCTCAAACAGTGAAACCTCTTTTACACTAAAGAGAGCTGAACGTATCTAAAAATATCTAAACCAACTTAAATTACCTAAATTACCCATTTGTGCTAAACTAGCTAAACATTCTTCACCACCTGTGAAAAATACAAAATATTGCTTTTTTTTGCCAGAACCTATCCCCAAGTAATTTATCAACCTCCTATAAATAAAAATTATGCCAAAGAGAAGTGTACAGAAAAGATCCCTTTACCCCCATCCATCTTCTAATGGTGGTCTAAGATCTAAAGAATAGTTTCCCAGTCACTCTATACTCGTGTTCAATGTTAATTAATGGCCCAGATTCCAATAGAATAAATATATTATCAAATAGGGATCGTTTCTTCAAAGTCTTCCACAGAGCACTATTCTCCCAGTGACAATATAACCATAGCTGCCCAGCTATAAAATAACCCTTGAAGTAGGGAAGATTCAGCCCTCCCTGCTCCAACAGTTTATAAAAATGGTCCAATTTTAGCCTCAGTCGCTTTCTTCCCCAAAGTAGATCGTTACTCATCCTCTCAATGAGTTTGAAAAATGTATCCTCGATCCTAATTGGGGAGTTCCTGAGGATATAGAGAAGTTGGGGCAAAATCACCATCTTAATTAAGGATATTCTGTCGGCTCTAGTTAAGGGTAATCGAAGCCATATAGTCATTTTTTATATCAACTTCCTTATCAATGGTATCAAGTTAAGCTGAATATAATCCTTCAATACTAAGAGATATCATCATACCAAGATATTCAACTGAATCAACGACCTTTAACATTGTCAAAGACCCCTCGCTCAGATACTCAAAATTATCCAATAACATGAGGGTAGTTTTTGACCAATTAATATCTAGACCAGAGACTTCCCCAAAGGAATAAACTATGCAAATAACTCTCAGGAGAATTATGTTAGTATGATTTATAAAGAATAATACATCATCCGCATATAGAGAAATCCGATCTTCTGATCCCGATACTCCAAAACTCTCCATAGTTGTATCTTGCCTAACACTAAGTGCTAGAGGATCAATATGGATGTCAAACAGTAATGGCGAAAGAGGAAAACTTTGACGGGTACCTTTAGGCAACATAAAACTGGGGGTCAGACTGCCATTGAAATTCAGTCTCGCACTAGGAGAATTATACAAAAGCCTAACCATACTTATAAATCTCGATCCAAATCCCATCTTTCCCAACACCTTCCAGAGGAATCTCCACCCTATCAAATGCCTTAGAGGCGTCCAAAGACAGGATGGAGTGGAAATCCCCCCCAGGGGACTGTATGTTTGCAAAGAGACGATGAAGATTATGATGAGTGCCTTTATTGGGGATAAACCCATTCTGATCAGGGTGTATAATCGAGGAAATAACGCTAGAGAGCCTTGTGGCCAACATCCTTGACAGGAGCTTAACAACGGTATTCAGAAGCGAAATCGGTCTATATGACCCCATGTTAAGAGGATCCTTTCCCTTTTTCAAAATTAATACAATTACTGCTTCTGCCATTGATTCAGGTAGGGTACCATCCTCCAAGGACTGAACAATTACATTTAAAAACGTGGGGAAAATAACATCACCATAAATAAAGCTTATAGGGAAATTCATCTAAACCAGGAGAGGAATTTCCCGAACAGGCCTTTATTGCAGACTCAAGCTCCTGTAGGGAAAATTCCACTTATTCCGGTCCAGCCAGTCCATAACAACGGCCGGAGTATCAAAACAATGGGTTGCTCCATTAAAAGTTATCTGGAATTTAGCTGGATACAGAAAAGAGTACTTAATATCTTTGGCCTGTAAACGCTTTTTTACAGCAAAAAACTATGTCTCTTTTCGTCAATCTCTTTTGAGAAATCCAGAAAGAAGGACAGTTTGCTATCATTATATAGAATAGGGGAACATTCCCTAGCCCTCTTTAGGATCATATCTCTGTCGCGAGAAACAAGGATCTGTGCCAAGAGTACCCATGGATGCAAACTGGGAGTTGCTCCTCCTTGCTCCTTAAATGTTCCTCTATTTGACCTGGGAAATTAATTTGCATTAATAAACATATTAAACTGTCTGGTTCCTGCCTGTATATTAGACCTCATCTTATATATTCTTTTTATTATTTCGTGCAATTTTGTTTTTGAAATGTCTATAGTCAGATAATTTTTGTGCTAAAATTTAAAGTGGTATTCCAGGGCAAAAAATAAAGCAAATAAAAAAACTTATACCTATCTTACCGATACCTCGCCCCTGCAGTTCTGATGGTGCCATGTCCCCGCTGCACCCCATTTAATCCTACTGGTTTGACATGGCAGTGAATGCTGTTCAGTTAAATCACTGACTGTAGCCATGACCTGCCTCAGCCAGTGATTGGAACTTTCACATAGTGATCCATAAGTCTACCTCTCTGCCGTTCAAACAGCTGGGTGGTATTCATACTGGGGAAGTGGTTAATAAAGGTCTCCCTTTGTTTTTAGATTTTGAGTACCTGGTTTACCCTAACTATCCCCCAGTTCTGATATGATCACTTGGTCCTAACTATTGATATCGTTTCATGTGTACACATAACACACAGACAAGAACTGAGAGCTCTCCTTAATTTTGCTCTTTACTACTATACTTTTATGTAACCCAGTCTAGATCATGAATTGGACTGTCAGAAGCTTATGGGGGTTCTCTAGGTATGATTTAAAATGGTCGAGATCTCCTGTCCTAGAATGTGAGCAGGACTGGTTGCCTCCACTTGCAGAGCTGTCCAGGGGCTTAGTGGACGGGGCCACACTACACACTACGCTCTGGCATTTACATATACTACACATTGGTGAGAGTTCCTATCAGGCTGCTCAGCCATGATGGCATATCATAGGCAGGACCACATCATTACCATCTATTGTGCAGCAGAGCAGTGTGTAGTGAGTCCCTGCACCCTAACCCCTCTAGGCAGTTCTGCAATAGGTGGCAACCAGTCCTCCTCACATGCTAGGACAGGTTGCTGGTAGCCATTTTAAATAATTCCTCGGGAACTCCTTTAACTGTGAACTGGCTTTTGTCCTTAAAGGGGTTGTCCAGTTTCCTATGTTGATGGCCTATTCTCAGGATAGGTTATCAATATTATATCAGCGGGGGTCCAACTCCACGCAGCCCCACCGATCAGCTGTTTGAACAGAATGCAGCGCTCCTGTAACTACAACTGTCCCTTCCTATTCAACGAATGGGACTGAGGGGCTGTAATTACACTGCTCTCCGCTGTGACGCTGACGGCGAGCAGGTAAACAGTGAAGAAAACACAGCACTCATAGGAGCGTTGCATTCTGTTTAAACAGCTTATTCGCGAGGGTGCAGGAAGTCGGTCCCCTGCCGATCTGATACTGATAACCTATCCTGAGGATAGATCATTAATATAACAAACTGGACAATCCCTTTAAATATAATTTGCATGAGCTTTCATAACTGCAATTCTTTTGACCAGTTGCTTTGATGATAAAATTAATAATACCTGGGAGTTAATGTGCTCATTTATTGAATATTCAAAGGGGAAATGACAAAAAAAAAAACATTAACTATAAAGAGAACTACTATAAGAAGAAAGGGAAAAAAACATATATGATTTGTCTTTACAAACCTCATCAGAGTATAACCGGGCAGTAAGTAGAGATACAATATGAAATGAAAAAGTAAAATACAATAGTATACTGCCATCTCCTGGTAAACTGTGGAATAAAACATTCAAGTGGCATTTAATGTTTGGTAGAACGGAGTCGATAAATAACACACACACAGTTATATGAAAAGGTCAGGGCCATCTTTAACATGGGGCAAAAGGGGCAGCTGCCCCGAGCCCAGTTGCTCCTGGGGGCCCAAGGCAACTGCCTCTTGAGCCCCGCTGGCCACTGGAGGACCTTTCATGGGTTCATACTTTATTAACTAAGTAGCAGGACATGTAGGGCATACATGGGGAATGTCCCTGCACTTACTATTATTTCTGGGCGCTGCTCCGCTGCTCTGCTGTGGCCCCCGTTACATTCTCCTGCGCTGTATGCTAAGTAACAGCATTGGAACACCAGGGAGGAGACATCAGCTTTTCCCCCTTGGAGAAGGTTAGTTTTTTTCTCCCTGGCTGAGGGAGAAGAACGCCCACAGAGAACAGCTGATTTTCCCTGTTGTTCAGTCTTTTCCCTGGTGTTCCGATGCTGTTACTTAGCATACAGCGCGGGAGAATGTAACGGGGGCCAAAGAGGCGCAACAGAGAGGCACCCAGAAATATTAATAAGTGCAGGGACATCCCCCATGTATGCCCTACATGTCCTGCTACTTAGTTAATAAAGTATGGACCCATGAATGTGTCAGCGGCACTTGTGTTCTCCCTCTTGCCCAGGGTCCAATCAATATTAAAGATGGCCCTGGAAAAGGTTATGCATAATTGTTATTACACAGGGAATACAAGTAGTTACTAAAACCGGCATGTCAGGAGAGGTTACAGTACTCTTAAATCAGATTTTTAATGTTTAACTTATTTTTTAAGCTTTATTCACACACACACACACACACACACACACACAGCTCTACAGGAGATACAGGCTGCAAACACTCACAAGGGACACATGCCACACACAGAAGACCAAAGACACCTGCGCAGATTGTCAGGCCTGGGGATACATTTCTGGCCCTGTCAATCTTGCAGCAGGTGGTCGCTTCTTCACTTGCAGGGACAGCCACCCCCAGGTGAAGAAGTCCTGCTGATGAGATGAATTGATTCGTTAGAATGGACTCACTTATCTCGTGTCACAATTTATCGGTCTGGTTTGAGGTCTGATTAGTTTAGTGCTCTCGTCTGGGAACGGGATCTGAATTTACTTTGGGATCTGATTAATGTAGGTGTCTGGTCAGGTCTCTATTTAATCCAGGGTCTAGTTTATTTGTCTGGGGTCTGAATTTATTTTGGTGTCTTATCTGGGGTCTGATTAATTTAGGGGTCTGGTCTGGGTTCTGAATAATGTACTGCTCTAGTCTAGGGTCTGATTAACTTAAATGGGTTTTCCGAGATTCTGATATTGATGACCTATCCTAAAGTTAGGTCATCAATATCAAATCAGTGAGGATCTGACTCCCAGCACACCCGCCGATCAGCTGTTTGAAGAGGCTGCTGCACTTTGGTAAGTGCTGTGTCCTTTTAACAAGACCAAATTACAAACACCACACATGTAGTACAAAAATCATCTTTATTGTGTCATATCCAAAAAGGCATACTGTACAATACATAAATATAAAGAATAAGAAGTAAAAAGCAGTGCAGATCAATGCTGTGAGAATGATAGCCCCAATGAGCTCTAGGTCCACATGTATTAATCTCTCTCACTTAGGGACCTTGCACATGACCGTATGCCCTCTGAGATATACGGTCCGTGAGCAGCCCATATGTCCCGCAGCGGCATGGATCGTGCGCGCGGAGTACGCAACATCATAGATTACAATGATGCTGTGTACTCCCGTGAGCACGATCAATGCCGCTCAGGGACATATGGTCCTCTTACAACCGTATATCTCGGAGAGCATGCGGTCGTTAGAAATATATGGTTAGTAGTATTGAATTTTCAACCAGTAATACAAAAATATGAGCTGAATCACTCACCAACACCAGTGCCATGTAAACCGAGAAGTGGTGTTTTTAATACCATTCCCGACCACTTTATAACGTTGTCATGAGTATCACTATATAATAGGGAAATAGCCTGACCAAACTGCTACCATAATAATCAAGAGATCTAGAAAGCCTCCCTAGTTGAAATAAAACCAGAGGGCATAAAAGGAAAAAGTTAACAAGCACTTGAATAATCGAGACATACAGACCAAGAGCTGGGGGGGGGGGGGGGGGGGCAGTAAAATCCTGATGTACATTTCGCCTTGCTCCTGGTCTGTATGTCTCATTTATTCCAGTGCTTCTTAAAGGGGTTGTCTCAATCCTAGCAATATGCCCCCATTGTCCTATAGCAAGTGAAGGAGGACGCACTGCTCGGCTATTTCTGTCAGCCCCATAGAAATTAAGGCTCCCATTCACTTCTATAGGGAGTCGGCTTGGTGGTGGCCGGACCAAAATCCTCCAGCCACCACCTTGCGGGGCTCCGTTATCGATATGGGTGGGACCCGCACCTATAAGACAATGGGGGCATATCCTAGCGATATGCCCCCATTGTCCACGATGAGACAACCCATTGAACTTTTTCCTTTTATGCCCTCTGGTTTTATTTCTACTAGGGAGGCTTTCTAGATCTCTTGATTATTGTTAGTTTGTACAATACAGCGACACTGTTTAGATGCACCGTATGGGTTTGTTATAGAAGTACTTTCTTGCACAGGCACTGACTGAGTGTGTCCGTCCATGTGAATTTTTGATCAGTGTGTCTAATTCAAATGCCTCGTAGATATTCATGTCCATGAACCTCCTCTCCCCTCTTGATAAAGTCCCCCACTCCCACCTAATAGCTCTAACTTCTACTAGCAGGAAGTTTCATAGTTGCAGCCAATCCAGTTATATATATAGATAGTGCCTTATCCTGGGGGTGAACTCGATGTATGACTCGCCGGAGGATTGACATAATGTTTTCAAATTTTTCTGTATTTTGTGCACTGCAATTTATATATTGATTTATTTTTTATTATGTATAGGTCAGATTTTGTTGTTGAGAGAGGCAGAGAAATATATGATTGTGGTGGATGTTATTTATTTGGTCTGTTATGTTATGTACACTCTTCATGGCAGTGATAGTGACGGTGTTTGGTGAACGCCTTTTAAAGAGTGGTAATAGGGGGGTCATGTGATGGTGAGGGGTTCCCATTGGAGCTTCCCCTTTGGTAGGGGGGTACTTATCCTGTTACTGGAGTTTGGCCCTCTAACCTCCACTCTTTTGGCAATACCTTATTTATGGTGCACCGATATCACTCTAATACGGTATGTAGTGCTGTTGCGCCTCAGGAGATCCCTGATTATACCTGTATTGTCTATTATGATATTAAGAGTGGTTTTGATATCATTAATTTAGTCCTTATTTTGATTTTGGTGCTGATGCACTTTTCTATTTTGCCCATTTGCAAGATGGTGCAGCCAGTTTCACTTGCTCTACTGCGCTGCTCTGGATTATCTTTGAGTAGTAGATGTCTTTCTCTACTCTAATATGGCTGCCATGTATTTCAATGGTGTGATGCACATGTCATGCATGCGCGGAATGCATACATTTTTCCTCTGGCCTTTCAACAAACCCTGAAATGCGCACTGGCATCCTATGAATGGTGGATCATGGTGCGGTTATGTAATGTTTCTTCCATCCTGGTGAATCATTTGCTTGTCATCATACAGCCTGGGTTTGTATGCACATGTTATTCACAGATGATAGTCATGTTTTTAATAAGGGCTAATTATGTTAGTATGAATTATTATTATTTTATGGTGTGTGTACATATACAGTACAGACCAAAAGTTTGGACACACCTTCTCATTCAAAGAGTTTTCTTTATTTTCATGACTATGAAAATTGTAGATTCACACTGAAGGCATCAAAACTATGAATTAACACATGTGGAATTATATACATAACAAACAAGTGTGAAACAACTGAAAATATGTCATATTCTAGGTTCTTCAAAGTAGCCACCTTTTGCTTTGATTACTGCTTTGCACACTCTTGGCATTCTCTTGATGAGCTTCAAAAGGTAGTCACCTGAAATGGTTTTCACTTCACAGGTGTGCCCTGTCAGGTTTAATAAGTGGGATTTCTTGCCTTATAAATGGGGTTGGGACCATCAGTTGCGTTGAGGAGAAGTCAGGTGGATACACAGCTGATAGTCCTACTGAATAGACTGTTAGAATTTGTATTATGGCAAGAAAAAAGCAGCTAAGTAAAGAAAAACGAGTGGCCATCATTACTTTAAGAAATGAAGGTCAGTCAGTCAGCCGAAAAATTGGGAAAACTTTGAAAGTAAGGGCTATTTGACCATGAAGGAGAGTGATGGGGTGCTGCGCCAGATGACCTGGCCTCCACAGTCACCGGACCTGAACCCAATCGAGATGGTTTGGGGTGAGCTGGACCGCAGAGTGAAGGCAAAAGGGCCAACAAGTGCTAAGCATCTCTGGGAACTCCTTCAAGACTGTTGGAAGACCATTTTAGGTGATTACCTCTTGAAGCTCATCAAGAGAATGCCAAGAGTGTGCAAAGCAGAAATCAAAGCAAAAGGTGGCTACTTTGAAGAACCTAGAATATGACATATTTTCAGTTGTTTCACACTTGTTTGTTATGTATATAATTCCACATGTGTTAATTCATAGTTTTGATGCCTTCATAGTCATGAAAATAAAGAAAACTCTTTGAATGAGAAGGTGTGTCCAAACTTTTGGTCTGTACTGTATATACACATATGTATATATATATATATATATATATATATATATTTCTATCACTTCCATCATGTTGTGCATCATTTCAACTCTGTATGTCCTTCTTGTAATTGCACTTTATTTGCACTGTATTTTGCATTTTATATTGAAGTAATACACGTACTCATGTTTATTGATTAGTAATGATTTGCACACGCACTTTTTTGATGTGCCTTCAAAATAACTCAACACATAGCCATTAATGTCTAAACCTCCCCGATGTCATGTGACTCGTTACTGTTACAAGGTCTCAGGTGTGAATGGGAAGCAGGTGTGTTAAATTTGGTGTTATCGCTCTCACACTCTCTCATACTGGTCACTGGAAGAATTGGCCATTTTTAGATTTTTTCAGCTTCGCCATTCGCCATACGGCATTAATATTTATATATTTAAATATTACGGGCATTTTCGCACTCGGCGATGCATATGATGTTTTTTTTTTTATTGGTCGTGTTTTTGTTTTTTTGGGGGGGAAAGGGGAAATTTTTATTTTATTTTTAGATTTTTTAAGACTTTTTTACTATTTTAAGTCACCCTGGGTGACTATAACTGCCATTCATTAGATTGTCTACTGTGTTCTGTGATGGCTATATAGCCATCATTAAACACTTCATTTACAATATACCAAGTCAGTGCTGCCACCTGGTGGCCTGTATTGGTATATTTTAGCGATAGCTGTCAGAGTCCGCTTGAGGCTCCCAGCTAATACGCTAATGTAACAGGTTCCCCGAGTGGGAGTGCGCGACTTCTGCTTCCGGACCGCTCAGATGCCGTGGCCATGGCATCTGAGGGTTTAAATGTATGCGATTAGACTTATGGCTGAATGCATTTATTTATTGTAGGTCTCTGCTGTTTGAAACTACAAGAACATTTTGGATAGCACATCCAAAGTCACAGGTGGACATCCATAAAGCTAACATGCAGACAGCAAAAAAAAAGGTATGGCAGCACACCATTACACATGCAAACAATAGAACTAGGGATTAGGGATTATTCTGGATTACAGTTGTACTATACCTACCATACATGAAAAATGGAAGCTCATTTTTGATCAAACGTGTCTTGGGCCCATTTACCGGCATCAAGGTGGCTTCTGCAGATGGGCACCTAACACTAACAGAACTGCCTCTCCTGGGCCTAACCTAAGCCTACAATGTTCAGGGTGGTGTAGGAACCTGCTATCCTTATACTCTCGTCAGAAGCCCTGGGCACATGGGAGGGGAGTGCTCTTAAGAAGGGAGCTACCCTTGAAACAGCAGAAACCCAACAGCTATGGCACCCGCGGCACATGTGAGCAGACGCCATCTTTAAATTGCCGACCTTCACCATATATGTATGGCGGAGGTCACAAAGGGCTCAAAGTAAACCCGTCACATTGAATATAGTGTCTGAGCTGCAGGCAGTATGTTATAGAGCAGAAGGAGCTGTGCAGATTGATGTATAGTTTTGTTTGAAAAGATTCAGTATAACCTGTATTTCATTCATTTAAATTCCTGCTCATTCAGGACTTTGAAGTCAAGGAGACGGTCTATCAGTGATTGACAGAGGAAAAGTTGTTAACCACTGATAGGTCGACAACTCCTGGGGAGGGTAATAATGGCCTGGAATTTTCTCTGTTTCTACCCAATCAGTCTGACTTTGGATTGGCGGAGTCCAAACTCTTTAGTGATAGTGGTGTGACCATTCCCAGCCTGATGAGCATCAATAACTCTTATTCAGAGATTCTCAGAATTCTCCTTTGTCCATGCAATGATACACTTCCACAAACATGTGAAGATCACACTTTGGTAGATCCCGTTTCTTTAAATAAAACAGGTCGCCCACTCACACTTGATTGTGATCCCATTGATTGAAAACCCCTGACTCTAATTTCAACTTTAAATTCTCTGCTAATTCTAAAGGTTCATATACTTTTGCCACTCACATGTGACATGTGATATTGGATTATTTTCCTCAATAAATGACCAAGTGTAATATTTTTTGACTCATTGGTTTGATTTGGTTAACTGTATTTACTTTTAGGACTTTTTTAGGTCAAATTTATGCAGAAATATAGAAAATTCGGAAGGGTTTACAAACTTTCAAGCACCGCTGTATATCAATGTGTCCAGCTTCACAAAAAAAATTCAATAAAAAAATGGCATACACAAACCAGGCAGATGGCATACACTAACAGGAAAATAAAATTTTGATTCTTTATTTGAAAAATGATTAAAAATCCATCTTCACAAATCCAGTGTACATTTAATGGGAACCTGTCACCAGTTTTATGGTGTCCTAACTAAGGGCAACATAAATAAGTGACTGATTCTCTTAGCAAAATGCTGGGTCACTTTCTTTAATTGACCCAGTCAATCTGCCAACATCTTACATTGAAAAGCTCCAGCTGATAATGATGAGTCATGAATATTCATGAGCTCCTGACTCTCCCCACCTACCTGCTGCTGAATGACAGTTTGTTTCCATAGGAATCAGCAGCAGGTGGGCAGGGGAGTGGCTAGAGCTGTTAATTAAATATACACTGGACTTAATGACTTCACGGTGGACTCGAATCAGCTCATTAGCATGTGGCATGCGGCATCTTTGTGTGTATATTATGAAGTAACCATCTGTCACACCAGTAAGTGAATACATCTAAGGCACTTTTTAGTAGTTAATGATTGTATATAATTAGTTAGACTATAATCAAATATCCACATGACAGGTTCCCTTTAATACCAACGCGTTTCGATCAGAAAGATCTTAATAATGGCATGCATGTTGGATGAGGATGCCAGGTATAAACAGTATCTCTCAACAGTGAGTACACATTTTTGTAAATATTTTCTTCTATCTTTTCATGGGACAACACTGAAGATCTGACACTTTGATACAATGTAAAATAGTCAGTGTACAGCTTGTATAACAGTGTGAATTTGGTGTCCTAATAAAATAACTCAACACACAACCATTAATGTCTAAATGGCTGGTAACAAAAGTGAGTACACCCCTAAGTGAAAATGACCAGATTGCGTCCAATTAGTCTTTTCCCTCCCTGGTGTCATGTGACTCTTTAGTGTTAGAAGGTCTCAGGTGTGAATGGGGAGCAGGTGTTTTAAAAGCAGTGTTATAGCTCTCACACTCTCTCATACTGGTCACTGGAATAAACTTATTTGGTTCAGATGGTGTCAAGTGTGTGTGGCAGCAACCAGGTAAGGAGTACAAAGACAAGTGTGTCTTGCCTACAGTCAAGCATGGTGGTGGGAGTGTCATGGTTTGGGGCTGCATGGGTGCTGCCTGCGGTGGGAAGCTACAGTTTATTGAGGGAAAGTGCTGGAAAATAATGGTGGCCGCACAAAATACACACACTTTGGGCACAATTTGGCCATCTTCACTTAAGGGTGTACTCGCTTTTGTTGCCAGCGGTTTAAACATCAATGGCTGTGTGTCAGTGGCGGATCCAGAGCCTGGTCTCGGGAGGGGCACTTTCAGATTATTTTCTGTCCGCCGCCACAAAACAATGGTGCTTATAGAGCAGACTCCACAGTGTAGCGGTATACTGTATATTGTGGGGCACAGTGTAGGCTATATGTGTATAACAAACATATTTCACATGAAAACTTACAGTTACTTGGCTTGGCCCTTGGGGATCTCGGACGCCACTTCCACACTTTGGCCGGGGGCTCGGCGGAGCTGATGATGTGTTTTATCCTAATGAGAAAGATTTCATAATAAGTATTTGGAGAAGCAGAGCAGGGAGAGGCCGGTGCTGGTACTAGGGGGTCATACCATGGGGGAGTAATAAAGCCCACCATAATGCCCCCCCCACCCAGTAGTAATAATTCTCCTTATAATGTGACAGTGCAAAAAATACCCCCTTGTAATGCCCCCATTTGAGCTAATGTCCTCATAGTGCCCCCATAATGTGCCAGTATAAAATACCCCTATATAGTGCCCCTAGTAAATGACCCCATAGTGCTCCACACCCTCCTTTCCTTCCTCCTAGTGCCCCCATAATGTACCAGTATAAAATGCTCCAGTAGATGCCCTCAGTGTCCCCCATAATTTGCAAGTATAAAATATCCCTTCTTAGTGCCCCCCGTAGATGACCCCATAGTACTCCTCTCCCCCCTTCCCCATAGTACCCACCATGTGTCCCAGTATAAAATTGTACTGTACAGAGAGCCCATATAAAATACCCCTTCTTTGTGGCCTCAGTAGATGCCCCTATAGTGCCCCCAATCATGTGCCAGTATTAACAGCCCCCCCTGTGCCAGTAATAATAGCCCCCTATGCCAGTAATAGCAGCCCCCCTGTGCCAGTAATAGCAGCCCCCAGTAATAACAGCCCCCCTGTGCCAGTAATAACAGCCCCCAGTAATAACAGCCCCTCTGTGCCAGTAATAACAGCCCCCAGTAATAAGAGCCCCTCTGTGTCAGTAATAACAGCCCCCCTGTGCCAGTAATAGCAGCCCCCAGTAATAACAGCCCCCCTGTGCCAGTAATAGCAGCCCCCAGTAATAGCAGCCCCCCTGTACCAGTAATAACAGCCCCCAGTAATAACAGCCCCTCTGTGCCAGTAATAAGAGCCCCCAGTAATAAGAGCCCCTCTGTGCCAGTAATAACAGCCCCCAGTAATAACAGCCCCCCCCCCCCTTTGCCAGTAATAACAGCCCCCGCCAGTAATAACAGCCCCCAGGCGCCAGTAATAACAGCCTCCGCCAGTAATAACAGCCCCCAGGTGCCAGTAATAACAGCCCCCAGGTGCCAGTAATAACAGCCCCCAGGTGCCAGTAATAACAGCCCCCCCTTTGCCAGTAATAACAGCCCCCAGGTGCCAGTAATAACAGCCCCCGCCAGTAATAACAGCCCCCAGGTGCCAGTAATAACAGCCCCCTTTGCCAGTAATAACAGCCCCCCTTTGCCAGTAATAACAGCCCCACCCTTTGCCAGTAATAACAGCCCCCGCCAGTAAAAGTATTGTATATAATAAAAAAATTAAAAAAACACATACTTACCTCCACTGCTGTCTGTTGAGTTATTTTAACCTCTTCAGGACACATGACGTACCGGTACCATCATGTATGGTTCAGATCACCGCCGCCTGGCGGTGATCGGAACCCGGTGCCTGCTCAAATTATTGAGCAGGCACCTTGGCTAGATGCACCGGGGGGTCCTGTGACCCCCCATGTCGGTGATCGCAGCAAACCGCAGGTCAATTCAGACCTGCGGTTTGCTGCGTTTCCGGGTTATTCGGGTCTCTGGGGACCAGATAACCCGAAACAGGATGGTGATCGGTGGTGTGATTTTACCCCACCAATCACCATCCTGCGATCCTGAGAGGTGATGGTGACATCACCTCTCAGGATCGCCTCTGATTGGTTGGTGGGCGACCGGCGGGCGATTCAAATGTTGCCAGCGCTCCTCTCCTCCTCCTTGTGTGTCCCGGAGCCGGAGGAGCGCTGCCTGCACGTCGTCAATCTGTGCCAGCATCACCCCATCTGTGCCCCTTGCCCATCAGGACCCGATCTGTGCCCCAGCACCTCCCATCTGATTAGCAGGTAATTAGGGAAAGTATAGGGAAAGGTTGGGCTAGGCAGGGATAATAAAGGCAAAGTTAGTTTGAAAAAAACTTTTATTGCATCACCCTAAGTAGGGTGTCTGGGGTCCACAGCACAGCTGTGTGACCCTAGACCCCCCAGGGGTGCTGCTGCTTGTCCTCCCCTGCAGGATTTTTTATTTTATTTTTTGTGTACGTTGACTGTGGCCGGCACTCTTAGCGTCCGGCCACTGTTAGCGCATCGCACACCCCACCGCTGATCAACTTCGGACGGTTAATCAGCGGTTTATTTTTGCCCTTTTTTTAGTTAGTCTTTTTTTTTTGTTAGTTTTAGGGTGAGTTCGCGAACACCTGTGCCCCCACACACGCGCACACCAAATAAAGATTTACACACACGCACATACACACTCCCCTATGGCCCGCTGGACGTTCTCGGCCGAGGAGGCATACGCCCAGCTTGCCTCCGACTTCGAGAGTCCCAGTGAGGACGAGGATGACCCCACTTTCCTGATGTCATCCGCGTCCTCATCATCTAGCGATGATGATGAGCCCCCAAGGGGCGGAGACGCCGCCAGGCGGAGCAAGGGCACCGACATGTTAGGGACCCTGTGGCCCACCCTAGTACGATCAGCTCTGGGGCTCGTACTAGTTTTCCGGCCCACTAGGTTAAATCCACCAAAGCACCCTGCCGGTGAACTTGTCTGGTGTACCCCAGAGCGATATGAGCCTGCGATTCAGATTTTGAAGGCCAATCAGGAATCCAGATTTCCATAGTGGGCTTCACTGAATATGACTTTCTTTTGTCATTTTTTCAGTGACCAACTGGTAAATCTAATGGTGGAGCAGACGAACCTGTACGCCCAACAGTTCGTTGCTCAACACCCGGGCTCCTTTTTGGCTAGGCCTGGTGGCTGGACGCCAGACAGTGCAGCAGAGATGAGGACATTTTGGGGCCTCGTGCTGCATATGGGCCTGGAGTGGGGACGTTCTCTACCAGACCCCACTTTACATTGAGGCCATCCGGAAATGTCTGCATTATTCAGATAATGCATCATGTCCCCCCCCCCCCCCCCCCCCCCGAGGTGATCCTGCCCATGACCGTCTGTATAAGATATGGCCGGTCATAACCTGTCGCTGGTCAGATGTAAGGACAAGAGGGATGTCCTTGTACTGTCCACAATTCATGGTAACGGCATCACCCCTGTCCCTATGCGAGGTACCGCGGCAACGGTCCTCAAGCCCGATTGTATCGTTGACTACAATCGGTATATGGGAAGAGTTGATCTCTCTGATCAAGTCCTCAAGCCATATAATGCCATGCGCAAAACCCGGGCATGGTACAAAAAAGTTGCGGTCTACTTGGTGCAGGTTGCCATGTACAACTCTTTGTGCTGTCCCGGAGCGCTGGCAACACAGGGACATTCCTTCAGTTCTATGAGGCAGTCCTCAAGGCCCTGATCTTTTTCGGACCAGGAAAGAGCAGGCCGGAGTACCTCGGGAACTGGAGGTGCCCGGGTCGTCCCTGGCCAACACTTTCCAGGTGTGGTCCCCCATACTGGAAAGAAGGGACGAACCCAAAAAAGGTGCAGAGTGTGTCACAGGAGGGGGATACGGAAGGACACCACTACTCAATGTGACACATGCCCCGATCATCCGGGCCTCTGCATTATTGGTTGCTTCAGGGAGTACCACACTTCCATGGAGTACTAAATTTATATCCCAATTTAGATACTGACATTGGATTAAAAAACTGGTTCTCAGACTTGAGACACCCCAAAAAATTGTAAAAACTAAAATAATTTATTAAAAGTATACAAATTAGGTATCTCAGCGTCGGTAATAATCTCCTCTATAAAAATGCCCCATGACCCAACCCCTAAGATTAACACGGTCCCAAAAAAAAAAAAAGGTGCAAAAAAAGATATATTTTTGTCACCTTACATAACAAAAAGTTTAATAGCAAGTGATCAAAAAGTCATATAGCCACCAAAATAGTGCCAATAAAACCGTCCTCTCATCCCGCAAAAAATGAGCCCCCACATAAGATAATCGGCCAAAAAGCACAAAAAAAATGACTCAGACTTTAGAGATACAAAAAATGTTTTTGTATCAAAAAGGATAATATAGTCTAAAACCTAAATAATTGTAAAAAAAAGTTGACTTATTAGGTATCGACACGTCCGTAAGAATCTCCTCTATAAAAATACCCCATGACCTAACCCCCCAGATTAACATGTTAAAAAATATATATATATTTAACGGTGCCAAAACAGCTATTTTTGGCACTTTTCCATTTCAATCCGTTTTTTACGGTAACAGAGCAAGGGTTAACAACCAAACAAAACTTTATATTTATTACCCTGATACTGCAGTTTACAGAAACACCACATTAGTGGTCGTAAACTGCTGTATCACTAAAAGGCAGGGCGCAAAAGGAAAGGACCGACATGGTTTCTGGAAGGCCGATTTTCATGGCCTTTTTAATTGACACCATGTCCCTTTTGAAGCCCCCCTGATGCCCCCCTAGAGTAAAAACTCCCTAAAAGTGACCCCATCTAAGAAACTACACCCCTCAAGGTATTCAAAACTGATTTTACAAACTGGATTAACCCTTTAGGTGTTCCTCAACAGTTAATGGCAAATGGAGATGACATTTCAGAATTTCATTTTTTGGTAACCTTGCCTCACAAAAATGTAATATAGAGCAACCAAAAATCATATGTACCCTAAAAATAGTCCCCAAAAAACCGCCACCTTATCCCGTAGTTTCCAAAATGGGGTCACTTTTAGGGAGTTTCTACTCCAGGGGTGCATCAGGGGGGTTGAAACAGGACACGGTGTAAATAAACCAGTCCATAAAAATCAGCCCTCCAAAAACCACACGGCGCTCCGATCCCTCTACGCCCTGCCGTGTGGCCGTACAGTAGTGTACGACCACATATGGGGTGTTTCTGTAAACGGCAGAGTCAGAGCAATAAAGATATAGTCTTGTTTGGCTGTTAACCCTTGCTTTGTTAGTGGAAAAAATGGGTTAAAATTTAAAATTTGGCAAAAAAATGAAATTATCAAATTTCATCCCCATTTGACAATAACCCTTGTGCAACATCTAAAGGGTTAACGACGTTTGTAAAATCAGTTTGAATACCTTGAGGGGTATAGTTTCTAGAATGGGGTAATTTTTGGGTGGTTTCTATTATGTAAGCTTCGCAAAGTGACTTCAGACTGAACTGGTCCCTAAAAATGGGTTTTTTGAAAATTTCTGAAAAATTTCAAGATTTGCTTCTAAACTTCTAAGCCTTGTAACATTCCCAAAAAATAAAATATCATTCCCAAAATGATCCAAACATGAAGTAGACATATGGGGAATGTAAAGTAATAACTATTTTTTTAGGTATTACTATGTATTATAGAAGTAGAGAAATTGAAACTGGGAAATTTGCAATTTTTTACAAATTTTTTGTAAATTTTTTATTTTTTTATAAATAAAAATGTTTCTTTTTACTTCATTTTACCAGTGTCATGAAGTACAATATGTGATGAAAAAACAATCTCAGATTGGCTTGGATAAGTCAAAGCGTTTTAAAGTTATCACCACTTAAAGTGACACTGGTCAGATTTGCAAAAAATGGCCTGGTCCTTAAGGTGAAATAAGGCTGTGTCCCAAAGGGGTTAAAGGCACATCAAATTTACATAGTTATACAAGCTGTACACTGACTACTTGTTGTCCCATAAAAATATATCATAAAATATTTTCAAAAATGTGATGGATTTACTCACTTTTGGGAGATACTGTATACAATATATGAGAAAATGTGTACCATGGACAAATCACCAAGGGATCCTAATTATGTGTCAGGTGTGTTTATCTCAAGGGTTGAACTTTTCTAGCTATGTCCAATTAACCATTTCCTAAACTTAAAAAAGGGGCAGGACATATTTTGACACTATGAAAAATCTAGACCAAGCGTCCTCATGAAACCATAAAAAAAGAAAATACTAATAATAAAATCAGAAATGTAGATCTAAAAATTAAAAAGTATTCAACTTGATGGAAAAGCAGGAATATGTATATCATAGTTGCGTTCAGCCGGTAATAACAATCCATTTGCAGCACCCATGAAACATCTATTTGTCAAACAACATGTGGTAAGCAAATATAACCTCAATATAGGACATGGCTAGAGAAGTTCAATCCTTGAGATAAACACATCTGACACATAAAATAACCATTTCTACCCTGGGTTATTTATTTAGGACGTTAGCCATTAGTCCATCGAAAAGGGGAGTCCGAACCAGATTTCTAAACATTTTTATAAGCATTGTCATCTAAATTTAAGAATTCATCTTTGTAAAGTGGCAGTATGACATCCCTGCCCTGTGAGTCCATGCCTCATTTAATACATGACAATATCCTGCTAGCCTTAGAAGCAGCTGATTGACATTGTGTGCCATTAGTAAATCTCTGATCTACAAGGACACCTAAATACTTCTTTACAAATGACATATGATGCACGTAGATTATTACTACTTAAATGCATAACTTTACATTTGTCCACATTGAACCTCATTTGCCAAATTGATGCCCAAACACTCATTGTCCAAATCAGTTTGTATTGTATCGTAAACCCATGCTGGTTCTCACTTATAATATTTTTATTATTAGTCACATACTCCTGTATATAGTACCTTAAAGGGATTCTGTCACCTCCCCTAAGGCAAAAAAACGATTTAAAAGCAGCCATGCAGCACAGCTTACCTGGATTAGGCTGTGCTGTTCAATCTTGAAATCCGTCCAGCAGTTAGTTCAAAAAACGAGTTTGATCAATGAGGAAATGCGTCCTGAAGGTGCCCAGAGGGGCGTTTTTTTCTTCTGAGAGAGCCCAGTCCCGCCCCTTTTTCAGTGCCCAGCCCGCCTTCCTTTTACTTCCTAACCGCCGCCCCCAGCCTGCCACAGCCTCTCCTGCCTCTCCTCCCCCTCCCTCTTGCCGAACGAAGTCTCGCACAGGCGCAGTACCCACTGAGGGCTGCGCCTGTGCGATCATCAGGAGACTGAGGGCGGCAGCTTCATCTTCGTCACTGGGCATGCGCCGAGCCCAGTGACGTCCGATGCTCGCTCTTCCCTGCTGACTGAGGGAAGAGCGAGCATCGGACGTCACTGGGCTCGGCGCATGCCCAGTGACGAAGATGAAGCTGCCGCCCTCAGTCTCCTGATGATCGCACAGGCGCAGCCCTCAGTGGGTACTGCGCCTGTGCGAGACTTCGTTCGGCAAGAGGGAGGGGGAGGAGAGGCAGGAGAGGCTGTGGCAGGCTGGGGGCGGCGGTTAGGAAGTAAAAGGAAGGCGGGCTGGGCACTGAAAAAGGGGCGGGACTGGGCTCTCTCAGAAGAAAAAAACGCCCCTCTGGGCACCTTCAGGACGCATTTCCTCATTGATCAAACTCGTTTTTTGAACTAACTGCTGGACGGATTTCAAGATTGAACAGCACAGCCTAATCCAGGTAAGCTGTGCTGCATGGCTGCTTTTAAATCGTTTTTTGCCTTAGGGGAGGTGACAGAATCCCTTTAAAGGGACACTGACAGGCAAAATCAGCATATTTAATTATATATATGACATTACAGGTCTTATACAGTCTATTAAAAGCATCTAAGTATCCCCCCTGTCCACCTTATAAATACCGAAAAATAAAGTTTTATAACCTGCCTGTCTCGTCACCAATCTGCCCAAGGGGCGGCGTTTCATCTCAAAATGCGCCCAGCCAGCCGCTCCCAACTGCCGTTCTGAAGCCCCGCCCAGCTCATCAATATTCACTTCGCTGGGCGGCGGCTACAACTCTCCCCAGTCACGATCCTGCACATGGGCAATTGAATCCTCCTGGCATCGTTCACATCTAATCTTCTGCGCTCCCTCACGCCGAACGAACTCTCGCACAGGCGCAGTACCCACTGAGGGCTGCGCCTGTGCGATCAGCAGGAGACTGAGGGCAGGAGCTTCATCCTCGTCACTGGGCATGCGCCGAGCCCAGTGACGTCCGATGCTCGCTCTTCCCTCAGTCAGCAGGGAAGAGCGAGCATCGGACGTCACTGGGCTCGGCGCATGCCCAGTGACGAGGATGAAGCTCCTGCCCTCAGTCTCCTGCTGATCGCACAGGCGCAGCCCTCAGTGGGTACTGCGCCTGTGCGAGAGTTCGTTCGGCGTGAGGGAGGGGGAGGAGAGGGAGGAGAGGCTGTGGCAGGCTGGGGGCGGCGGTTAGACAGTGCAAGAAAGGCGGGCTGGGCACTGTAAGAGGGGCGGTACTGGGCTCTCTAAGAAGAACAAAACGCCCCTCTGGGCACCTTCAGGACACATTTGCATATCAATAAAAGTCGTTTTTTGGAGTAACTGCTGGACGGATTACAAGATAAAAGAGCACAGCCTAATCCAGGTAAGCTGTGCTGCATGGCTGCTTTAAAATCGTTTTTTGGCTTAGGGGAGGTGACAGAATCCTTTTAAGAACTCTTGGGTGTAATCCATCTGGACCTGGAGCCTTGTTCACATTTACTTTATTTAAATTAGCTTGGACCGTATCTACAGTAAGCCAATTGAGTATATAATTCGATGTACTAACAAACCTGGCACCACTTATAACAGTTCATTTCTATTCCTTTCTACTCTTTTATACAGAGCTAAAAAAAAAATTAGTAACGCTGCCTTTCCTTATCTTAAGTGACCACCTCCCCCCTTCAATTTTTTTAGATTTTTTTTCACTCTCTCTTCCCTTTCAAGCTCTTTAACACAAGGACAGCATTAGTAATATCTGAGCGACAGTGACATATATATTTATGGTTAGACGCATGGTTGACAGGCAATTGCGGACAAGAATAAGACATGTTCTATTTCTTTCGGGAATTTTTCCGCAATTCCGTATCCGCGCAGCATATCGTGCGGCCCCATAGAAATGAATGGCAAAATGCGGAACGAAATTGTGGATGTGTGAATGGGGCCTTAGTGTGTACATTTATATTGCATCCATGGCTGAGCTCAGAATGGCATATTTGCTTAGGATCATACGTACAGCATAATAGACAAGGTAATATCATTCCTCCTAATTGGCTGTGAGGTTGACTGCAAGGCATTATGGGCAAACTGTCACTCAGCGCTACACCAGTATCATGTGATCCTTCGTTTTCCCTGCCCTGTTTATCTCACTAGTGTACTGAATTTGATATGTAAAATGGCAGTCATTGTTTTGACAAATTCATCAGAATTGAATCGCCAAAACTTCAGGTTCATTTGGAAGCAATATATTGGGGAAATTCATACTGAATTCAATTAGTTTAGGATCACTCATTTGTAGGTAGAAACAAATCAGATCTATCTGACAGATGTACTTGAATCAAAATTAAAGTGGATCAGGTGAATATGTGTGTGATGATGAAATTTCTGCTCTGTGTCACTCTCTGTGTCAGATGATGCACCCTTATAGGTTGTATGATGCTCAACCCCTTCCGACCAGCGCCGTACATGTATGGTGCTGGTCAGGACTTTAAAGTTTGTGAGCGTAGCGGGGACCATAGCCACCAAGTGCCTGCTGGATACCCCTGGCGAGGACCGGAGGAGCCAGATGCAGTGTGTGGCAGCCTCTATTTTCCTGAATGAGAAGAGTCTGCTGCACATTAGTTCCTATGGAGCCCCTGCCTGTGGAGAGCACCCAAACACAATGGAAGTCAATGGGAGAACCCGAGCATTAAACCAGGCACCCCCTGCTCTGAAGAGGGGAGGGTGTCGGGACTCTAGTTTGGCTTAGGAGTCCCTGCTCTGACTCCATATATAGCTATGTCCATATATGGAGTCAGTGCCTCTATTTCTGAAACGTTTCTGGCAGGATTCGAACTCACAACCTTCTACATTACAGCCAAGAATCTTAACCACTACACTTTAGAGCTGCATGGCCAGTTACAAAAAAAAAAAAAAATGTAATATGAGACTTCTGCCATACAGCAGAAGTTTCATATTTTTTTTTTTTTTTAGTAACTGGCCATGCAGCTCTATTGTGTAAGATTCTGGGCTGTAATGTAGAAGACTCTGAGTTTGAAACTCTGTCAGAACACGAACATGGACTTCAGTAGCTGCACAACTCCAGCACGTATGTAGGGTATGTGTAACAACATCTTTATACACATTGGACCTGTAACATCAGACTGGTAAGCAACTATATAATACTTACTGTGTATCGATTGCCCAGGCGCTTGAGGATACAGCGATCTGTATATGTGAAGTACGTGACTGCAAGTGGGGAGAATATCTCTATTGCAGGGATATAAACTAATCTATCCAGCTTGAGGGAATACAAATCTATCTATACCCCATCCGTTAAAGCGACTTTGGATATCAAATTGCTACAGAACTATTCTCTTACTAACAGTGCGAGAGCTCCGCACATGCAAAGAGAGGGGGACTATCACTAAGTATTAATATATATTGTATAGCCATTTGCATGAATTTATATTTTTATTTATGGTGATATTGCACATGTGCATATTAATAAGTATTAAATTGTTATATTAAAAGCTGGCCATTGGTTTGAATTTTGGAATTTGTAAGCTAAGTGGTGTAGCGGGCCATGCACAGCTGCGGTGAGCGATCAGGCTAATTGTATAGAATTCCGAGATGTCTTGTGTCTATCTCTATATCAAGGGTCCTCCGACCCCTGTTCTGTCGGGTGTGCAGTGTTCAGCGCAGTGTTCCTGTACAAGTATAGGAGCTCTGGAGACAAACGTCCAGAGAGCTTTTCTGTAGGTAACATTCTGCAGGCAATTTGTTGTAACTTTATTATTATTATTTTCCTGCATTTTAAGAAAAGAAAGAACTTGGATAGACCCCTTAATGAGGCAAAAAATCTAAGGTAATGGCCTCCAAAGGTCGAACAGAAGATGCCTCCGAAGATCGAACAGAAGATGTTCTCCCATGGCTTTGGAGCCAACCACTTGTCACTAGGGTCAATTTCTTATGAGATACAAATAATCTATTAGACCTTATTGACGATATGTCCGACTTGTCCAATGATATCAAGAGTATTAAAACTATGAACAGTGTATGTGCACATATTCTATATAGATGATGATGGGCCCTCAGGATGATTTTCTCTGATGGACCCAAGGTACCCTAGTCTGATAGTGGGAAAAAAATGATCAATAATTAATAACAATAATAAATATTTTATTCATATAGGACTATCCATTTTCTTTAAGCCAACAAAGTGACACAGGCATAATAATCCTCTGTAAATAAAATAAAAATAATCTATTAATTTCATTTCCATTGCATAATGAGTTGTATATAAGAATAACCCCCAAATATAAAGTTTCCCTTCTGATTACATGATACGCATATGTGACAACACACTGCCAGTCCTGTAGTAGGCTAGACAGATCATCAATGCTAAAAAACACCATATTGTGCGTCTCTCCTAAAGGTCTTATTACACCTACATATAATCAATAAGATCATTGCTAACAAGCATTTGTATGAACACTTGTCAGCGATGATGGCAGTGTAATACTGCCGCCATTTACCCGATGAACGAGCGGTAATTGGAGTCTTTCAACAGGTTTAAAAATAATCGTTTGCCGGCGGCAGATCGTGCTGTGTTGGGGACAAGCGATGGCATAAGTGATCACTTCTCCCTATACTAAGGAGGAGATCGATGCATGTAATAGCAGTGGTCTCCTCCACTAGCAAGCAGGCATTTGCTGGGAAGGAACGCTTCCCCTTCCAACAGTTGCCTGCAGAATCTGTAGGTGTAATAGGGCCCTTATGCAATGGCAAATGCTAAGCTACAACAGAATATCAGTGTTTTCCCCATATGTTGCCCTAGTTTACACAAATGTGACTGGATTTGATTGGAAATTGTTGCGACCAAGATGGTATTTTTTTGTGTTGGTGAAGAAATAAGCGTTACAGTGGAAAAGGAGAGAGGACTCCTCTTACCAAGCATTGACAGATATTATCACTACAAAGAAGACATACAGTGTATTCGGAAAGTCACCAGACCCTTTAACTTTTTCCACTTTTTCACATTTCGTTATGTTGCGGCCTTGTGCTAAAACAAAAAAAAGTTCCAAGTTTTTCCTCAATTATAAATGTGCCCCTTAATCCTATGAATAGGAAATACCTGAACTCAGCACCGACATGATGCTGAGTCAGGAGCTAAAAAGAAGGAGAAAGGCTCTTTCACAGGTTCCAAGTTTTTCCTCCATCATTCTGCACTCAATACCCATAATGGCAAAGTGAAAATGAGAATGTTAGAAATCTGCTAATTTATTGAAAAGGTAAAACTAAAATATTGCATTGATATAAGTATTCAGACCTTTTACTCACGACTAAAGCACCTTTGGCAGTCTTTCTTGGGTATGATGCCACAAGCGTTGCACTCCCGGATTTGTGGATTTTCTGCCATTCTTCTCTGGAGATCCTTTCAAGCTCTGTCAGTTTGGATGGGGACTGTCGGTGGGCAGCCTTTTTGAAGTCTTTCCATACATGATCAACTAGGTCCAAGTCAGGGTTCTGGCTGGGCCACTCAAGGACATTCTCAGAGTTTTCCCTAAGCCTCTCCTGTGTTGTCTTGGTTGTGTGCTTAGGGTCATTGTATTGTTGGAAGATGAACCTTTGACCCAGTCTGAGGTTCAGAGCACACTGGATCGTTTGCATTAAGAATGAACAGTCTTTCTGTCCCAGCCACTAAAAATACCCCCACCAAACTTCACTGTAGGAATTGTAATGGGTGTGCCTGGTTTCCTTAAAACATGACGCTTAGAACTGAGGCCAAAAAGTTCAATCTTTGTTTCATCAGACCAGAGAATCTTGTTTTTCACAGTCTGAGAGTCCTTTAGGTGCTTTTTTGCAAACTCCAGGTGGGCTTTCATTTGTATTTTACTGAAGAGAGGCTTCTTTCTGGCCACTCTACCATAAAGCACAGATTGGTGGAATGCCGCAGTGATGGTTGACCTTCTGGAAGTTTTTCCCATCTGCACACAGGATCTTTGGAGTTCAGCCAGACTAACCATTGGGTTCTCGGTCACCTCTCTTACCAAGGCCCTTCTCCCTGTATTTAGTTTGTTGGGGCAGCCAGCTTGAGAAAGAGTCCTGGTTGTTCCAAACTTCTTCAATTTAAGAATAAAGAAGGCCCCTGTGCTCTTGGGAACTTTCTGTTCAACAGAAATTTTGTGTACCCTTCTCCATATCTGTGTCTCCACACAATTCTGTCTCTGAGCTCTACAGTTCTTTCCTCTTCGAGGCTTGGTTTTTGCTCTGAAATGCATTGTCAGCTGTGAGACCGTATATAGAGAGTATGTCTTTCCAAATCATGCCCAATCAACTGAATTTTACAGGTGTACTACAATCAAGGCCCCCAGAGTTAAATTTCAAGTGTCATAGAAAAGGGTCTGAATACTTATGTTCAAAATTTTAGTTTTTTTTCTTTTTAATAAATTTGCAAACATTACTAAAATTTTCTTTTCACTTTCTCATTATGGGGTATTGATTGCAGATTAATGGGGAAAATCATTTATTTATTTATTTTTTTCACAAGGCCTCAACATAACAAAATGTAAAAAAAAGTGAAAGGATCAGAAGACTTTCCGAATGCACTTTAATCAATTTAGGGCAAAAGCATCTAAAATACACAGGCAGATCTTAATGTGGTCTGCAATCCTTTGCCTACTGGTTTATGATGTGGTATAAAGCTTAACTTTTTATGGGGCCTGCTTTACTCATGCATTCACACTGTGGAACGAACACATTTCAGAGAGCACCCCACACAAAGATATTCAAAGCATTGATGCACAAATGTTTCACATATATTTAAGAAATCCTGAAATCTTTAGACTCTTGGGAAAACTGCAATAGTGTATTCTTCTTCAAAGCGGCAGTTCTAAAGCAGCAGGAATTTAGGGGAGTATTTATCATCCCCCTACACATCCTTTCCAGCGTAAAAAGGTCACAAACCGCAGGTTTATGACTTTTTAAATGCCAAAGCGCCTAAATCTAGGTGCAAATGGTGTTTCTACACCACATCTGTCATTTTCCAAAAACAGGGTTTGGCAGGGCAGAGCCACTAGCCACGGTACATTTATCATCATTTACACCAGTTTACTGGCCCAAATGATGACTGAAATCAACGCCAGATTTGAGCTAGCATAGATTTCATTCTAGGAGCATGGACTCCTGGAGGATACACCAAATTTATGATGACACATGCGCCTCATCATAAATTAGGCTCATCCACCGATGGCACAGGGGATATCAAGACCAATGCTGAAAATGCCGGTTTTGATTAATCTCCCTTTTACACTTCATAGTCACAATGCACCTATACTTGCCAGTTGCCACACCTAACAGCACTATTTATTTTATAGGGGGTGGGGTGCATAGAACAGAGTGTAGGTTTGCAAACTACCACTTACCAGGTGGACCTCTGTGGTGCCAAAGCCCTCAAACATCTGCAGTGGGTACATCTGGTCTTTCATGACTCTTCTCTGAAGCATGTAGACATAACAAGTCTCTTAATGTTTTGTTATAAATATTACAACGACTTGAGACATTGATATTAATGTGCATAAAACCAACACTTGGTACCTATTTCAACTATAACATGTCTTCCCAGCAATAGCAACAAAAGTGCAGACTAGTCATTTACTAAGGATCACCATACTGAAAGCACTCACATTCATTGGACTTTGTATCGCTTAACATTTTTGGGTACGGCGCTATAGACACTTCAGCTAAAAAAAGTTTACTAAGTTGATTAACCACTTGAATGCCTGCACCGATGGTAGCGAGCCATTTGGAATAGTTGTGGTCAAGTATTGAAGGCAAAAATTGAAAATCACTTTCATTTTGTGACAAGTAACACATAACAATGTAAGATTCAAATGCTAAACATCTCAGCAACCTGTGCGTGTTCAACAAAAGCCGACTGGATGTTGGATGTTCTGGTTGCATTGTTCTGACAGATATAAGGCTTTTATAAACCAATGATGTGTGCAAAACCTGTACTGTTACTATAATGTTAGGACAGGGCTAGACCAAGTAGCTCTCAGAAAAGAGAGGCCGTGTTCTTCACTTGCACTGCTCATGATCTGTAAATTCATCCATTTCCAAGTCTGAGTCAAACAAGGAATGTCCTGTAAAATCAGTATCTGGCGTTTGAGAAATGCTGTTTTCTGTCCCTTCGTCATCAAAAGTCCCTGTCCTTGAATAAAAGCTGAAGTCTTGCAGGGGAGTATGTGTCTTGCTGTCTTCACCGCTGTCATCGGTTTCATATAGTGAGTTGTCATTGTCATCGTGCCACTCTGGCCAGAATTTCCTTCTTATTCTTTCACAGTACATGGCAAGATTGATAAGTTCCCCTGCAAAAGAGAATAACGCCATAAGGGTGTGTAAAAAGCGGTCTACCTACAACGGACCTAAACCCATGACCCTCCAAACATGTTATTTAAAGTCTAGATCCACGTTTGACAAGGAAACATTTTTTAATATGAGAGTGGTTACTAGGGTTTAGCAAAGCCGGCTTCGACTCATAGATCCAAAGTCGTTTCGTTTAGAACTTCATTTGAATGATGTATAAAGCCCCGTCTCCGTACAGCATTCAAATGTATGGGCTGCGCTGAGGTGAAATTCAAAGTCCCAAGTATCGCGAGACTTCGGTGAAGAACTTTGGACTTTGTTCAACTTGAAAACCATTTAAAAAAAAGCAATCTGAAGTTGGCTTTGGTACCAACTGATAGCTGAGTACCGAAGCCAACTTCGGGTTGCAGTTTTAAACCTATGCTCAGGATAGGTCATCAATATCAGATTGGCAGGTGTCAAACTCCCGCCCCCCCCCCCCCCCCCCCCCCACGCGTTCAGCTGCTTGAAGAGTCGGCAGCGCTCTTACAAGCACTGACTTCTCTGCTCTGTTTACCTGCTCGCAGCAATTGCAATGGTAAGCAGGTACAAGTATAGTGTCCACATTAACTTCCATGAGACGACTCTGTAATATTCACTTGAACAGACAGAGCTGCCCCATTGAAGTGAGTGGGGATGCCATACTTGTAATTACACTGCTCACCACTGCAATTGTTGCGGAGAGCAGGTAAACAGAGCAGAGAAGGCAGCGCTCATATAAGCACTGCCTTCTCTTCAAGCAGTCTGATATTGATGACCTATCCTGAGGATAGGTCACCAATAGTAAAAAGTGGAAATCCCTTTAAGTAAAAAAAAAAATAATTGCAATAAGTTTTAGTCTGTAGTATTCATTGATTGATTTATTTTCAGACCCCCTGATTTACAGTTTACAACCAACTCCTAATTTAAGACTTTTCTGATGTGGACTTCCGTAATACATGATGGATCTATGTGTCCATGATGCTGCTGTCTTCCCCCTGCAAACTGCCTTCTGTGTACTTTTCACTCTATCTATTCTACAGCCTATGTGGGCTCTTCTCCTTGGACCATTTCCCTCCTCTTCCACACATCTGCCATGTACAACCTCCTCCCCCTATCCCATTGCTAGCTAACAGCAAGAGAAAGGAGGGAAAAGCACAGAAAGGGCCATCAGATGGATTCATCAGATTCTGCCGGACCAGCAGGTAGGTGAAGGACATACACACACTGAAGAAGGAAAATAGTAGGACAGTTTTTTTTAATGCTATTTAGAAAGGCGCTAAATTTTGCATTTAGTAAGCAAATGATCAATAAAAATAATTTAGTGCAAAGGTGTCCATAGCCTTGCAAAAATCTAACTACAAATAGTTGTACATTGGATGGCTGCATATTTCAGAGATGTTTACAACAAGAAATTCAGAGTGTATTAAATGCAAGCTGATGATGATAGATAGATAGTCAGGCATAAATTAGAAAGATCGATAGATAATTAGAAAGAAAGATAGACAGACATATTGCAGGTTCAGGTAAAAAAAATAAACTTTTGGAAAATGAAACGATTACTTTTTTGTCAAAAACAAAAACATAATTAGTATCCCCACATACATAATGACACATACAATAAAATAAACACATTCCTTGTCCCAAATGGTGAACATAGTTTAAAAAAAAAAACATAATTGTTTTGTTTATCTCACTTGACAAAAAAAGTTGTATAGTATGTAGCACAAATGGCATCAATAAAAAACTGCCTACAACCTTTCCTGCAAAATACAAGCTCTCACACAGCTTCAATGATAGAAAACTAAAACGTTTGGGTCTTTGAATTCAGCAACACAAAACAAATTGTTTAAAAAATACTGTTTTGCCATGCAAAAAAAAAAAAGTAAAAAAAAAAAAGACCTATATCTATAGAAAAATTTCAAAGAAGTTACGGCTCTGGAAAAGGAGATGTGAAAACAAAACATATTTTGTGTCCTGATCCACAATAGGCTGCATCCTTAAGGGGTTAAAACGCATAACAGCTGTTTCATGTATTTTCTAATCTGGCATGGTAATACTGTATAAGGGACCATTAGTTAAAATTGTACCTTTACTATTGGACACTAGATGGCAGTGCAGCATAACAAAATGTAAATAGCATCAGGAGCGGTTTACCAGTCAATGTACGGTATTGATGCTATGTTCTATTCACTATATGTAAAAAGGTAGAATAATAGGCATCAGACAGTTTTTTTAAATTTGCAGAGACACATGTCCATGGTTCCTATAAAAATCTAAAAAATTCAGTCCAGGTGTGAGAGTTAGGGTGATTTCACGTCTCTGCTATATTTTTCCGTTAGAGGACCAGGACAGTGGAAATATGGAACTGCTGGATTCAGCTGAACAGACTCCAACGACTACAATGGAGTCCGTTCAGTTTCTGTTAAGGAACTTATTTTTTTTTTACCAGACAAAGTAGTCCAGAATGCATGACTTTTTTGTCCAGTCTTTTTGGCAGAATCTGTGACACAGACCCCAAATGGAACCTCAAACACAGATGTGAATAAGCCACAAGTCTATATGTATATGGAAGGTAATGGCTACACGTGACCTATATAAGTATCTAGTCACAGAACACAACATATCTGCTGGTTTATACTCCAATGACCTTGTACTACCTTTGATCAGCCTCTCTGGTCTTGTTCCTGGCAAGGTCCACATTGCCTGAGCCAAATGTCCAAAAACAGTAGCATCTAAGGTTGAAAACTTTGGTCCCATAAGGTACTTTTTATCACCTACAGAAAATAAAAGATTGCTTTAATGATTGAGAATTTGTCATTTAAAGGGGATGTCCAAGACCATTAAAAATCTTGGACAAGCCCTGCAATAGGGTAAAATTAAAAATCATCTTATACTCACCCCTTTCTCCAGCTTCGTTCTCTGCGGTGCTAGTCTGGTCCACCTGCCACTGCCTGTTTACAAACCACAGCGGTGACATGCTGGTACATGGCACATGACTGCCACAGCCAATCACTGTCCTTAGGATTCTAATACTAACTACAGTGATTGGCTGCAGCTGTAACATCCTGTACACCTGCACATCATCAGTGCATGTCACAGTGACATGCAGGTGCACGGCATTTGACTGCTGCAGACAATCATTGTCCTCGATGGATAGTGATTGGCTGCAGGGGCACATCACCGCTGGAGTATGTAAATCGGCAGTGGCAGGAGGACTAGACCAGCCTCACAGAGAACAGAAATGGAGAAATGGGCAAGTATACCAAGATTTATTGTTTTAGGCTACTTCAAGGCTTGTCTGAGATTTTTAATTATCTTGGACATTAACAAATTTGTGCATCATAGTAATTTATATAGAAAAGGGTTTTTATAATAAGTAAGTAAGTAAGTATGGCCAAGCTCTAGAAAGCCCTATCACAAAAAGTAATGGCTGATATAATAACAACAAAAAACATTTAAGTGATCCTGAAAAATTATTTGAATGTTGTGTAGGGTCAGGAAGAAATCTCCTACAGTGAAGTAAGGGGGTTATTTTTCTTTTTTCTGGTTAACAGCTAGACCTGAGAAAAATTGTAATAATTATTAGTTGAAATAAGTAAATACTAGTGTTGAGCGAGCATGCTCGGCCGAACACCTCGTGTGCTTTATCAAGACTCTAATTACACTACAAAAAATGGCTGCTTCTGATCTGAGCCCCAGTGTGAGGCTTGGGCCCTTCCTACTGTGCTTGGATGGGGAGGAGGGCCGGGCCCGGGCGGTCTCCCACCCCGCAGTCAGTGTGCCCACCTAGTGCGCTCTGTCTGCTGGATGCTTGTTGATTTGCTTGTCATGGAACCATGAACCAGACGTACAACAAGAGATAAGTGGAAATAAGAAGGCTTTATTGAAAATCAAGCTGTAAGGCAAAAGTCCAAACGGATGGCTAAACCGAAGCAGGGTCTTGCGAAGCCAGAGGTCAGGAACCAGAAGGGTAGTCAGACGAAGCCTGGATCAGGAACCAGCAGGGTAGTCAGACGAAGCCAGGATCAGGAACCAGCAGGGTAGTCAGACGAAGCCTGGATCAGGAACCAGCAGGGTAGTCAGACGAAGCCAGGATCAGGAACCAGAAGCAGCAGCAGTCTTAGAAGCATGTGAACACAGGAGGACCAAGCAAGGAACTGAAGCCACAGACCTCCTATATATATGAGCTAGGCATCCAGCTCCTCCCAGTGGGAAGGAGAAGCCGCAGGGTGGGAGGCTACAAGAAACCCAGAAACCAAGATGGCCGCCAGCACATGTCAAACGAAGGAGAACAGCAAGAAGGTAAGACCATGACATTGCTAATCAGCATTTAGCAGTGCTGACTGCTGACCCAGCAGTAGCAGAGCACGCTGCTGATTGGCTAGCCTTGCGGTGCGCCTAGCAAAGAAAGGTGAGCTGGCCATACCACAGGACCGCTGCTGGCTGGCCCTGCTGTGAACTGACCTGACAAACGTGATTATCCTCCAGGCTCCAGCAAGACACAGTGCACACAGTAAGTCAGCAGCAGCACTGTGCACTTTCTTTCAAGTAAAAAGTTAATGAGTTGGGCCCCGGGGCCAGGGGCCACTATGTATCCACACTAACTATAAGCAGCAGGCACAGTTTGTAAGGTGAGGCTATGGTGGCACACATAGGCACCACAGAAGGGCAGACGGCGCAAAGTTTCATAAGGGTGGCCATGGTGGCACTGGTACAGTTAATAAGGGGGACTATGGTGACACTGGTACTATTTATAAAGACAAATTTATCTTCATTCACACCAGTTTTCTGGTGCACATGAATCCAGAAATCTATGGCAGCTCTGAGCTGTGGTAGATTTCTGTTTAGGTGCACAGACTTCCGGAGGATGCACCTAATTTATGATGAGGTTTTTTCACTGAAAAACGGTGAGACAACTATATTTCTTGGATTTTTAGCATTAATTTCTGGGTTTAGTGTTAAAAGAATTGTGTGATATCCATTAACCTTGAAAAAAGTTGTCTCTACGATGCATTGTTGATGCGTATACGTTAATATTTAACAGACATGCTTGTTCCTGGGAAACGGGCCAGAATAACTTGAACTGCAAGCTCAAGGACAAACACTGTAAGTCACCTGAATATGTGGATTTAATATTCACTTAAACACTGCTCATCTCAATGAAAGATGAAATTAAATTGCTATTACACAGCCCGCGCACCTCATCAAGGTCTCTCATAGTGGCACAAGTCCTAACACTAACCTACCTGCGCCGTATGGGCAATTACAGGGGCCGTATGGGCTATTATCACTTTGCTTTGCCACTTTGTTTGTATATGTGTACCTGGAGGTGTGCAAACTCCAGATTGAGTAATATTTAGGTGCACTTGTGTAGCCTACGTCACATGACTCAGTGATAGGTAGGACTCACAGCCTCCTCCCATTGTATGTGTGACTTCACACTGGAGGTAACCTGGGACCTATATCTGCTTCCCTCCTCCCATTGTATGTGTGATTTCACGCTAGAGGTACCTGGGAGTTGTTCGCTGTGTGTCGGACCTTATGCTCCTGTAATAGCCCATACGGCCCCTGTAATTGCCAATACGGCGCAGGTAGGTTATCGTTAGGTCCCGTGCCACTATGAGAGACCTTGACAATGTGCGCGGGCTCCAGTATGTTCTTGATATAAGAATATATTGGCGAAAGTCTCATTTTTAATATCAGAGTGAGGGTTTAGCCATATATTGTCAATTGCATTTACCATTGTAGTGCACCAAGTTTTAGCAGTTTTCTTTTACATAAACAATCACATCCACATATTTAGCTATCCTGTGTAGTATGTTCTTGTGGTACATGTGGTCCGTTGCAGGCATTCTCCATTGTATGCATTTTTGCTACGGATTGTTGTTAGCAACGGATCACATGCGCAGGATCTGCTCAGCATTTGGGGTTTTGAGCATTTCTCTGCCTCTTGAGACCACTTTGCTTATATTGTCTTATATTTTACTTTAATCAGGGGCTTTGATAAACTGTCTAATACTAATAACAGTGCTGGAGCAGTGCTGTAAATACCATTTATGCATGAACTATTTTTGTGGGTTTTAACTAAAAATTAAGTACAAATCACTCCAGATAGATCACATCCATTCCCAAACAGTAAGGAGAGAAGAGAAACCCAAATGAATGGTTACGTATAAACAATGGGTTTTAGTAGACTCTGTTCCTGAAACTAAATTGACACCTTTTTATACATTTTTAATAATGACTTTAGACAATCACAATATAAAAAAAGGGAATATAAAATAAATAAATGTAACATTATGAGAATATTACCTAAAAGTCCAGCTAGCGATCTCATGTCTTTCTCCATTAACCTATAAATCTCTTCTTCTGAGAAGCGTCCAATACCCTGTCCATACATTTCACGTTTTACAATGCCCTTTGTCAGATGGCACAAAATCCACTTCAACAAGTCACTAAGTGGTCCAGGAATGGAGATCATTTTCTGAGTCTCATGTAGATTGTCCACCCATTGGCAATAGGCTAAGGTCCTGCAATGAAAACCAAAGAATACAATACAAAATTTTTAACAGCCCACCATCTACAAAGCATAATACTGCTATCTTCTTATGTGGCTGAGGGGTATCTGGCCTCCTTGCTACTCATGGGTACTACAGTTGCTTGAGCCCCCTTTATTTATAAGAGGTGGACTGATCGATTCTCATTATAGGGAGAAGAAAGTACTGTAATTTGAATAAACGCCACCCATAAGAGGAGGGGCTATTACTCCACACCAGGCTATTTAAACCATGCAGCATGGAACAGTAAGGCTACTTTCACATTAGAGGCAGCCTTCTCCGGCAGGCTGTTCAGCCGTGCTGCCGCTAGTGTACGCTTGCTGTGGGAAGTCCGCTCCGGCCCCATTCACTACATGGACGGCGACCATACCGAGAGGAGGCCGGAATAAAACTCTGACATGTCATGTAGCTGTGAGTGCCATTACTGCCATACACAGCATCTAGGCACACACTTAAGAAGAGTCCCCTCATTAAACTGTACGCCATAGCCCTTTTGAAATGCGTAGGAACATTTTAATTTTATTCTACATGCTGAGACCCTAACAACTACTCCTTAGACGACATGATGGATACCAACTGGGTCAAGGTACAGATTAGGGTCACTAGATCAGCGAGGGATTGTCCAGAGGGTCGCCCCTTTCAACTTGCTGGATGGAGAGTTTAGCCCAGGCCAAGTAGGGCAAGTGGAAGGACAGACACCTGGCCCTGCTGTCATCCAGAAAGGAGAGCTCCATTGTGACCCCTCAACTATATGGACCCCAGCAGTACCAGTTCATTACCAGTGTGCATCAACTACAAGTGGTAAGATAATCTGAGCACATATGAAAAGAATAATCACTCTACTATATGTAATGTCCTGGATAAATATTTTAATCAAAGCTAATAAAAGTTATGTTTTATAATAACCACCTGTGAGGGAATAGCAGACCTTCTTGATATACGACCCTATTATAGCTACACCCATGTGAGGATGTGTGTCTCAACAACTTACCAGTAGAAATGCTCCTCAACCATTTTAGTGACTGCTCTGGAAACAGCCCTTTCATGTGGATTGAGGTTTTTGTTCAAGTTGATTCCAAGTTTTTCCTCTAAAAAGTCAATAATAAACTCAGTGCCAGAAACTCTTGTATGGTTGTATTCTATCCAAGGCATTTTCCCCTGAGGTGACAGCTTCCCATCAAAGTAATTCTATAATAGTAAAACAAATGGTATTATATTCTTCAATATGAACGTACAAAAAAGAAATACACATATCTAGTAAAGGGGTCATCCCAGAATTGACACTTATCTTTCATCCACAGGATAGTTAATAAGCCACAGCTGGGAGAACAGGCATTGCGTGTCCCCAGATTGAATGTAGTGGTCGCAGTGCACACTGGCTAGTGGCAGACTAAGTGGCCCAAAAGCCCTGGGCCATTCCTCAAGCTTGGGTCCCACAAGTAAAAAAAAAAAGTATACTGCACAGTATACTTCCCAATAGTAGTGCTAAAGACATATGTAGATGGACATTATATTAAGAGCTATCAAACATACAGGAGAATACAGCAATACATATTTATCATATCCAGTAAAATACCCTGTAGATGCTATCTTTCCTCATCTTCTCCACTGGAAGTAGACCGCTATGATGACTTCTTTGAGCCATGTTTCGTCTCTGCAGTTTTCTGAACAGACATCTTAGATTTCTCACTTTTCCACCATCCTCCCCCTCCTGTTGCCTCAACAGTGCTATCTTGCAGCCACCTCCAATATTGTGCCCGCTGTGTTCCATAATACTACCAAATACAATACTGCAAAAATGATAGTGCCATACAGATACTCCCTCAATAGTTATGGTGCCCCAAAAAGTCCCACCAATAGTAATTCTCTCCCAGAGTGCCTTCATTAGTAATAGTGCCCCTATATTCCCCCAAATAGCAATAATGCTCCACGAGAATGCCCTCCATATTGTGCCCATAATAATAATACCCCCCACAATAACCCATGTAGTAATAATGCACCCATAGTGCATAAAGCCCTTCTACAATGCTCACAGTAGTAATAAAGCTCCCCTATAAGGCATTGCTATAGAGCCCTCAGTGGTTATAAGGCCCTTTTATAATGGCCACAGTAGTAATAATGCCCCTATAGTGTCCCCAGCAGTTATAATGCCTTCTATAGCACTCCAGAGGTTACAGTGCCCCTATAGTGCCCCATGGACTTATAAAGCCCCCTTGTAGTGCTTCCAATAGTTATAATGCTCTCTGTAGTGCCTACAGTAGTTACGTGCTCCCTAAAAGCTATAATACGCACCATCAGTTATAATATGTTCCCTGTATATTCCCTTCCAGTAATGCCCCTGGTATTAAATAATGCCTGCCATGCAGTGATCTCAGTAGCTATATTGCCACCTTTTAAAGCCCTCAGTATTTGAAATGCCCCCCTTGAAGTGTCCTAGCAGTTATAGTGCCCACAGTGACAAAATTTTAACTTTTGCCGTCTACGATGCCCCTTCCGCTCTGCGGTTTGAGTTGCCTGCCTCCTGGCACAGGCAGCAACAATGACATCGTTGTGCCGCCTGTGCAGGCAGTCGCGATGATGCCATCACGTTTGTTTGCACTCTACAGCCCCATACGCTTCAGGTCCACTGACCTGTGGCTTATGAAAGCAAATGGTGGGTTCAGAAGCCAATGGCTGCCATACCCCATTGCAGTATTTAAATACGGGGCACTGTCAAACATCTGGGCCCAAGCCCGAGAATAGCACAGGAATATATATATGGGCGTTCTGGGCTGCCATGGGCCCCGAGGAGCCTTGGCTGCCTAAAATGCCATTTTATAATCGGCAATTGGCACTGGCCCTACATTAAAAGTCTTTGAGCTGATGGAAGATAACCAAGCACTGTACTGAGCTATCTCCATCAGTTCCAGACTCTGAATGATGTAGCAGCTTGTATGGTCAACAGCCGCTCCATTCAAAGGGGGATATAGGACTCTTGTGATTGGTGGGGTTCCCAGAGGATGCTTCTAGTGCAACCCCTTTAGTGTAATATAGCAGGAAAGGAAAATAAAAATAGAACACTATCCCACTTTTCAGTAACAGATGTTCTTTAAACAAAGGACTAACAACAAGATGCTCCAGTTTCAACTTACAACTCATATACATGCCTTAAAGGGATTTTTTTCGTATAAAAAAATCCATTTAGAAATCCATTTCAAGGAAATTCTGAGTTGAAGGGGTCATGCCACCATCAAATATTATTTTAACCCCTTCCTTACGGAGCAAGTTTCCATTTTTGTTTTTAGCTCCCTGCCTTCACAGAGCCATAGAATTTTTATTTTTCTATTGACATAACCGCACGAGGACTTGTTTTATGGGTTTTGTTTTTACGGCATTCATTATGCATGGACTTGTGCTCTTCATTCTCCAGGTCAGTACGATTACGGTGACACCATAATGTGTTTTAATACTGAAAGAAATAAAAACGTTCGAAAAAATAATTTTTTTCTTTTAATTGCCATATTCTGACCTCCATAACTTTTTATAGTTACATCTACAGAGCTGTGTGAGAGCTCTTTCTTTGTGGGGCGATCTGTAGTTTTTATTGATACCATTCTGGAGTGTATATGACTTTTTGATCCCCTTTCATGCAATTGTTTGTGTAGTGAAGTGGTGAAAAAACAGCGAATTGGCCACATTTATTTATTTTTACATTATGCCATTAATCGTATGGGATATGATTTTTTTTTTCATATTTTAATAGTATGGGCGTTTTCACACATGGCAATGATGTTTAATTTTTATTGTTTATTTTTATTTTGGGGGAAAGGGGTGATTTGAAAGTTTATATTTTTTTCTTAAACTTTTTTTAGGTCCCCAAGTGGACCCCAACATGCAATCATTTGATTGCAATGTGTATAGAGTAATGGAATATTATCCATTACACTATGCAAATATCTGTTCAAAGTGAACAACCCTTTAAAGCTGACAAATATTTATACTCATAAAACTGAGGAGATTGTACGCATGCTATACGATGACACAAGACATGACGTATAATACCAAAATCATGCTGTAAAAGAAAAGTTTTGCTTTCAGTAGTGTTGATATAAGGCTTTTCATAGATTTCCCTGGAATCTATTCTCATAACCACCGTAATCTCCTGCTCTATGACACTTCTTCATCTTTTATTCATGACCACAGATAATTTGGAAAGTCCATTAGCTGCTGCTTTGTGTTCATAGATTTCTCTGATCTGAGGACATAATGCAGTCAGGATGCCAGTATTATTTTAGACACCTTTGTGTCTCCCTGCTATTTTAAGTGTCTTCCTGGTTCTCTATAGGATTGTAATAAGTACAGTTTGGGGAAATAATGCAGTTTTAGATCTATCTTCTCACTTAAGCTCATAATTTTTGAATTGTTCCATGATATCTGTGTGTTATCAAATACTTAACATAGCACTAATGCACAAGTACCAAGGACGTGACAATTCTGTTATTGAATGCCAAAGGTTAGTGAGTGTTCAAGAGTGTTCCCTTCTCAGGCAGCCTCTCAGAATCCCATAGACTGCAGTAGTATTCTATTGCTGTCTATGGGACAAGGGATCAGAAGATTGCATTTTCAAGTCCCCTAGGGCAGGGGTGCATAAGATTGGCGCCTAAATACTAGAGACTGAGATCAAACCTGCCGGTAGTTAGTTAGTGTTAAAGTTAAAGTTCTGGTTCGCTCCAGAGAATAGAGAGCACTTCACCATAATATTCAGTTACCCCAGTGTGTTTATCGGTAGTGATATATATTAGGCACATGCGACATTACAGTTTGGAAAAAGGGAGGTTTATAGAACTGTATAGTCTGGTAAGATTGTAAGCTGCTGTGTCGCTACCTGCCGCTAGCCTGTATCTCACACACACGATTGTTCCTGTTCTTCAGGGTAATAACAAGTATGGTGAGGCAGAGTTAGCTCTGCTCGCAGTAGGTAAATTTTGCAAGTGTTTTCCGGCTACCATCGTAGGGCGCCGTGCTGTGCGACACAGGGGTCTCAGCCTCTGGGCTCAGTGTATGTAATCTGATTTTATGTTCACTGCATTTGGGAGTGTGTTTGATATCCCGTAACAAAGTCTGTTCTACGAGAGCTGGTGTCAGTCGTTTTCCTTGTTCGTGATTATGCTGTATCCTGGGGAGCCCACCCCGGTACACAGCGGGGAGACTGGCTATGTGGCAAAAATATATTTAAAAAATGTAAAATAATAAAAAAAATAAAAAAAAAATACAAATAAAAAAATAAACTAAAAAGGAAAGTGCAAAATAAAAGGCGCCTGTAACTGGATTGGCAGGAGGTGGTAATAACCAGTGAGCACTGTACTCTGCAGTGGTCCAACATCTTCAAAGGACAACTGACAGAACAAAGCCTGTATCGCAATGGGTCAGCATCCTCCAGAAACAATGGATGGAACATTGTGCGTGTCACAATGGTCTGGCATCTTCCAAGGACATTTTCGGAACATTGCAAGTGTCACAATGGGCCAGCATACTCCACAAACAAAAGATAGAACACGTGTGTGTCACAGTGAACCAGCATCATCCAGGGCTAATGGATGGAACACTGACCGTGTCACACCAGAATACTCCAGGGACAATGTTCGAGAGCCTGCTCATGTCACAATGGGCCAGCATCCTCTAGGGACAATAGACGCAACACTGTGCGAGTCACAATGGGCCAGCATCCTCCAGGCTTAAATAAATAAAACACTGTGCTTTTTATAATGGGCCAGCATTCTTTAGGGACAATGGTCAGAAAGAAAGTTTGAACCATATACCCTTTTTTGTGATGGAAGGGGTGCATGGGAAAACAGTGTAAAAGAAAGTTTGAACCATATACCCTTGTTTGTGATGGAAGGGGTGCATGGGAAAACAGTGTAAAAGAAAGTTTGAACCATATACCCTTTTTTGTGATGGAAGGGGTGCATGGGAAAACAGTGTATGGTCAGATGGTCAGAAAACTGCGCGTGTCACAATGGGCTAGCATCTTCCAAGGACAACTAACATAGTACTGCACTTGTCACAATGGGCCAGCATCCTCCTGTGACAATGGACGGAACACTGTTAATGTCACAATGGACCAGCATCCTCCAGAAACAATGGACGGAACACTGCATGTATCACAATGGCTAGCATACTCCACGGACAATGGATGGAACATGTGCGTGTCACAATGGGCCAGTATCATCCAGGGAAATGGGTGCAACACTTCCTGTGTAAGAATGAACCAGCATTCTCCAGGAGCAATGTTCGGAACACTGCATTTGTCACAATGGGCCAGCACCCTCCAGGGACAATGTACGGAACACTCAACGTGTCACAATGGGCCAGCATCCGCCAGGGTCAATTTTCAGAACACTGTGCGTGTCACAATGGGCCAGCCTCTTCAAAGGACAACAGATGGAACACTGCACATGTCACAATGAGCCATCATCCTCCTGTGACAATGGATGGAACGCTGCATATGTCACAATAGACCAGCATTCTCCAGGGACAATAGTTAGAACACTATGCATGTCACAATGGGCCAACATTGGCCAGAGATAATGGATGGAAGGAACATTGCACATGTCACAACAGTCCAGCATCCTCTTGTGACACTGAATGGGACACTGTTAACATCACAATGGGTGAGCATCCTCCAGAAACAATGGACGGAACACTGCGCATGCCACAATGGTCCAGCATCTTCCAAGAATAATTTTCGGAACAGGCATATGCCAGCATACTCCATGGACAATGGATGGAAAACTGTGTTTGTCACAGTGGACCAGTATCATCCAAGGATAATGGATGGAATACTACCAGCGTCATAATGAACCAGCATTCTCCAGGACCAATGTTCGGAACTCTGCATATGTCACAATGAACCCGTATTCTTCAGGGACAACTGTCACTAGTGAGAATATGCCCTGAGAAGAGAATGCCGAGCGGAGTGCATGGAGTATGCATGGAAATGTTGGCTCATCATTGCAAGAATTACAGACGTTCTGTAAACCATATGGACTAAGTATTTTTTTGTCTATATTTTTGTGAAGTTATTTAAGACGTTGTTTGATTGTGACACAATGGGTCAACAACCTCTAGGAACAATGAATAAAACACTATGCGTGTCACAATGGGCCAGCATTCTCCAAGGATAATGGATGGAACACTGCACGTCACAGTGAGTCAGCATTCTTTAGGGAGAATGGTTGTCGGAACACCGTGTGTGTCACAATGGGCCAGCATCCTCCTGTGACAATGGACGGAACACTGCATATGTCACAATCGGCCAACATCCTCCAGGGACAATGGATGAAACACTGTGCATGTCACAAAGAGCCAGCATCCTCCAGGAATAATGGATGGACCACTGTACATGCCCCAATGGGCCAGCATCCTCCTGTGACAATAAACCAAACACTGTGTATGTCACAATGGGCCAGTATCCTCTAGGGACAATGGATGAAACATTGAGTGTGTCACAATGGTCCAGCATTTTCCAAGGACAACTGATAGAACACTGCCTGTGTCACAATGGGCAAGCATCCTCCTGTGACAATGGACGGAACACTGTGTATGTCACAATAAGCCAGCATCCTCAAGAAACAATGGAAGGAACACTGCATGTGTCACAATGGGCAAGCATCCTTCTGTGACAATGGACGGAACACTGTGTATGTCACAATAAGCCAGCATCCTCAAGAAACAATGGACGGAACACTGCATGTGTCACAATGGGCAAGCATCCTCCTGTAACAATGGACGGAACACTGTGTATGTCACAATAAGCCAGCATCCTCAAGAAACAATAGACGGAACACTGCATGTGTCACAATGGGAAAGCATCCTCCTGTGACAATGGACGGAACACTGTGTATGTCACAATAAGCCAGCATTCTCGAGAAACAATAGACGGAACACTGCATGTGTCACAATGGGAAAGCATCCTCCTGTGACAATGGACGGAACACTGTGTATGTCACAATAAGCCAGCATTCTCGAGAAACAATGGATGGAACACTGCATGTGTCACAATGGGCCAGCATCCTCCAGGGACAATGGATAGAGCACTGCGTGTGTCACAATGGGCCGGCATCCACCAAAGACAATGGACGGAACACTGTGTATGTCACAATAAGCCAGCATTCTCAAGAAACAATGGACGGAACACTGGGTGTGTCACAATGGGTCAGCATCATCCACAGATAATGGATTGAACACTGCTCTGTCCCAATGGGCCAGTATTTTTCAGGTACAATGGTCAGAACACTGCGCAATTGCGCATGTCACAATGGTCTCTTCCAAGGACAAATGACAGAACACTGCACGTGTCACTTATAATATGTACTGGGCCACTATAGGGGTGCCATAGGTCCTGGGCCACTATAGGGGACTGTGGGGGTTTAGCTCTTCTTCGGGGTCATTCTCACAGATACAGCTTCAGGACACCAGGTTTCAGGTCCAAACAGTGCATTTATTGCTCCTCAGCAAACCAAACATAAATACAAAATAAACACCTGCCCGGCTGGGCTCTAACTAAACAGGACGTTCCTGACTCACCTAAGTCACAGTCCACACCCTGTGAACCCATGCGGCTTTGTCAGCCAATGTCCCACAGCCTCCTGGCTGCTCCCACAACAATGTCTCCTTGGGGGTAGAGGTCTCTCAGCCCTCTCGGCTCAGACCACACAGAGCCACTCCAGCCTTCTGTGTGCAAGTCCCCACCCCCTCTCACTGAGGATTCCTTTATCCCCAGGTGATTACTGCACCTGGCCTTTCTTCAGACCTGGCGATTCTGGGGAAGACACAGCAAATCCTGCCATATATCTCCCCTAACAACCATGAGGCATGTCCCTGCCTCACAGGGACATTATAAGTACTGTGGGCACTATGGGTGCATAATAAATACTGGGATCACTATAGGGGCCTTATAACTACAGTGGAGCACTATACATGATAACCATTGGCGGCACTACACTGGGCATAATAAATTGACATTATAAGTACTGGGTCACTATACGGGACATTATAAGTACTTGGTCACTATAGGTGACATTATAAGTATTGGGACATTATAGGGGACATTATAAGTACTGAGCCACTATTGGGGACATTGCAAGTACTGGGGCACTATAGTGGGCATTAAATGTGCTGGGCCACTATAGGGGAATAATGGAAAGGTGAAGAATCTAAGAGGTCGGTGTGGCAAACTCTGCAGAAACAAGACAAGACTGAGAGATGGCATCATGGCGGACTGGTCCAAATAGAGAAGATGAGGAAAGAGAACTTTTACATCAGTGATGACATCACTGGATTTAAGAGGTATGTGGTGCTGTATTCTTCTGTATGTTTGGTAGAGCTGAATATAATGCCTATGCAAATATGTCTTTAGTGCTGGGGTTTGGGGGGTTGGTTGGAATGAAAATTTGGCAAGGTCCCTGCTTGTGTTGCTGTCCCGGATCCTGTCTCTCTTTAGCAGGAAAACAAAGAAGCACCTCTGCATTTGTAAACACATATTGGGGGGCCCACTGGGTTGGGTCCCACTCAGATGCCACGTGTTGAACCCCTAGCTATGCCTCAGATTTTTAGTCATGCCTTCTATTTTGCATGTCTTTGGGCCCTCTTGCACTATGTACTTATCACTTGGTGTGTTCCCAATTTTTTGTGTGGTTGTTAATTTTTTATTTTGAATTATATACATCTATGCAGATCTTCCCATATTTTTTGGGTAACAGTATTGCTTTCATGTTAAGTGCATATTCAGACTAGCAGGCTCTCTCCTTCACACTGAATCTGTCAGAGAACTGCTCTGTCGGCTCAATCTGTAAATATGGCTTAAAGGAGTTGTCTAGGTTCAAAGCTGCACCCAGACGCAACCCAATCTGCACTCATTCACAACTCAATCTGCACTCATTCACAACCCAATCTGCATTCTTCTGAGCTTGTTACGCTCTGATGCTGCCCCTTGCCCTGCACTGAATCGCACAGGGCAAGGGCTGTGTATTTACATTTCCACATGTAGTGTTCCTGTTGATGTCACCAACTCTAATGGGCAGTCTTTAGTGCTGCCCTAGCCTCTAAAAACAAGCCTCCGCCTAGCTTACCCATGGAGAGAATGTACATCACCAGATTTCAAGAAAATTCCCTTTACCTTTACAGCACAGGGAAAGCGGTAGCATTGGAGCGTAAAAAGCTGGTGAATGAGTACAGATTGGATTGTGTCCGGGTTCAGCTCTGGAACCGGACAACCCCTTTAATTCAGTTTGACAGGCTAACCAAGCCCACTTTTACTCCCACTTTTCAAAACTGGAGTGAATGGTGTAAAATGCAACATGTTCTAAAATGTTTGTATAAATACTGTAAACTCAAAAAGTCACAAAGTCATCTCATCATCATCACAGGGAAGATTACATTGGAAGTTTAAACCTTTACAAATAACACAGGGTCATCTACTAACAATGGGTGATGGTTACAGGTCACCTCTTCCCCTCCCTGCACAATTAATTCTCCACAGGTTACAGGGCGTGCCCAAAACACCCTCCCATAAAAGTCACTGAATTATCTCCATATCTTACAATGTGGTAAACAGCAGCTCTGACAAAAGGGTACCCCCATAAGCACATTCAGGAAAGAGAATTAAAAAAACTGCCATCAGAAAATGGCAGTTTTCCTCTGTTAGTCCCGGCGGTCACAAGCCTGCTGGGGGTGTGTGGAGCAGGGGCTGGTCTGGAGACCCTGATCAGTTCTGCCTGTGTGTCATGCCCCCACAGGGGGCTGTTTTCCCCTGTAACTGGGGCTCCTGTGGATGCCCCAGTTACAGTGGAAACAGTGAAAAAATAAAAAATAAAGTGTCCTCCAGAGGTCTTTTTATAACCTCCTGGGGGACATATTATGTACCAATTTCCTTTTTTTAAATATAAGTAAAAAAAATAAATAAAATACTATTAGAAAGAAAAAAAAAATGCGGTTGCTAGAAATTGTCACCATAGTCACCCCATTCTCGCAAACCTATACATGTTATATATGAAAACGATTGTCACAAAATAGGGAACCCATTGCAATGATAATTTTTTGTGTTAGTTTTAATATTTAAGAAATAAAAAGCTATAATTAAAACAAAAATTACTTTTTAATAATAATTAGCGGTTTTCCTCCAAATTAAACCTAAAAAAAGAAAAAAACACTCTAATAAAAGTTCTAAGCGTAAATTAAGAAAAAAAAAAACGCAAAAATTATTTTGGTAGTCAAACAAATAAAAAAGCTACGGTCGCTAAACCACCATGTGCACAAAATGACAAAAAGTTGCCTGGACATTTAGGCCTTTTTTGGGCCCGGACATGAAAGGGTTAATTTCTGAGACAACAGACAATGGCCTGTGCATCTAAACTGAACAGGATCTTCAGTTTACCTGATATGGTAAGTCAGCCATTCTAAGGTAAGTTTCCATCTTCAGGCAGAACGGAGATAAGCTAGGTACACCGTTGTTTGGCCGAGAGAACTGGTGTAATATGATTGCATCTTTGGAGTCAACTTCTTGCTCTTTTCTGAAAACATATATACATATAAACATAAAAAATACAGCATAATGATAAAAATGTGAATAATTTATTGATTACAAAGCAATACAATTTTATTTATTGTGCGTTGATAAAAAAAATACAGTAAAACTAGCAAAACATAGGAGGACCCACTTCTTAATGTGGCTGTTTTCACAACTCCCATAGACTAACACACGTGAAGCCAGCTCTTCCCTGCTTCTCCTTAACTTAAGCGACCCATGTTGTCCCAAAAAGATGAGGTTCCAGGGCTATGACTACCACTTATTAGACATTTGGCTATGCCATCAAACTATGCTTTTAATACAGCATTAAAATTAAATTTCCATTCCACTCCATAACTGGCTAATTGAGACCATCTCGCCACATCCGCAGCACCTCACAAACAAGTGCTATGGATGCCATCATGCGGTCCCCATTGGCCAATCAGCTAAACAGCTTTCTTTTCTAGGGCTGTGGAGTCAGTGATCCAAAGTTTCTACTCTGATTCTGATTCCAACCACCCACAACTGAGTCCGACTCCACAGCCCTTTTTGTTTGGTGAATAAAGCATAGATTAAAAGAGCATAACGTATACTTATATGATTAACATTTTTATACTCTAAAATATGGTAGTATATCAATCGTAAAATATTTAACATCTGTCTGGGATTACATGGAGAGACCAAAGGGTTTGAGCAAGCCTACATCCACAGAAGATCTAGTTCTCCAATATGTCTGGAACAATCTCCCTACTGAGTTCCTTCAAAAACTGTGTGCAAGTGTATCTAGAAGAATAGATGCTGTTTGGAAGGCAAAGGCTGGTCGCACCAGATATTGATTTTTGTTTAAATTTCTCTTATATTTATTCACTTTGCATTTTGTTTAAAGCATTCTTACTTTGCAGCATTTTTTCTACCCCTGCTTAAAACTTATGCACAGCACTGTAATTCAAATTCTATCGCATTCAATTCCAATTCCATATGTTGTCTTGAGTGCTCCAACTTCTTTACTTCTATCGTTATATATCAAGGATTATTCTTGTGCTTTACATGGAAAACTCATTTTGGCATTATATACATTTCTATGCCCTTTTAGTGTATGCTATCTGTTTCTACTGCAACATCAGAATTCTCCAGGATGCCATAAGTCCATCCATAACAGAAGAAATGTAAATGTGTAAAATATACTGTAACATAATACCAAACGATTTCTCTAAGCCAAGAAAAAGATTGGATTCAAGAGAACAACTGAAAAATGTTTTGTTCATATTTTGAAAAGCAACCAATAAATATACAAACATATTGAAATATTAAAATTAACAATAATGAATAAATAATATAATTAACAGAATAAAGATTTCCACCTTTTTGTAAATACAGTTTGATCATTGTATAATAAAACATCTGCAACTTTGTCATGTACTTTATGCCTGAATTATATGCATTTTTCAAGATCTTTGTTTACTGTGAGTGAATGGAAATGTTGTTTACAACCAATTGAAAACTATTATATACATTTTCACAACTGAGAGTGTTTTTTTAAAATTATATCCACCCTGTAAAATCGTACAAGCTTCGCTCATGCCCTGATGGTCAGCTATAATGTATACATGTACATAAAATGGTGGAATGTGAAGCTTGCAGAGGGCTTTCTAGACTAAATAAAAATGTACAAAACTCATCTGGGAGTAGTACTCCCAGCATAGAATGGTATGGCATATTTTTAAGGCATGCCATAAAAATGATTGGTGGATGTCAAACTCCCCTGAGCAATCCCAAAAAGTAAGGTTTATGGTAAGTCCCTTTAGTTTTTTTCTCTGCACAGCAGAGCTCCTATTCACTCGCTATGCAGGGACACATCTTCCTTCAAGTTAAGGCCTCATGCACACAACCGTTGTTTTGGTCAGCATCCGAGCCGCAGTTTTTTCGGCTCGAATGCGAACTAATTCACTTCAATGGGGCTGCAAATCCGTTGCTCCGTTCCGTGGTCTGCAAAAAAAATATAACCTGTCCTATTCTTGTCCGTTTTGCGGACAAGAATAGGCAGTTATATTAAAGGCTGTCCGTGCCATTCCGCAAATTGCGGAGCTCACACGGACGCCATCCGTGTTTTGCGGATCCGTCATTTGTGTACCGCAAAGCAAACAAAGGTCGTGTGCATGAGGCCTAATGGGTGTGTTCTGCTGTAACCAGGAGCGTCACTGTGCAATAGGAAAATGAAAAGTAGTGATCTAGACTCCTTATCGGCAGTACTACTCAAGTATTACTGTAGATAATGGTCCTAAATCGGGGTTATGGATTCCCTTTAATATCATTAACTCTCAGACATACAACCTACTAAAAAAGAATTCTGTAAAATGTATTTACTGGTATACAATTTCTATAAGCTTCAAATATGAATGGTTCTAAAGACTTTCATCCAACATTGTACGGAAATTGGTATTACAAATTGCTAATGCACTCATCCGGTTCACTTCAGCTCCGACAGTATCTCATAGTTCCCTTTCCTGATTCAAACTTTCATGGCCTTTCAACGTGCCCTCCACATCCACATGCTCATATAGCTCAGGTGGCAACAACAAAAACAATTTTGTCACTGAAGAACCAGTATTCATATTCACCGTTGACTACCATACTATTCTATCCACATGACCCCCACCACTGCTCTGGGTTTTGTGTTCACAGAATGAGTCAGGCCACTGCCAAAGCATTGCATGAGTGCTGCGTGCCTCCTCACTTGCCAATCATTATAGTTTTATAGCACTGCAGCTAGCCCAGTAGAGTTCTAGTTATTTGGTATGACTTATGTATGCTTAGATTTTCACATTTTTTGTTTCGACCTTGTCATTGATATGTCCTTTAAGTGTGCCCATGCTTTTGCCTTTTGACCCACGCTGCCTACTTATCTTTACTGTAAACATCCCACTAATGGCAACTAGTGCCTTTGATATTCAGTGCATTTGGAAAGTCTAAAGACACTTTTACTTTGACATTTTGTTATGTTGTGGCCTTGTACTAAAATAAAATAAAAAATCACGTCACCCCCCCCCCCCCCCCCCCCCAATCTTTACTCATAAACCATAATGAGAAAGTGAAAACAGAATTTTTTAAATGTTTGCAAATTTATTAAAAAGGAAAAACTAAACTTTTGCATGGACATAAATGTTTATACCCTTTACTTGACACTTAAAATTTAACTCTGGGGACCTCTTATTTCTCTTGATCATCTTTACTATGTTTCCACACTTTGATTGGAGTCCACCTGTGGACAATTACGTTTACTGGGCTTGATTCGGAAAGACACAACCCTGCCTATATAAAGTCTCACAGCTGACAATGCATATCAGAGCAAAAATCAAGCCATGAGGAGGAAATAACTGACTGTAGAGCTCAGAGACATGATTTTCTGAAGGTACAGATCTGGAGAAGGGTACAAAAAATGTCTGCTCCACTGAAAGAGCACAGTGGTCATGGAAGAAGTTTGATACAACCAGGGCTCTTCCTACAGCTGATTGCCCCACCAAACTAAGTAATCGTTGGAGAAAGGCCTTGGTAAGGGAGGTGACCAAGAACCCAATGGTCACTATGGTTGAGCTCCAAAGATCATGTGTGCTGATGGGAGAAACTTCCATAAGGTTGCCAGTTGCCAGAAAGAAGCCTCTTCTCAGTAAAGGCGATCTCTGTAAGACGGGAAACTAACACTAAATACTACCTGTTATGCGCCATAATGGCCGCCATAAAGTTCAGGAAGTGTTAGTTCCACATGCATGTTGGGTCCATCTGCCTTTTACCATTTACAGAGATTGCCTTGACGTTTGGCAGACGGGCCCAAATGGTTTTGTACAAAATGCATTGGCCAAGCATCTCACTTTATAAAATAAGCGTAGCATTAGCACTTGAATGTTTTTTGTCTCTATGGCATTATTGTACTTTATTTGGTCTGCAGCGTGCTGTTGCATTGTCTTTTTTCTCTTTGTTTCTAGCCATGGCAGCTTGCACCTGCGCATTGGGATGTGCTGACTAACCCCCTTTTTTTTGTAGATTCAGTTTAAAACTGTGGCCTGCTCTTACTGCATTCATTGAAAGCCGTCTGGCACCAGGAGAGGTATGTAGTGGGCTCAGCGTGCATGTTGGTACCTGCATCCCCTGAGAGTAAGGGAGGCCATTATGGCACCAAAAATGGTAAAAGGCAGATGGACCCAACAAGCATGTGGAACCAACACTTCCTGAACTTTATGGCGGCCATTACGGCGCATAACAGGTAGTATTTAGTGTTAGGTTTCCATCTTACAGAGATCGCCTTGATGTTTGGTAGACAGGCCTAAATGGTTTGGTACAAAATGCATTTGCCAAGCATCTAACTTTATAAAATAAGTGTAGCATTAGCACTATATTTTTGTGACTATGGCATTAATGTACTTTATTTGATTTGCAGAGTGCTGTTGCATTGTCTTTTTTTTTCTATCTTCTCAGTAAAGGACACATGAGAGTTTGCAAAAAAAACACCTAAAGGACTCTCAGACTGTGATAAACAATGAAACCAAGATTAAACTTTTTGGCCTCAATTCTAAGTGTAATGTTTGGAGGAAAACAGGTCCTGCCCAATACCATCCCTCTAGTGAAGCATGGTGGTGGCAGCATCATGCTGTGTGGATGTTTTTAGCTGCTGGGGAGACTAGTCAGAATTAAAGGAAAGCTGAATGGAGCAAAATACTGAGATATTCTTAATGAAAACCTGATCCAGAATGCTCTGGAACTCAGACTGGGTTGAAGGTTTACCTTCCAACAAAACAATAACCCTAAGCATACAGCCAAAACAACACATGGCTTAGGGGCAACTAACTCTATGAATGTCCTCAGTGGCCCAGTCAGAGTCCTGACTTGAACCCAATCAAACATCTCTGGAGAGACCTAAAAATGTCTGTCCACTGACAGCCCCCATCTGACCTGACAGAGCTTGAGATGATTAGCAGATAAGAATAGCTAAATATCCCCAAATCCAGGTGTGTAAACCTTGTGGCACTATACTCAAGAAGACTGGAGGCTGTAATCACCGACAAAGGTGTTTCAACTAACTATTGAGTAAAGGGTCTGGAATAAAAAGCGGCACTCACCCTTATATCAGTTCCGCAGCTTTATTGAAGATAAAACAGGTCGGACACAGGCACTGCACAAATAGTCAGGCTACAACCGTTTCGCGCTTTGTCAAGCCTGCAATGATCCGATGCGGGGCGTGAGATATACCTCACACCCTCTCAACTCCGATCACATGACCATCCACAGGTGAATGATTAATAAGACAATTAAAACACAAAACGTCAAATACGTATAATTAAATATAACAATACACACTCACCCATAAAAGTGAATTAAACAAAGACAGTAAGGTCATTTTTATCGTTAAGTCCTGAAGGACCCATGGCATTAGTTTTGATGATCCAAACCGCCTCTCTGTAGGAGGAGATGCTTTCTGTCCACTCCCCTTGCCGGCATATGGACCACCTCCAATCCTGCACATTTGATGACATGTTTTTCACATACATGGTTAATCATTCGTGTGGCTCCCACTCCTGTGTCTATAGACTTCTTATGTTCCCTGAATCTGACATAAAGGGGTCTAAAAGTTTTGCCAATGTAGAATTTTCACCATGGGCAAAAGATGACATAAACCACATATTGCGTTTTGCACGATATGAAACTCTTAATAGAGTGCTGCACCCCCCCCCCCCCCCACCCCCCCACCTCCCCACCTATGTTCAGGTACTTGGATTTATACATAAATCTACACATGAAGCACCTACCACATGTAAAATTACCATTGGAGGAACATCTTCCCAACCAGTCAGTGTCGTCTGTCTGAACATTGCTCCTAACAATGGCATTCCCTATAGTACCACTCCTCCTAAAGCTAATGATGGGATTCATGAAAGTCTAAGCCTTCAGGGACTCATCCTGCACCAGCATCTGCCAGTTATTCAGGATGACTTTCTTAATAAGGGAATCCATGGGTGTGTAGTCAAATGTGAATACGGCCCGAGTACTTTCCTGGTTATCCTGTCTAGTTCTTCTATTTTTCTTGCTGCAGTCACTTTGCTTAAATCCGGCTACTCTCTGATAGGCTACATCAATAACACCCTCCAGGTAACCCCTCCGCAAGAACCGGGATTTAAGATCTAAACACTGCTTCTTGAACTCATTGTCATCTGAGATTATCCTTCTCAAGCGCAGAAATTGCCCATAGGGGACTGCCTTTTTCACATGGGGCGGATGGAAGCTATCATATCGCTGCAAGGAATTCGTGGAGGTAGGTTTCCTGAAAACACTGATGCAAATATCGCAATTTTTTACGCTTATATTAACATCCCAAAAATTCAATTCACTATGGTGAATCTGGCTACTAAACCTCATATTCATATCATTGGTGGTATTCGGGAACTCGACAAATTCACAAAACTGCGGTTCCCTACCTGTCCAGATTATGAACACGTCATCGATGTACCTAAGGAACAGCCTGATATACTGAATGACGGGATTGCTAATGGTAAATACATATTTTTCCTCAAGAGTAGCTAAAAACAGATTTGCAAAGGTGCATGAAACAGGGGTACCCATCGCTGTTCCTGTCGGTACCACTTGCGGTCAAAAGTAAATGTACTGTGTGTGAGAATAAATCTCAAAGCTTGCGTTACAAAATCATTGTGATCCCCACTACCACCAGCTTTTTCCAGAGCACTGCGGAAATCTAATGTATAAACTTTCAACATCTATGGATGCAAGTAAATATCCAGTTTGCCACTTAACATCTTTTAAAGGGCTTCTGTCACCCCACTAAACGCATATATATATATTTTTTTTTGTCTACTTCTAATCCCTATCCTGCCATATTGCCATACATTATGTTATTATTAATTTTCGTTCAGCAGATTTAGCCTAAAACTTACTTTTATGATATGCTAATTACCTTTCTACCAGCAAGTAGGGCGTCTACTTGCTGGTAGCAGCCGCAGAAAACCGCCCACTCCTTGTGTTGATTGGCCCTGTCAAAAATATGCGTAGTGGGGTGACAGAAGCCCTTTAAGGCCTCTAAACCGGTGTCCTCCAGGTATGAAGGTATCCCCTTCAATAAGGGTCGCAACAACCAGTCCAGAAACTGAGACAACGGTTCAGTCACAGACCCAATACCCGTCACAATTGGCCGTCCTGGAGGATTCACCAGTGACTTATGGATTTTAGGAATACATTACCAAACAGGTACAGTGGGAAACTATGGGTACAGTCTCTCCGCAGTGCTCCGGGGCAGGAAGCCATTATCAACGTAACGCCAAAGTTAAGATCTCAGCTGCTGCTGGTACTTGTGAATGGGATTAGAAAGGAGGGGTTCATAAGTACCGGTATCATGCAAATTCCTATCTGCCTCCCCAAGATATGCATCCCTATACAAGACCACTATACTACCGCCCTTGTCCGCCGGTTTGATTACCAGGTCGCTGCTTAAGCCATAGCAGGGCTGCCTGTTCTCCTACAGTAAGATTAGACTTACACTCTGGATGTAGACTACTACCGGAAGGCAAGGGCGGGATGAAAGTGGATCTAACTCCTTTGGTGAAGTGCTTATTCACACTGGGCGGATCCTGCTGGCGGTCAAACTCGCATCCCTGTAGTTCTAAGTTCTATGGGTGAGTGTGTAAAGATACGTATTTGATGTTTTGTGTTTTAATTGTGTTTTAATTGTCTTATTAATCAATCACCTGTGGATGATCATGTGATTGGAGTTGAGAGGGTGTGAGGTATATCTCACGCTCACACCGGATCATTGCAGACTTGACAAAGCGCGATGTGCGCGAAACGGCTGTAGCCTGACTATTTGTGCAGTGCTTGTGTCCGACCTGTTTTATCTTCAATAAAGCTGCGGAACTGATATAACGGCGAGTGACGCTTTTTTAATCCTCTAACCCTCAAGTCTCTATACGAGTTCGTGGAGCAGAGCCCCACTGTTTGTCGTTATTTTTCTTGTGCTTTCAAGGGTCTATTGGACTTTATACACACTTAGCAGTGCCGGCTGCGTTTTTCTTGATGGACTTTGTGTGGTCTGAATACTTACAGTTGCAAGAGAAAGTATGTGAACCCTTTGGAATGATATGGATTTCTGCACTAATTGGTCATAAAATTTGATCTGATCTTCATCTAAGTCACAACAATAGACAATCACAGTCTGCTTAAACTAATAACACAGAATTAAATGTTACCATGTTTTTATTGAACACACCATGTAAACATTCACAGTGCAGGTGGAAAAAGTATGTGAACCCTTGGATTTTATAACTGGTTGAACCTCCTTTGGCAGCAATAACTTCAACCAAACGTTTCCTGTAGTTGCAGATCAGACATGCACAACGGTCAGGAGTAATTCTTGAACATTCCTCTTTACAGAACTGTTTCATTTCAGCAATATTCTTGGGATGTCTGGTGTGAATCGCTTTCTTGAGGTCATGGCATAGCATCTCAATCGGGTTGAGGTCAGGACTCTGACTGGGCCTCTCCAGAAGGCGTATTTTCTTCTGTTTAAGCCATTCTGTTGTTGATTTACTTCTATACTTTGGGTCGTTGTCCTGCTGCAACACCCATCTTCTGTTGAGCTTCAGCTGGTGGACAGATGGCCTTAAGTTCTCCTGCAAAATGTCTTGATAAACTTGGGAATTTATTTTTCCTTCGATGATAGCAATCCGTCCAGGCCCTGACACAACAAAGCAGCCACAAACCATGATGCCCCCACCACCTTACTTCACAGTTGGGATGAGGTTTTGATGTTGGTGTGCTGTGCCTCTTTTTGTCCACACATAGTGTTGTGTGTTTCTTCCAAACAACTCAACTTTGGTTTCATCTGTCCACAGACTATTTTGCCAGTACTGCTGTGGAACATCCAGGTGCTCTTGTGCAAACTGTAAACGTGCAGCAATGTTTTTTTGGGACAGCAGTGGCTTTCTCTGTGGTATCCTCCCATTAAATTAGATTATTGTCCCATTCTTGTTTAGTGGTTTACGTATCGCAGTTTCGCTCTGGCATATGTTAGCATATGCCAGAGACTTTTGTAAGTCTTTAGCTGACACTCTAGGATTCTTCTTCACCTCATTGAGCAGACTGCACTGTGCTCTTGCAGTCATCTTTATAGGATGACCACTCCTAGGGAGAGTAGCAGCAGTGCTGAACTTTCTCCATTTATAGACAATTTGTCTTACCATAGACTGATGAACAGCAAGGCTTTTGGAAATAGTTTTATAACCCTTTCCAGCTTTATGCAAGTTATCAATTCTTAATCGTAGGTCTTCTGAGAGCTCTTTTGTGAGAGGCATCATTCACATCAGGCAATGCTTCTTGTAAAAAGCAAACCCAGAACTGGTGTGTTTTTATTATAGGGCAGGGCAGCTTTAAGCAACACCTCCAATCTCATCTCATTGACTGGACTCCAATTGGCTGACACTTAACTCCAATTAGCTCTTTGAGATGTCATTAGTCTAGGGGCTCACATACTTTTTCCACCTACACTGTGAATGTTTACATGATGTGTTCAATAAAAACATGGTAACATTTAATTCTTTGTGTGTTATTAGTTTAAGCAGACTGTGATTGTCTAGTGTGACTTAGATGAAGATCAGATCACATTTTATGACCAATTTGTGCAGAAATCCATATCATTCCAAAGGGTTAACATACTTGTTCATGCAACTGTATGTTTTAGTTTTTCAATAAATTAGCAAATATTTCCTAAATTCTCATTTTCACTTTGTAATTATGGGGCATTGCGTGCAGAAAAACTTGAACTTTTTTGAGCACAAGGCTGCAACATAACAAAAAGTGAAAGGGACTGAAGACTTTCCGAATGCATTATAACTACCAGTTCGCCTGCCAATTTCAATACAATTTAGAACTCCTATTGAAAGCCTAACCTGTACGACTCCCATTTTTACTGGCAACCGTTTGTTTTAGCGAGTTCATGCTGTTACTCAGTAGTGTCTAATAGGCAATAAATAAAGAAAAAAACAAGTTCTGCCAAATTCCTGGTGTCAACAAATACCAGTGACCGTAACAAAATTCCATTTATAAAGAGGGTCCTAAAGGTGAATGGTACATGGTGGCCCACGAAAAAGTATGACAAGATGAACGAGCAAGTGGATTGCTTGTTTTTTTAATTACCCACAAGTCACAAAAGATGGTGAAAGCGGTGCCCATTCACATCTATGCATCTGTGGGCACGTCAGATTATATTGACTGATACTGCTTGCAGCTCTTCAACAGTGATGCTGCAGAGGAAAAAATGTCCTGCTTTTTCCAACAAGATGGGGCCACATGCCACACCTCACAGAACTCACTGGCACGGGTTCATGAACTGTTTACGGAGGAGCGAACTGTGAGCAAGGGGTTATGGCCACGATATTTATTTGTGGGGAAATTTAATACAGAAAATGTCCGCTAACAATCCACATCCCCTGGATGAACTCAAGGAAAACATCACAAACACCATCTGCAGCATCACAAGCAGTATCCGCCGTCATAACTTCAAAATGAAATGTCCGCTTCACACGTCCGTAGTGTATTGTGGATCCGCAATACACCCGTCCGGCACCCCCATAGAAATGCCTATTCTTGTTCGCAATTGTGGACAAGAATAGGATATGTAAAAAAAAAATTACTGAGCAACGGACCGGAAGATCGCCGGCGTGCTCCGTAAATCCGGATGCAGACAGCACACTGTGTGCTGTCCGCATTCATTCCGTCCCTATAGAAAATGAATGGGTCCGCACCCGTTCTGCACAATTGCAGACGTGTGACTAGAGCCTTATAATGTGTTATAACGTTAGTGCATTTATTTTGAAATCTGATTCAAGGTGAGAAGAAGATATGCTGCTATGAAAAACACAGCTAATTTCTCATATAGTTCAATGGTTAAGAAGTAGATGTGGTGTATTGTCTGGTACTGATAATATAACTACTAGAAAGATAAAGTATGTCCTGTCCCAATGTGACCCCCAAAAAAGTAGGCTTCATGAGGCCTTGTGTTTAGATCAAGTTTCTGTCTACTGTCATGTGACATCCGTTCTTCTCACACACGCACACTATATGACCTATCCTTAGGAAGGGGGGCTTCTCCCAACAATCCCATCAATCAGCTTCTCAGGAAAAGGGGCTACAGCGCTCAGGTAGACGATGCAGTCTCTTTCTCCTGCTGTGATGTCACATCCATCAGTCACATGGCCTTTGTGCCGCTCAGTCCCATTTAAAGGCGTTGGCCACTTTCTGGCTACTGTTGATGAATGTGTATGTGTGATGACTAATCTGCACTTTTTTACATATTTTATAAGGTATTCCCCCTTGATGGCCAAGTCTTTTATGCTGTCCACATGGAGGTCCTGTCTATAAAATAGCTGCTAATGGAGGGTCATGTGACCAGGCAAATCACCCAGTCTCCTCCATATAAATACACTACACCTGCCACATGCACTTGTACTGTTGGGAGTTTTGTGCAGGTGCAGTGTGTCTGGTCACATGACCCTCCACCAGCAGCCATCTTGTGTACAGGACCTCTATGTGGACAGCACAGATTTGCCTAACAAGTAGACACGGCTTATAGATATATAGCAAACAACACAGAATATCAACAAAGACTATATTAGCAATTGCCATATTGTCATATTATATACACGTTGTCATAAGTAGTCCGAAAGTGGCCAACCCCTTTAAGTGAATGGGATTGGGCCGCTATACAATGTACAGCTCTGTGCCTCTTGGTATATTATACAATGAGGAGGCCAAAGCGCTCATTTGAGCACTGTAGCCCCCTCAAACTGCTGATCAGTGAGATTGCTGGGAGACAAACCTTCCACCGATCAGATATTCATAACCTATAGGATTGGTTATCAATACTTAATTTGTGGAAACCCCTTTAATTTTCAGCTCAAGTCAATTATTTTTCCTTTCTTGTTGTCCCAATTATCAAGTTCGGTAACTCACAGAGTGTGCTGCAGGTGTCTACAAGATTGCATACCCAGGTAATACTGAGGCTTGGCAAATACATTCTACTTAGGCCTCATGTACACTCCGTGTGCTGTCCGCATCCGTGGCTCCGTTCCGCTGCCCCGTTAAAAAAATATAACATGTCCTATTCTTGTTCGCGCTTTGCGGACATGAATAGGCATTTATATTGCCGGCGCCCGTTCTGTTCTGCAAATTGCGGAAGACAACACGGGCGGCTTCCATTTTTTCCAGATCCGCGGTTTGTGGACCGCAAAAAACGGCAAGGCCGTGTGCATGAGGCCTTATTCAGTCATATTCACACACAAACACATCAGTTTCATAGGAAACAGCCTAGCCCAGAGGAAGGCCACAAATGTAGAGGGGGACCATATAACCCCTATGCCTCCTAATAAATGCCCATCATAACAATCACCTTCTTTACTACTACTATTAGAGTAGTACCAGGTCACTCAAATTCTATTGCCAGTCCACCTGTGTAATTATGTTCATCTATCAGAGTGCAGACTACTGTAAATTGCAGCCTGTGCCATGGCAGATTCACAAAGCCAAGGAGGTGATGAGAATACTAGTAAGAATGCTAACATATTAGACAGCTCCCTAGTATAATAATATGGGGTTAGCAACTCATTCTAGCATTTTCTTGACAGAGAAGCCACTTGTTTGATGTAAATCCCTCCTGTGTTACTCCAACCCCCCATACATTTCTATGTTTAGTTGTATCGGTAGTAGAAAGTGCAGCCTGTGTGTATACTGAGTAATATGTCATCTTATTATTAGGACTGTAATATTAGTGTACAGTTATTATGTGCTGCAGACAGGATGATAGTGGAGCAGGGAAAACCACAAGACCTGGAGTCTCCACCTAAGGTTGTTTACAGCAGAAGGTAAATCCTGGAGGAACAGCCCACCCTCAATTTCATGGCAGGAGATGCAATCTGAGCTAGAAAAGGCAACCATATGGCAGTATTCATGTCTATGAAGAATCATGGTTGCATCTTAGACCCATCAACAACCTATGCAGAACATATGTACTCATCCAGACTAATCTCCTGCTGATCAGAGATGAACCTAATGGAGTGAAAGTGCTTCAGTCTATGTGGAGGCCACAAGGAGGAACTATGATATATGGACAGGGAAGACATCAGCAAAAGTGGTGGGCAAGGGCATGTCCAGATCCTCACCTACATCATGCTATGTATGGGGATGAAGCTTCCAGTCATGCATTGCACATACTACCCCCATCATCCTTACCTGATTGCCAGCAGCTCATGGAGGAGGTAAGCAGCAGCAGCCAGCAGGGCTCCTCCAGTTAGGTAGAGGGTTTTCTTCCACCAGGAGTCAGATCCAAGCCCTGACATAACGCCACCGTAATCCTGCAATGGGAAAGCGACGATGTCCCCATAAAAGGAGTAGTTGTCCTCTGAGCCTATACACCAGCACAGGGAGAAGCTCTGGTTGCGGCTCAGATCAACCACACAAGACCTGGAGGAGACTAGACCAACACCCCAGTGCATGCTGTGTGGCCTGTCCTCTGCCCCTGCACCCCGACAGATGCATCAAAGGCTGGACCCCCACAGCCAAGGCAGGCTACATAGGCAGAGAGTGAGGATGATGATGGGCAGGGAGGAGGCAGCAGCATGCAGCCAAGGATGTGCCTCTCCTCCTCCTCCTCACTGGTGCCTCAGCTTCCTCTTTGTGTGCTGCTGATGTCATGCTCCAGCCTCACTGATGATGATGCTTCTGGGAAAATGCCTTGTCTGCTGGAGTGTGAGCTGTGTGCAGGCTTATAGCATCTGAGAGGATGGAAATCACTTCACTTCTCTCATTCCCTTCACACATTTTCATCATAGATGTTTCCTGACTTTCAGATGGCAGCCATGAAAGGAGGTAGAAATCAAGCCTTCTCTAAAAACTGAAGTTTTCTCAGACCCCAGAAGTGCAAACCTGCAGTTACAGATACATCACATGTGTGCACATTGTAGGTTTTATTTATTTGGTAGATATGTGCAGCATATCACCACAGGCTTTAAAGGGTATTCATGTCTGGGACAGAGTGTACTTTTGGTATATTTTAGAATGCCTTTCCTCCCATAGCAATGAAAATACAAAGGGGTCCACCACACAATGTACATTTATTCTGATGGGTACTGCTGAAAGTGCCCAGGGGGTGATACTTCACTGAGAAGTAAACTCTGCATTAGGCCTTATGCACACGGCCGTTGTTTTGGTCCACACCCGAGCCGCAGTTTTTGCCGCTTGGATGTGGACCCATTCACTTCAATGGGGCCGCAAAAGATGCGGACAGCACTCCGTGTGCTGTCCGCATCCGTTGCTCCGTTCTGTGGTCCGCCCAAAAAATATAACATGTTCTATTCTTGTCCGCGCTTTGTGGAGAAGAATAGGCATTTATATTAAAGGCTGCCTGTGCTGTTCTGCAAATTGCGGAATGCACACAGACGCCATCCGTGTTTTGCGGACCACAAAACACACAACGGTCGTGTGCATGAGGCCTTAGGCAGCTTCAGCCCTTTGTTTTGAGCACTACACAATGAAGCTCCACCTCCAGTGCACTTGTAGACACACTTACCTCTAAGCTGTGTTCCCTGAAATTTAAAGAGTTAAAAATTCCATATTGCTGCAGCAAGTTGTTATTGGGCTCCTTACAGGGGTTTTACGCCACCTTTCAACTGATGACCTATCCTCTGGATAGATCGTCAGTCAGCATCTGATCAGTGGGGGTCTGACACCCGGGACCCCTGCTGATCAGCTGCTTGAGAAGGTGCTCCTGTGAGCTCTGCGGCTTTCTCGCAGCTTAACCTTGGCCATGTGACATCACGTTCATTGGTCACATGGCCTAGGAGCAGCTCAGTCCCATTGAAGTGAATGGGGCCGAGCTGTGATACCAAGCACATATGCTATACAATGTACAACGCTGTGCTTGGTGAGCTGCCAAGAGGAGCGCTGGTGCCCTCTCAAACTGCTATTTTGGGACCCCACCAATCAGATACTGATGACCCATCCAGAGGATAGGTGGTCAGAAAGATTTAGAAAACTCCTTAGGCCTCTTGCACACGAACATATTTTATTTCCGCTTGTGGTCCGTACGCTGAAACAATCATTTCATTGGTTCCGCAAAAAAAAAAACGGAAGGCACTCCGTGTGCATTCCGTTTCCGTATCTCTGTTCCGCTAAACGATAGAACATGTCCTATTATTGTCCGCATAACGGACAAGGATAGTACTGTTCTATTAGGGGCCAGCTGTTCCATTTAGCAAAATACGGAAAGCACTCATCCGTGTTTTTTGCGGATCCGTTTTTTTGCAGACCGCAAAATACATAGGGTCGTGTGCAAGAGGCCTTAGTATGTTGTTTTAACTCTCTCCTTTCTAGAGTACACAGCTCTGTAGCAGCAGAATCTGGCAGAACAAAACTTCATATTCACAGTACTCCTACAAAACCTCTACAAAAGGTGTGTATGTTTTGGTATGATCGATAGATAGATACTATGAGCCATGCCTACAATGGTATCTACATCAACCAGGAATGATTTCAGTGTTCATTTACGTCAGAAAACTGGCCCGCTCCCTCTCTGCCCTCACCACACCCTCTTTTCAGGAGCGGTGAGGCTGGAAGAGAAACAGCAAATTTTGTGAAAGTAGCATTTAAAGAGTCACAAATGTGCAGTTTGCAACTTTTTCACTCCACAAAAGTAGTGTATTTTAATGATACACTGTATCTACCCCTATAGATATATATTTATATAATGTGGTGCATGTCAAAGTAACATCCACATGTAGGCCAGGACCCAAGATTTCCCAGCAGAAGACTGAACCCATTGGCTTGCCATCTTCCCATAGTGCATCCTGATACTATTACTTCTTCAGAGACATGCACCTGGCTATCCACAGGATAAACAAAAAAAAATAATGTGATTCGTTAGACCCTGGCAACTTCTTTTGTTGCTCCACGGACCCATTCTGATGCTCACATGCTCATTTCAGTGCTGGACAGGGGTGAGCATAGGCACTCTTAGGCCTTGTTCACATTTCCGGGTCAGTGTCACGTCCGTGAAAAAAAACGTACGTGTTTCATCTGTGAAGCTGTCCGTGAAGAATCCATGGTTGGTCCGTGTGTTCCGTTTTTACCATCCGTGTGTGAAAAAGGAACACAACACGGATGTGTGTCAATGATTTTCAGAGACCCATAGACTTCAATGGGCGTGCTTGGTCCGCATCACGGATCAAAATTGTGCATGTCCCCGTGATTTCTTTACTGACCCACGTTCAGTTAAAAAAAAAAAATGAAATGTGAACAGACACATTTAAATCAATGGGTATTTGTGCTGTCCGTGGAAAATGTGAACAGCACACGTCAGTTAAAAAACAGAAATGTGAACGAGGCCTTGGGGCTTGTGTGCTGCCCGTTGCTGTATTGTGGACCGCATTTGCGGATCCGCAATACACGGGCACCGTTCCATGGCCATTCCAATTATCTCAATGGGTCCGCAAATCCAGAGATGCGGAACGGAACGGAACAATACAGAAACACTACGGAGTGCTTTCTGAGGTTCCGTTCCGTGCTTCCAGACCGCAAAAAGATCGAACTTGCTCTATCTTTTTGCGGAACGGAAGGATCGCAGACCTATTCAAGTGCATGGGTCTGCGATCACCATGCGCCTGCCCAGCGGACTGTGCACGTTCATTGCGGACCGCAATTTAAGGTCCACAGCACAGGCATGGCCTTCACACGTTCCCTTAGGCCTCTTTCACACGGGCAAGTTTTCCGCGCTGGTGCAATGTATGAGGTGAACGCCTTGCACCCACACTGAATCCGGACCTATTCATTTCTATGGGGCTGTGCACATGAGCGGTGATTTTCACGCATCACTTGTTCGCGCAGCCCGGCTTCTCTTCTTTTTTCTTCTTTGAAGAAAAGGACCTTTGGTGACGTCACTGCACTCATCACATGATCCATCACCATGGTGATGGACCATGTGATGAGCACAGTGACGTCACCAAAGGTCCTTTTCCTCAAAGAAGAATAAAGAAGAGAAGCCGGGCTGCGCAAACAAGTGGATTAAGGTGAGTTTAATTTTTTTTTTAACCCCTCCATCACTATTTTACTAAGCGTTCTGTATTAAGAATGCTTAATTCTCCCTTATAACCATGTTAAAGGGGAAATAATAAAATCTACACAACACCTAACCCAAACCCCGAACATCTATGAAGAAGCCTGGGTTCGGGTCTGGGTACCAAACATGCCGATTTTTCTCCCATGCGTGCAAAACGCATTACAATGTTTTACACTGGCACAAAAAAATCGCACCCGCTTCCTATCCGGCTCTCACACGCAACACCTGTATGAAAGAGGCCTTAGTCTGCGGGTATGCAGCAAGCTGTGTATTCTGACAACTATCTTAGCATTAAAGGGTTTGTCCCACAAAAAATATTCTAGTTTTCAAGCCAGCACCTGGATCGGAATACTTTCGTAATTGCATGTAAATTTAAAATTTTGTATAGCCGCTGAGTTATTCAATAAAATGTATCTGTATAGCGCCACCTGCTGTTTGTTCTTTTTCTTATTTCTTTGACCTGCTCATTGAGATGGCCGCACATGCTCAGTTTCATCTTTCAACTGCCTCCTGAGCTGTGATAGGGAGAGCTGAGACACGCCCCTGAGCTGTGATAAGGAGAGCTGAGACACGCCCCTGAGCTGCAGCAGTAAAGACACTCCCACTGAGCTGTCAGCTTGATATAAATCTAGCAGAGCAATGAATGGGGAGATCTCTGGATCCATGTGAGGTACAGGGCTGGTTCTAGGTTAGTTGGAAAGAGATTGTCATGTACTATATGATGTCTGATTTACATTTTTTTTACATTAATCATAGGACAACCCATTTAACTTTTTCAGCAATTTGTGCTACTATAGCTCTCCTGTAGAATCAGACTGGGGGGGCTAGCCTATGCTGTCATGAATATCAGTGAGCCTAGGGTGCCCATGACCCTGTTGCTGGTTCAATGGTTGTCCTTCCTTGAACCACTTTTGGTAGGTTCTAACCACTGTATACTGGGAGTACTCAACAAGCCCTGCCATTTTGGAGACACTCTGACCAAGTCATCTAGCCATCATAATTTGGCCCTTGTCAAAGTCGCTTAGATCTTACACTTGTCCATTTTTCCTACTTCACCAACTTCAAGAAATGTCTGTTCAATTTCTGCATAAGAGGTCCCATAGGTGACAATTCCCAGTTTCACCTACAGAATATGTGCATCCTCAGGATGTGGATCTAGTTAAAAAGTATGTCAGAGAAGACTAGCCATTTACTCTGGTAAGCGACAGGCTGCTTTAGATCTGTTATCTACCAGGGGCCAGGAGCATTACAGAGGATATAAGGCGCGATGATGTCACTGCATCTCGCCACCTGCGGACAGCAAGGCTAAAGATGTGGACCAATTCCAGCGCTGGTTGTGGAAACAGGGTTAAGTGAATTTGTTTTTTATTTTAATGGTGCAAATTGAGCATGAATATGGTACAAAAGGGGCATGAATTGGGATATTCGTCTTCTAAGGGTCCATTCACACGCCCGTGTGTGTTTTGTGGATCCACGGATCCGCAAAACACGGACATCGGTGATGCGAGTTCCGCATTTTGCGGACCGCACATCGCCCGCACTTAATAGAAAATGCCTTTTCTTATCCGCAATTTGGACAAGAATAGGACATGTTCTATTTTTTTCGGGATCAGAATTGCGGACCCGAAAGTGCAGATCCGCAATTCTGGATATGGGGTGCTGCCCAATAGAATTGAATGGGTCCGCAATTCCGTTCCGCAAAATGCGGAACGAAATTGCGGACGTGTGAATGGACCCTAATGGAGCACAAAAGCAGGACATTATTATGGCATGGGGCACATAGGAGGCATTATTATAGCACGGAGGCACAAAGAAGGAGATCATTACATCATTACATGCAGCGATGTCCTCCGTGGCATGGGGAGGAGCGATCGCTATGCCATCACTCTCCCCAGTGCCATCAGCACCATTGTGATTTTTAAGCATTCTTAAAAATGACAATTGTAGGGCAAATGCATCAGGCATTGGGAGGCAGTATTAGACTGTCATAGAAAGGCTCATTAGCGATAATCTGCCACAAAATATGGCAGTCTAATGCACCCTTTAGGCACGTTGAGTATTTGTTAGGGCTCATACACACGACCGTATGTATTTTGTGGTCCGTAAAATACAGATCAGCAGAAAATATGAATACGGTCTGCGTGCATTCCGTATTTTGGCGAATGGAACAGCTGGCCCCTAATAGGACAGTACCATCCTTGTCTGTAATACGGACAATAATAGAATATGTTCTGTATTTTTGCAGAACAGACATACAGACACGGAAATCACACAGAGTAACTTATTTAAAAAAAAATTGCGAAAATGAATGGTTCCGCATGCGGTCTGCAAAAAAAACAGAATGGACACGGAAAGAAAATGCGTTTGTGTGCATGAGCCCTTATCCCGTTCGCTACCAGTGATGTGAAAACATGGCGCCCGCTCACACGTGCAGGGGGCATCATGGCCGGCAGATCTCTGCTCTTCCGTGCAGCAGAGATCTGTGGCTAATTACTGTGACCGGCAATAATGCCGATCGCGGTAATTAAAGGCTTTAGATGCAGCGATCAAGCGAGATCACGGCATCTAAATGTGCAAAAACCCGAAAGCGCTACCGATGCCCCGTGTGGCCTATTCGGGCTACGGTAGTTGCGCTGAATACTTTCAGCCTCGCTGATGAGGCTGAAAGTATTCATGCTGCAATTCTTATTTTGGCCACCGGCTGGCTGGCCAGGGTAAGAAATGAGCAAATTAGAGTTTAAATGTCAATTTAAAAATCCCTGATAGAACAAAATCTAAAATTTTATAGGCTTATATATGAGCTTCAAAATGATCACAAAAAAATTATGTTAAAAAATATATATATAAAAAAAAGTTTAAATCACCTCTCGTTACATATAATTAAAAAATAAATATAAACATCATGGGTATCATTGTGACCAAAAACGCCCATACTATTAAAATAAAATAAAAAAAATCCAATACAGTGAATGGCGTAACGGAAAAAAGGGTCAAAATGGCAAATTTGCAATTTTTTTTTATTTTTTATATCTTCTCCCCCCAAAAAATGTAATAAAATGTGATCAAAAAGTCACGCACACTCCAAAATGGTATCAATAAAAACTACAGATTGTTCCTAAAAAAACAGCTAAACAGCTCAGTTGACATAAGTATAAAAAAGTTATGGGGGTCAGAATATGGTGATGTAAAAGATATATATTTTTTTTTATCAAAGTTTAAATTTTGTTTTTACACATTTGGGGTATTGTTGTAATCGTACTGACCCAGAGAATGAAAAGCATGGGTCCATTTTGTCGTTAAAGAAACACTGTGGGAACAAAACCCGTAAAAGGGTGGAGGAATTGCATTTTTTTTCCAATTCCCAATTACATCCCATTTGGATTTTTGTTACCGCTTCCCACTGCATTTTATGCCATAATTAATCGTGGCATTAGAAAGTACAACCTGTCCCGCAAAAGATAAGCCCTCATACAGTTATGTGATTGGAAATATAAAAAAGTTATCATGGAAAATAGAGAAGAAAAATGAAAACGCAAAAACAAAAAACCTCCTGTTAAGGATTAGGCCTCCTGCACACGATCGTTGTGTGCACCAGTGGCCGTTGTTCCGTTTAACGTGTTTTTCTGCGGTCCCATTGACTTTCAATGGGTCCGTTGAAAACTCGGCTACTGCACAGTTTTTTCACCCGCGTCCGTGACCCGTGTTTCCTGCCCGTGAAAAAATATAACCTATTCTATTTTTTTCACGGCCAACGGTTCGCGGCCCCATTCAAGTCAATGGGGCCGTGAAAAACGCGGTTGCACAACCGATTCACATCCGTGCCCGTTTTATTTCATACTTCAGACATGGCTAAATTGTCTGGCAAAACTTGTGGCAATAAAATTAAAAAAATATATACAGGAAGTTTAAGGTCACAGGATATGCTAATTTCTAGCCACCTGTGCCGAAAAGCTGGTGTGTGGTGAGGCAGCCATTTTAGCATATTTTTTCCAACAACCATGCCACGTTGGAATGTGGAAAAGCTAATTACCCTGGTCCGGGAGAGGCCCGAGCTTTGGGACATCAGAGCAAATTCCTATTGTGACAGGCTCAAAAAGGATGCTTCGTGGGAGCAAGTGGCCCGGAGCCTGCGGAAAAATGAATGGCCAAAGCTGATAGCCGAGGCTGGGCAGAATTGGGTAAGTGATAGCAATGTAGTTGCTGTCCTTGCCCTCTGTGTGGCTAAAATATGTAGTTTTAATTTCCCTGAGGTCACAATAGTGTTTTGTTTGTGGTCCAGCCTCATTTTGCATAAAGGCCTGTACATGGTTTATTAAAGAGACGTCTATTAAATTCCATACTCCCCCATTTCTAACTTTAAATGGCTGTCCCTCCCTTTGCTACAGCATACAGTACTCATGTATAATCACATGTCTGGGCACTTTTTTATGGGTGACACATGTGTCCTTGTAATTGCGCATCTTACAGTTGTCACCTTCACATATTGTAAAGTATTTTCGTCCTAATGGCTTGCGCGACTAGTCTCCTCCATCTTGTACTTCTTCATTAGTATCCACACACCTGCTGGACTGTACCATGTGCTGTTTAATATGTGCATTTTAGCATATTTTGCGCTTTCACCTTTTTTTGGTGTTCATTTAATCTTTTCTAGTTTTTATAAACCGATAAAAATATAGAACCTCACAATTGTCTTTTATTTCATTTTTAAACAGTAAAACAAACCAAAACCCGCTGGGTGAGTTGCCGAGACCAATACCGGCGGGAGGTGAACAGCAAAGACCGGAGTGGGGAGGGAACCTCCAAGAACCGGGCCTACATTTATATTGCACAGTTGCAGTTTTTAAGGCCAGTAATGTTATTGAGGCCGTAAGTATTTTTCATGTTTTGATAAAAATGTATTTTTTGTGCACACTTTCGTTAGTATCTAGACGAGTAAAACTGAACAAGAAACTAAAGGATCCAGTTGTGTTCTTGTATTAAAGACCTATACTTTCTGTAGGGCAGCCATGTCATAACTGACTACATCCAGCTCTTTACCAACTGAAACTCCCAGAATGCTAGAATAGCTGTAAGCTAACCAGTCCTGCTTGGAGTTGTAGTTGTGCATCAGCTGGTGGGCAACAGTTTGGACATGCCTGGTGTTGGTTGTCTACATCATTTTTGTGGTGGAGTCAAACCAGGGGCCACCGCTTATGAGCTGTATGGTGAGACGACACGTGTAGTGTGCAGATGGCGCCTCCCCTCTCTGTTTTGTTCGTGTACAAGCAATTTATTGTCTGACCTGGAACATAGATGTTTGCAATCTGAACAAGATAGGAGAAGGGAGATGACACGTGCGCACTGCACGCATTATTTCCTCATACTGTAGATTATCGTGTTTGCAGGCTATAAGTCACACACCAATATATTTGTTTGAACCTATTCAAAGGATTGGTTTACTATTTACCATAGCTTCCATAAAGCCTCGCGTTTTAATAGGAGGCCTAAATATTTATTTCATATTTTTGATTTTGGACAATGTGACTTTTTTACCATAGAGACCTATTACCTTACTTTGGTATGTATTTGAAATTGGAACCCGTTAGGTATTGGCATTGGCATTTATATTGCTTAAATGGTATTGAACCAAACACAACATTGATTCCTTACCTTGCACATAGAAAATGACAAAAACCATAACCAAAGAAAATGGATTATAATGATGTTCCAACTACGGTTGACCAGCAGGATTAAAACTACTACTCTCACCATGGTCAAGTGTGGCCTGGTACATGTTGTTTCTCAGTAAATGATGTTCTACTAGGATCAAATTTCATCTTGTAACTTTGGATGGTGGTAGCGGGGCACATACAGACGAGATGGCGTGAATTTCAGCACTGGTTTTGGCCCTTGAATGTGTAATCCTCTTCTGAGGCTGGACAGCTCCAAACGGCAAACAATGTTTTCCCATTTCAGTAACATTAGGCCTTTACAAGACTTGTCCTACCGTTAGATGTTAAATGCTATTAAATTTGAACTATTCACCTCGAAGCTATTAGTAATTAAAACCAAATGTCTGATGTATGCTACCACTCTGTATCTAAATTGGATACACACAGAAGTTTTAAACTAATATAGTCTATGTACTTTTTAATTAAAGAAATCAAATGATCTAATGTTTTTTTATTTATTTTTTATCCATTTCAGTACTGTGGACAGTCTGGATCCCTCGCAAGATTCTGAGATGTCTGGGAGTGAAACCCCTGCGGTTTTCTCATCTGCAACAAGTCCTGCTCCCATGTCGGCTGAGGACCTAGAGGACTCCACCCTGAGCCAGGCTCCCCTACAACTAGCCAGTCCAAACGCGGATTGTCCAACCCCAGCCCAGACGTCGCCGCCACGTCCCTCCCTCTACCTCTGGGCAAGAGAGTCGGGAAGTTATTGACACCCGCGTCATAGATTTTCTTGCCCAGAGGAGGAGTGATGGCGTGGAGGAGAAGATGCTCCGGGGATTAGGACCGCTAATGAAGCACGTCACTCCTTTGGAGAATCACGAGTGCATTGCTTCATTAGCGGTCGTGATTAAAATGTTTGCCATCCCAAACCATGGCGACATTCTGGGGCGTTTAAATACAATGAAAGTGGAATTGGAGAATGCCGCACAGCAGCAAAGGCCTGGCTCCTTTCAGTCCCCCCCCCCCCCAAACTACACAAGGGCCTACAGTATTCATGCGAAATTGTTGTGTAAAAATTTTGCAAAAAAAAGGACGGATCTGGATATAGCATTTGCAACTCAGTCTGAAAACGGCTCGCCATCACTGCCCTATGTCCTTGGTTGATTAAACCGGAAACTTAAAAAAAAAAAAGAGTATATGAGCAAAACACTAACAGCTTTTGGGGTGTGGGCAGTACTACCACAACTAAGTTACATAAACTGTGTTTTGCCCCTTTTAAATGCTGAAAGTCTTGTGCAAGTTCAAAATTCGGTGAACATTAGGCAAGATGAGGACATTAGCTGGAAATCTCAGGGGTTGGCAGCAGCACAATCCTACGAAATAGAGTACAGACCGGTATATAGACTTCTAACAGGGTGGGGCACGCAGATAGAGATCCTGACAGAGGGACCAAATTCGTTCAGACGCTCCAAAAATCACCTGCACTCGCCAGTAATTCACGAAAAATATTAAAATATCCACTCAAACACGCAGGATACAGCCTGCTGTAACATGGCTGACTGACTGACTAAAACAACATTTTAAACAAACTACTGGCGAGTGCAGCGGATTCATGGAGTGTCTGGAGCCCGTTAGCTGAACACAAGTTTTAAACTTGCACAAAAGAAAATACCCAAAGAATTATTGGGATGTTACGTGCCAGGGATTAACGGGATAAAAAACATCCACAAACAACCGAAAAAAATAAAGGGGAAAGAAAGGTTACTTCAGCAAACAGTAGCACATGTCTCACAGCAGCCATTTTCTAGCACATGTTCCTCCTGACACAAGCAGTGCACATTACTGTTTAAACTATAAAAGTACTATATTGCTTACCTCAACGTGACAATGAGCCTTTCCTCTGGAGTAATGCTGCGCCTCATATTGGTGTCCATAAAGGTAAGGACAGTACGTAGAGACGACAGCAAGCGATCAAATGTACCCACTGACATCCGACAGAAGGAATAGAACTTCGCAGGATGCAGGCGCAGATCTTCATAGAGGGAATGAAAGTGTCCTTTCCGGTACCGTTGTGAAACAATCGGATGGACCCAAAATCGTCGCCTTCTACTCGGTTCCTCAGTCAACAAAGGAGTGCGCGGTCCCCATTGCCGAGAAACGAGCCAATGCAGTAAGATCTCTTCCTCTGAATCCGACATGGTGATACAGCAAAGAGAAGCAGCCAAAATAACCTCTGTACTCTGGAAAGACTACAGAAAATGGCCACAAATGCATACTCAGGTGACCCTCATTTATACCAGTATCCTGGGTGGAGATAGTAAAATTACCTTTTTTTCACCAGGCAATTTTTTCAGACGGACCGCAAAAAAAACGGGAACACGGACACACGGAAGCACAACGGAAGAAAAAACGGGCACGGGCCTTATACATATGTCACAGACAGGCTCAATGAACAAAATACATAGGACTGGAGACCACATACTAAATACACCAATAACACTAAGCATAACGACATACAAAAGAAGCCAAATCACAGTGATGCTTAGGCTGGGTTCACACTTGAGCGTTGCGCAAACGCGCGTTTTACGCGCGTTTTTGACGCGCATTTTTATGCGCGTTTTTGTAATAGTAAACGCGCGTTTGACGCGCGTTTGTGTGATTCACTACAGTGTCCTATGGCCACAAACGCCCCAAAAGTCGCTCATGTACTTTTTGGAGCGTCGGGCGTTTTACAGCGCGATCGTACGCGCTGTAAAACGCCCAAGTGTGAACCATTCCCATAGGGAATCATTGGTTTCTCCTTGTTGAGCGTTTTACAGCGCGTAGGAACGCGCTGTAAAACGCTCAGGTGTGAACCCAGCCTTAAAGAGAACCTGTCACCGGGATTTTGTGTATAGAGCTGAGGACATGGGTTGCTAAATGGCCGCTAGCACATCTGCAATACCCAGTCCCCATAGCTCTGTGTGCTTTTATTGTGTAAAAAAAACTATTAGATACATATGCAAATTAACCTGAGATGAGTCCTGTATGTGATATGAGTCAGGGACAGGACTCATCTCAGGCTAATTTGCATATGTATCAAATCGGGTTGTTTACACAATAAAAGCACACAGAGCTATGGGGACTGGATATTGCGGATGTGCTAGCGGCCATCTAGCAACCCATGTCCTCAGCTCTATGCACAAAATCCCGGTGACAGGTTCCCTTTAAAAGGTTGTGAACCCTTAAGAGTTTTCACAGAAGATTAACATACTTTTGCCTCTCATAGACATGTCACATTGGATCCTTTTCCTCAGTAGATAAATCACCAAGTCTAATATTTTTGTATCATTTAGTTATCTTTATGTACTTTTTGGGCTTTGTGTGAAAATCTAATAAAGTTTTAGGTCAAATTTATGCAGAAATATAGGAATGTGTGAAGGGTTCACAAACTTTCAAGCGCCACTGTACCAGGATGATTTTCTCTATTAATGGAATGTGGATGCAGAATTGAGGTCGCTGGTTACCACAATGAAAAAGCCTATTCATAATCATTTTACATGTCTTGTTTCCATAGTGAGAGCGCTTTGGCAGCCTGCCTTTATTTGTCCTTGCTAGTTTAAATGTAGCTCGTATTACAGCAGAAATAGCTACAGTCATTAATGCTATTCCTGTGCCATGTCACAGATCTGCGAGGGCCCAAACAAAGCACGTGTTTGCCCTTTACTATATACAGTGTGATAACTATGTAACATACATATTTCTGCTATGGAAATAATAGCCTTCATCTTGTTAGGAAGAAAATGCCAAATTACTTAGGCTACTTTCACACTAGCGTTCGAGCGGATCCGTTCTGAACGGATCCGCTCATATTAATGCAGACGGTGGCTCCGTTCAGAACGGATCCGTCTGCATTATAACTTAGAAAAATGTTCTAAGTGTGAAAGTAGCCTGAACGGATCCGTTTAGACTTTACATTGAAAGTCAATGGGGGACGGATCCGCTTGAAGATTGAGCCATATGGTGTCATCTTCAAGCGGATCCGTCCCCATTGACTTCCATTATAAGTCGGAACGGATCCGCTCGCCTCCGCACGGCCAGGCGGACACCCGAACGCTGCTTGCAGCGTTCAGGTGTCCGCTCACTGAGCGCTGGCAGGCGGATGCATTCTCAGTGGATCCGTCTCCACTGAGAATGCATTAGGGCCAGACGGCTGCGTTCAGGGCCGCTTGTGAGCCCCTTCAAACGGAGCTCACGAGCGGACACCTGAACGCAGGTGTGAAAGGAGCCTAAGTGAGTATGTTCATAGGTTTAACTGAAAGGTGGCACACAGTAGTAGGCACCTACCATAGTAGGAAAACACAAAAGGCAGTCTGCCCTTTGGTGTTAAAAAGGGTTTTCTGAGACTTAAATACTGATGACCTCTCCTCTGGATAGGTCATCAGTATGTGATCGGGGGTCCAACACCCAGAACCCCCACTAATCAGCAGTTTGAGAAGGCAACAGGGCTTCTGTACATTGTATAGTGGTTGTGGTATCGCGCTCAGTCCTATTCACTTTGATGGCGCTGAGCTGCTCCTAGGCCATGTGACTGATGAAAGTGTCATCACTTACCTAGGAAAAGCAGAGAGAAGGCCGCGGCGCTACTGCGAGTGCCACTGCCTTCTCAAACTGCTGTTTGGCGGGGGTCCCAGGTGTCAGACCTCCAGCGATCAGATACGGATGACCTAGCCAGAGGATACATCAGTATAAAAATCTCAGAAAACCCCTTCAGCTATATTCTAAGATTCACCACCGGGTTGGCTGGTGTCAAACAGTTTTTTTTGGTACATTTTTAGACAAAAAAAAAAAAGCCAGCTCCAGGTATTACACGGCAGTCTATGAGAAATATTAAACACATGATGAACACCCGTGTTTGTGTAGTCGTGTTCTTTGGCTCAATGGTTTTTTTTTTCTAACTGCAGCATGCTCTGATTATGGAGTTTTTGTCCTATAGACATCCATTGGTTTTTTTTCCCCCTGCTTGAAAAATGTAATGCCAGTGTGTGTGCTGTTTTTAACGGTATTTTTCATATACTGCTCTACGAAGAGGTGACATCAGAGGGGGTACATATTTTCCTATAGAAAACACTGGACATGCAAAAAATTTCATGAGAAAATGCCAGGTGCTCAGACACATTATATGGATATAAATGCCTCAAGAAAGACTACAATAAACGAAACAAGTCAGGAGTTTTTGTATGCTTTTTTATTTTATTTTGGCCAACCCCACCACCACCACCATTACATAGCATCCTAAGGCCTCATGCACATGACCGTAAAACATGAATCCCAGCTGTGTGCATGCCACCATTTCTTTTTCAAAGTCCTCTAGAAGTGTCCTATCCTTTTCCGCAAAAAAGACAAGAATTGGACACGTTCTATCTTTTTGTGTGGGGCTGCAGAACGGACATACAGATGCGGGCAGCACACGGTGTCCTGTCCGCACCTTTGAACTGAATGGGTCCGCATTGGACAGATCGGAAAAAAATGCAGATGGGATGCGCAAATATATGGTTGTGTGAATACAGAACATACAGTTGTGTGAATGAGGCCAAGATATGCCAAAATCATCTGTAGCGTAATGGTAAAAACATGAATTGCACAGTTCAGTAGAGAAGCTACCAAATTAAGACTATTCCGTGAGTAATATTTGTGTGAGAAGCTGCATAAGGGTTTAAATATGAAAAAAAGTGCATGTTCCAAACTATAGTTCTTGCTAATCACTATGCAGGGAACAGGAAAGCATGCGTTTTGTACACATATTAGTGGTCTGCAGCCTGTGACTTTCCAGCCGTAGCCTGCCAGGACAACCCGAGACATGGGCTATGATTTCATTGACAGCTGGAGAGGCACAGGTTGGAGATCACGGATATAAATCTATGCAGTCAATATGTAAGTAGGTAAATACACATAGCGTTAGAGCCCCCTTGTTTGGCATAAATGCTAGAAAATGTAGATGCCAACGGGGCATCATTCAGCCAATGTAGGACAAAATAGTGTCCTTTGGGCCATTCTCAGACCAGTTTACATTGCTATACATTTTTTTTGTCGAAAACATATTTTATATGGAAGTATCCAGTAAAACAATGCATACTGTGCAGTATAAGGCTACTTTCACACTGGCGTTTCTGGGTCCGCTTGCGAGATCCGTTTCAGAGCTCTCACAAGCGGCCCAAAACGGATCAGTTTAGCCCCAATGCATTCTGAACGGATAAGGATCTGTTCAGAATGCATCAATTTGGCAGCGTTTGGTCTCCGTTGCGTTTTTTAGACGGTTACTAACTATGCGGTTACTGACTATGCGGAGCCAAACGGACCCGTCCTGACTTACAATGTAAGTCAAGACGGATCCGTTTTGACTTAGACTGCTTTTTTTTTATGAATAATGCCAACGGATCCGTTCTGAACAGATACAAGAGTTTGCATTATTGGTGCAGATCCGTCTGTGCAGATACAAGACGTATCCACACAAAATGCGAGTGTGATAGTAGCCTAACTTTCAACGGGAGCTTTCGGGTGACACATCAGTGTATTCCTATACAGTGGCACATGTCAGAGGCATCCGTAAGAGATACGCAACAGGAAATCCTCACAATGTGTGAATGAACACTAAGGATGCTTCAGAAGGTCTTAAGATGGTGTGCCCAGGAACTGTAGGATCGTATGCTGTTTGAAACAAGACGACCTTTCCCAATGGTTTGAATGGGAAAGGTTTCCCTGTTTTACCCGAACAGGATCCAGTCCTGCATTATAGATGCGGATCCGTCTGTGCAGATACCAGACGGATCCGCACCGAACGCAAGTGTGAAAGTAGCCTTAGCTAAAGACCACACAAATAATGCACATGATGAATGATGTGTAATGTATAATTACACTGGGTTTTCCTGTTATTGGACATCCACAAACATCCTTACTACAACAATCAGGTAGCAAAATGACACTTATACATTAGCTTCTTATTATTAACAAAAGCCAAGGTATTCGGTATTGTATCCTCTTCATGATCAGGATAGTAACATCACAAGCCTTATAGGGAAACACGAATATACTGTCCATTTGCTTTTGTGACAGAAGTCACTGACTACGCCCTAGTTACACGGAGGCTCCTGCTGCCTTGGGGTGGTCTTGTTCCTTCTCAAACTCCATGTCTGCGGACTGCTCTTGTGCGACCATCTTCACTGCGTGAATAGCATAGTTAATGCTTGTGTCATCAAACCACCGCCAAGAACCCATTAGTGGGTTGTACAGCATGCCTCTCAGCATATCCACCACAAATCCATCTGTAAAAGAGTAAACTAATATTAGCAACCTAGTAATGGTTTGTAAGGCTGAAAAAAAGGCGGACATCCATCCAGTTCAGCCTGTTATGCTGCAATGTTGATCCAGAGAAAGACAAAATGATCCATGAGGAAGAAGCCAATTTTCTTCATTTTTATGGGGGGAAAAATTCCTTCCCGACTCCAATCAGAATAACTCCCTGGATAAATGACCCCTCTCCAGTAACTATGACCTGTAATATTACACTCCAGAAATACATCCAGGCCCCTCTTGGACTCTTTTAGATGATTCACCATCACCTCCTCCTCTGGCAGAGAGTTCCACTGCTCTTACAGTAAAGAACTTCTTGTATGTTGGTGGAGAAACCTTCTTTCCTCTAGACCTACATGGTCATAGCTCTGGGGATAAATAGATGATGGGAGAGATCCCTCTACTGACGACTGATATATTTATAGTTATTAGATCTACCATTTTTTTTTTAAACTTTAATTCTGATAATCTTTCTGGGTGCTGTAGTCCACCCATTCCATTTATTAAATTTCTGTCCGCTCAAGCTCTACCAGATTTTTCGTACATACTGATGCCCAAAATTGTACACAACAGTCCATGTGCGGTCTGACTAGTGAAAAGTTGTGAAGTGGTAGAACCATGTTCTCATCATGTGCATCTATGTCCCTTTTGAAAGTGAGCCATATTGTGCTATCAAACTGTTACTATAAGTCTTGTCTTCTCCACTAACCGCATTGTTCTTGTTTCAAGTGACTTACTGGATTCAAGTAGTCTCTCCAACTCTACGGGCGAGATGAACTTGTCCCAGTCATGAGTGCCTTCTGGTACAAGAGACATCACCTTCTCAGCAAGCAATATTCCAAGAATGTAGGAAAGCTTTGTTTTGTTGATCGTAGTGATAAAAAGTGAACCACCTGGCTTCCAGGAAAAATTAAAAAAAAACTATATCAAATACGTGTTCATTCTCCCTGGGACAAATTTCAGACAATCTTTACTACCAGAAGCTCAAATTAATAAGCTAAGGCATGTTCTTTATAACGAAGGCTGGGTTCACATCACAATTTAGCTTTCCATTCTTCTGATCTATCAGAAGAACAGCAAAAATTAAAAGAAAAAACTGATCCTTTATTTTGAGCATTCATAGTGCTTATTTTGCATCTATTTTAGTCCGTTCCAACTGAGATCTGTTGTTTTTGACAGGAGAAAAAGTTCTCCATGCAGGAATTTTTCTCCTGTCAAAAATAACATATCTCACATGAAAATGACTAAAATGGATGCAAAATAAGCACAAAATAAGCATCCATTTTTTATTTTCTGTTCTTCTGACGGATCAGAAGAACGGAAAGCTAAATGGTGATGTGAACCTTCCCTAGCAGGTATGAAAGTGTCAGAAGTAAAGGATGGGGTTAATATAGGCAACCTATCCTGACTGTAGTATGAGAACAAGCTCAGTGGGTGGAGTAGAAGTCAATACCTATTGTCTATATAGGTCAATGCACTTTTCAATTATCCAGCAAATATTGCAGATCATGCAAACTGAAGAAGTCGCTAAAGTTAGGAAATTCATTTTACTATGCTTCATATTTTACTATGCTTCATATGGGCACCAAAGCTCCATGTGGGTCTCCTGTCTAACCAACAATAAAATATGGTGTATTTGCTGAAGTTTGCAAGAAAACGGGTAGGTGATTAGGGGGTACATGTGCAAAAGGTATTATTTAAAGGGATGGCCCACAAGCAACCATCAGTCCATTCATGCAGTCCTCAACTATCCTGTGGTCGCCACTCTACTCATACAGGGGAGCAGGACTCCCATTCTCAGGAACAGTGTGAATCCCAGTGGTCGGGCCCTCAACAATCAGATACTTTTACCCTATCCTGTGGATTGGAGATTATATAAAAAAACTTGGCACATCCCTGACCTGTTAGAAAGGTAAATGATGTAAACTGTAGTGAAGGTAATCTTCTCAGCAGTGACTGTATGTGAGTTATAACCTCCCTTCTGACCCTCAGCTGTGTCATGTGATCAACACTGATATCCAACTGACAGGACAGGAAGTCAGTTACTTCTCTTTTCATTCCTATGAGACTGAAGCTCCCATTGGAATACACAGAGAAACTGACTTCCTGTCCACATATGCTGCGTGATTTGGAAAGTCAGACTGTTGGTCATATTACACAGCTGAGGATCAGAAAGAAGGTTATATCTCACAAATACAGACACTGGTAAGAAAATTACCTTCACTACAGTTTACCTCATGCACCTTTCTAAGGCTACTTTCACACTCGCGTTTTGGGCAGATCCGTCATGGATCTGCAAAAACGGATCTGTTAAAATAATACAACCGCATGCTTCCATCATGAACAGATCCATTTGTATTATCTGTAACATAGTCAAGACGGATTCGTCTTGAACACCATTGAAAGTCAATGGGAGAAGGATGAGTTTTCTATTGTGCCAGCGAAAACTGATCCGTCCCCATTGACTTACATTGTGTGCCAGGACTGAAAGTAGCCTAACAGGTCATAAAATAAAATTGTTTGTGGGAGTGCTTCTTTAAAGAACAATCCCAGTTAGAAACCATGGAAGAAAAGAAGCTCTTATACCTTTAGTACTTGAAAGCAGCTTTGGATAAAAGCCTCTACGTCGTTCACATGTTCTACAACTTCTGAGGCCACAACTGCATCAAAGCTGTCCATGCTGTGCTCCACAATGTCTTCTAGGGAACAATTTCTGTACTGGACACACTTGTCTAGAACAGGATCGAATGACTTATGCAGTTCTGCAGTCCTAATGTTATCTTCTAAAGGATCTATACCTGTGACAGCGGCACCAAGTCTGCCCAGAGGCTTCAGCAGAAAGGAGAAATACATATAGACAGAAGAATAGCAAAATGTAGTAAACACTAAAAACTGTCAAAAATTATATAGGACAAAGAGACAACATATCAAGGGTTACAATTGCTTTTACTGCATTTAAAAGGTCAGTGGCAGCATTGTTATGCATAAATATGCTTTTTTATTTGCTTCGTTTAGGGTGGCCCCATGTAGTGTCAGCTGCATGCAGCCAGAAACCACGTCTACAGCCAGGTCCATAAATATTGGGATGTCAACACAATGCTAACATTTTTGACTCTATACACCACCACAATGGATTTAAAATGAAACAAACAAGATGTGCGTTAACTGCAGACTGTCAGCTTTAATTTGAGGGTATTTACATCCAAATCAGGTGAACGGTGTAGGAATTACAACAGTTTGCATATGTGCCTCCCACTTGTTAAGGAACCAAAAGTAATGGGACAATTGGCTTCTGAGCTGTTCCATGGCTAGGTGTGTGTTATTCCCTCATTATCCCAATTACAATGAGCAGAAAAAAGGTCCAGAGTTAATTTCAAGTGTGCTATTTGCATTTGGAATCTGTTGCTGTCAACTCTCAAGATGAGATCCAAAGAGCTGTGACTATCAGTGAAGCAAGCCATCATTAGGCTGAAAAATTAAACCCATCAGAGAGATAGCAAAAACATTATGCGTGGCCAAAACAACTGTTTGGAACATTCTTAAAAAGAAGGAATGCATCGGTGAGCTCAGCAACACCAAGACCCGGAAGACCACGGAAAACAACTGCGGTGGATGACCGAAAAATTCTTTCCCTTGTGAAGAAAACATCTTTCACAACAGTTGGTCAGATCAAGAACACTCTCCAGGAGGTAGGTATATGTGTGTCAAAGTCAACAATCAAGAGAAGACTTCACCAGAGTGAATACAGAGGGTTCACCACAAGATGTAAACCATTGGTGAGCCTCAAAAACAGGAAGGCCAAATTAGAGTTTGCCAAACGACATCTAAAAAAGCCTTCACAGTTCTGGAACAACATATGAACAGATAAGACCAAGATCAACTTGTACCAGAGTGATGGGAAGAGAAGAGTATGGAGAAGGAAAGGAACTGCTCATGATCTTAAGGATACCAACCTCATCAGTGAAGCATGGTGGTGGTAGTGTCATGTCGTGGGCAGGTATGGCTGCCAATAGAGCTGGTTCTCTTGTATTTATTGATGAGGTGACTGCTGACAAAAGCAGCAGGATGAATTCTGAAGTGTTTCGGGCAATGTTATCTGCTCATATTCAGCCAAATGCTTCAGAACCCATTGGACAGCGCTTCACAGTGCAGATGGACAATGACCCAAAGCATACTACAAAAGCAACCAAAGAGTTTAAGGAAAAGAAGTGGAATGTTATGCAATGGCCAAGTCAATCACCTGACCTGAATCCGATTGAGCATGCATTTCACTTGCTGAAGACAAAACTGAAGGGGAAATGCCCCAAGAACAAGCAGGAACTGAAGACAGTTGCAGTAGAGGCCTGGCAGAGCATCACCAGGGATGAAACCCAGCGTCTGGTGATGTCTATGCGTTCCAGACTTCAGGCTGTAATTGACTGCAAAGGATTTGCAACCAAGTATTAAAAAGTGAAAGTTTGATTTATGATTATTATTCTGCCCCATTACTTTTGGCCCCTTAACAAGTGGGAGGCACATATGCAAATTGTTGTAATTCCTACACCGTTCACCTAATTTGGATGTAAATACCCTCAAATTAAAGCCGACAGTCTGCAGTTAAAGCACATTTTGTTTGTTTCATTTCAAATCTATTGTGGTGGTGTATAGAGCCAAAATGTTAGAATTGTGTCAGTGTCCCAATATTTATGGACCTGACTGTATATCCTAAAGGCGAGGCTTTTAAACGGGCAGCACAATTTTGTGGGGAAACAGCAATTTTACCCACTATATCAGTGATGGGCAAACTGCGGCTCTCCAGCTGTTGTAAAACTACAAATCTTATCATGCCCTTCAATAGGCTGATAGCTGTAGGCATACTGGGAGTTGTAGTTTTACAACAGCTGGGGAGCCGCAGTTTGCCCATCCCTGCACTATACCATTAACACTGATTCTTCATGGCAGCACGATTTTGCAGGCATTAATGTTTTCTTGCTCAAACACATGCACCCCGTCGCTGCATCTATCAGGTTGATAGCCATGGTAGGCATCTTTTCTTGGATTTCCTATGAAGTTCTTCTTTTGTTCCTCATGGAGGTGTATAACTACATTGACAGCTAGTTGTTACTGTTCACCTTTTTGCTAGGATTTGTCCATACACACCCTGACACTGATACTATTACTATGCAGCGAAACACCCTATTAATAACGGAAATGGTAATTAATCATACATTTCCAAGAGGCATAACAGAGGAACAGCACAAAGTTCTACAAAAAGAATCCTATACAATAATTTACTGGGGAATACAAGTAAATAAAAGTCATGTTAGAAGAGGTGACAGATCCTCTTTAACCCCCTTCCTGCCATCTATCTATGGCAAATGCTGGATCGCTTGCAATGGCTTCTGCAAAAGAGCTGAGCAGGTGCCATAGCCAGAGGGTGTTTTACACAGAATACATCTGCGGCCAGAGTGCGAGATCAGAGACAACTCCAATTACAAACTTTTAACCCCTCTAGGTCCAAAGAGACCACAGGAGCTGTCCGGTTGCTATGGGAGCCACAAGAATTCTGAAGGTTCCCGGGCCTGCCATAGTCCTACTAAGCCCTGACCCAGGCAGGGCTTAACAGGGTTGTCTCATCTTGACCTTTCATGACCAAAATGGAAATAACGCGCAGCAAGCCTTGGCCCAGAGGTGGCCGGCACTCCCCTTATTCCGTAACTCCCATAGCATGGTTTACCACTGTAGTCTATGGTAAACTTGCGATGCCCCTATTAAAGGGGTTTGTCCCATCTTGGCCTTTCATGGCTGAGGTGGGAATGAACCACAGTACCTCAGGAGTTACAGAAACAGCATAGCTTGCTGTGCTACACTGCTATGGGAGTTACGGAACCAGCACTTACTGTGGGTTATTCTCATCTCAGCCATGAAAGCCAAGGTGGGACAACCCCTTTAATAAGTAATTATATATATATATATATATATATATATATAATGTAAAAAATTCTAATCCATTTACAAACAAATATAACTGGTATCGCTGGTATTTATTCTGTACAGGGAACAGCGCAACAGAAAAAAAGTATTAAAGCAAATATTACTGTAAACAAATTAACCACAGAAAAAAGAGCCATTTTAACTGCACAGTGAACGCAGTAATGAAACCCATAAAACAATGGCAGAATTGCATTTTTTCCCCCAACTCCACCCCATTTCAGTTCTTTCCAGCTTCCCACTAGATTATATCACATATTAAATGGCAAGAATAAAAAAATGGAAAATGGCTGCATCAGGAAGGGGTTATATATATAGGTACATCACCTATGGAATATTTGAACAGATCATTGACGCCTTTTTTTTTTTTTTTAAAGGGTCTCTAACTTTTCAAAAAACATTTGTTATATCATGGGGAATTATCAAAAGTTTAGATCGGTTCAGGTCTGAGTGCCGAGACCCACACAGATCCCAGATCTCCTCGCTGCTGAGGATGGAATTGAGACTGGCCTATAGACTTCTATGAAGCCCATCTCATGCAGCGAGAAGAGAGACCAGGCTATACACACGCTTCTCTCCCCTTGTTCTAGGGATCGTGGGGGTCTCAGTGCTCAGTGATCTAAACTTCTGATATGTCTCTAGGACCCTTTAAGTTAGAGGACATCTTGGGTTACCTCAGACAACAGTCCTCCACCACAACCAACATCGAGAAGTTTGATGCCTGACAGAGGGCTCCCAACATCATGATTATGGTTCTTGATCATTAGAATGTCTCTATGGGCAAAGGTAAGAAAGAACTGCATGTAATACAAACCTTCATGTTTCAATCAGTGCTATGAACAAGGAGAACAGGTCTGTATTAGACAGAACAAAATGCTTACTGAGATTACATACAATTTAATGTCAGTGGATCCCAAGAAACATGGTGGGAACTGCTGGGAGTCTAATGTGCATGGGCCTTAACTAATGTGCTCTGGAAGAGGATGGGTAAGCTGGACCTCATCATCCATCGTTGTGGCAGGGGACAGGTCACTACCAGTGGTGTCTGTGTGTCATTTCTTCCTCTTCCCATTGAAATAGACATACAGTACATCCTCCACACATCTGAGCACCTTAATAGGGAGGTCGAGGCAGGACACCCAAAATATATGTCCTTTATGAACATTCTAGGTCCTGTCTAAAACATTCTATTGCCAGCTCACGAACTGTTAATCTTCACTTACTTTTACACACGGGACAAATCTTTTCTGTTTTTATAGAAAGCTTACCTTATAAATGGCACACGTATATCGTTCATGGCATGGAGTGCACAATAAACTCCTTCTTCATCCCACCATTTCGCTGACCATGCTTGGAATTTCTTCATCTCCATGGGATCCACAGTATGTGAGGTACTGTACTGCCACCATACACCGCAACTGGACAAATAACACAAACTCAGATTAATTCAAAGAGAAAAATGTAGGTAGAGGGGACATTAACACACGCCAACACACAGGTCTTCTGGTAATAAAAATGTGCCCATCTCACTCATAGGAAGTATTACTGCAATATACACTCATTGCAAAAAAAAACTGTGCACCAAGAAGAAGCTGTTGGAATTGAATGAAACTTTGTATGTGTGAATGTAATGATGATATATGTAAGTGAAAGGAGAAGTTTATTGGGGAGAACTGTACAATTAAAAGGAGGCTCTAGTATACTTTTACACACGGGATAAATCTTTTCCATTTTTATAAAAGCATACCTTATAAATGGCACACGAGGCTCTAGTATACTGTTGGTCCACCTGTGGCCTTAATACAAGATGATATGCGGTTGGGTATCGAGAAATTAGGGTTGTCACGATACCAAAATTTTGATTAGATTTTGATACCATAAAAAAGTATTGCAATACTCTATAACACGCGGAAAAAAATCAAACACCAAAAAGCCGTGTGCATTCCATATTTTATGGAATGTCCGGCCCACAATAGAACAGTCCTATCCTATCTTTTGGAGGGAACAAGGTGACTAAAAATGGCAATTTTTTTTTTCTGTTACGGTGTTTACCGCATAGGAAATATTTTTTTTTATTTAAATAGTTCACACTTTTTTGGGCGTGGCATTATGTAATATATTTTTTTATTGTTTGTAAATTTTATATGTAAATTTGGGAGAGGGGATGATTAAAATTTTTAGTATTTTATATTTTTTTTTTACTTTTTATTTACAAACTATTAGCCCGCTTAAGGGCTAGAACTAGGGATGAGCGAATCGACTTTGGATGAAACATTCGAAGTCAATTTGCATAAAACTTTGTTCTAATACTGTACGGTGCAGGAGCTCCATACAGTATTAGATGAGCCGAAGTTATTGCTTCGCGAAGTCTCGTGAGACTTTGCGCAATAACTTCATAAAATAATTTGTACTGTAAAAAAACATTTCCCAAAATCGGGTTTTTATTCCAAAGTACCCTTGTCCTATTCACCCTGATAGAGCTCTATTTGAGTGAATAAGACTTTACACTCTCCCTGCTGCCCTGTGCATAGCAGCAGTAGCGTCCTGGCTGCCATGGTAACCGATCGGAGTCCCAGGATTACACTGCTGGGGCTCTGATCGGAACTGCCACCAATAAAAGGGGGGGGGAGTGAACCTGTGGCCACTGCTGCCACCAATCAATATAACAATGGGGAGGGGGGGGGGGGGTGCGCCTGTGGCCATGAATGATACCACTGCGCCAGTGGCTATAATTTAGAATACCAGGGGGGGGGGGGGGGCACCAATGAATGTAATTAACACATTAATTCAAGTATAGGAGGCAGCGGGTGACGGCGGGGTTAATTGCTGCGGTTCGCGGAATCGCTGTGCCCTGTTATTGAGGCAGGGTTCTGCAGATATATATAGCATGTAGTATAGCCAGAAATAATTGGACAGATTTATCACATATTATACACCTTATCATAAATTAGGCACAGCATCCGGCAGTCCATGTGCCCCTGGCTGGCGTATATTTCAGTGTTCTTCTACAGAAAACTGGCGTAGAGGATGATAAATGTGGCGGCAAAGTGCAGAGGCTGGCCCAGATTCATATGGAATAAATAAATAAAAAAATGTGTGGCATGTTACATCACATGCTATGTTCAGGGGAGGACAGGAAGGAGACCCTAGAGGGAAAATTCCCGATGGGCAGATGCCCAGGGAGCTGCCCAAGGCCTACTCACTGGAACCGATGCATAATGATCTCAGGGTAATTGATGCTGGGAGCATCAGGTACTGACATACAATGGCTGGTTGACGCAGGTGCCATACTGGATTCAATTGTATGGCTGTCCTCAGGATGGTGATGCAGTTAAATACCGTGGAGGAGCATAGGAGCCCATGTCCACCCTCAGGGGCCACAGGCCACTATGCGAGTCAGTGTGCAAATGGTGCAGGGACACAGGCTGGAAAAGGTCTGTTGCCTGCACCGGAGATGATTACTATAATTTTTTCTGTCTTTCTTCTCCTTGGCCATTTGGGGAGCATTCTGCTGGAGGTGCTATAGGGGTCATTAGTTGGGAAAGTCCAGGCAGCATGATGAAGGTAGGCCTGGTTTGGTGCTGTGGCCCACATCTCACCTCTGAAGCCCCCTGCTTTAAATAGAGATAATTGGAAGAGGTGGAAGAAGACAGAACGTGGCAGCTATTGATGATCGCCAAAGAGGGACAGCTTCTGGGGCAGTATATTGTGCTGCACTGTGGTATTTGGGTCTGCTGGGGCAGTATATTGTGCTGCACTGTGGTATTAGGTTCTGCTGGGGCAGTATATTGTGCTGCACTGTGGTATTAGGTTCTGCTGGGGCAGTATATTGTGCTGCACTGTGGTATTAGGTTCTGCTGGGGCAGTATATTGTGCTGCACTGTGGTATTAGGTTCTGCTGGGGCAGTATATTGTGCTGCACTGTGGTATTAGGTTCTGCTGGGGCAGTATATTGTGCTGCACTGCGGTATTAGGTTCTGCTGGGACAGTGTATTGTGCTGCACTGCGGCATTAGGTTCTGCTGGGGCAGTATATTGCTCTGCACTGTGGTATTAGGTTCTGCTGGGGCAGTATATTGCTCTGCACTGTGGTATTAGGTTCTTCTGGGGTAGTATATTGTGCTGCCCTGTGGTATTAGGTTCTGCTGGGGCAGTATATTGCTCTGCACTGTGGTATTAGGTTCTGCTGGGACAGTATATTGTGCTGCACTGTGGTATTAGGTTCTGCTGGGGCAGTATATTGTGCTGCACTGTGGTATTAGGTTCTGCTGGGGCGGTATATTGTGCTGCACTGTGGTATTAGGTTCTGCTGGGGTGGTATATTGTGCTGCACTGTGGTATTAGGTTCTGCTGGGGTGGTATATTGTGCTGCACTGTGGTATTAGGTTCTGCTGGGACAGTATATTGTGCTGCACTGTGGTATTAGGTTCTGCTGGGGCAGTATATAGCTCTGCACTGTGGTATTAGGTTCTGCTGGGGCAGTATATTGTGCTGCACTGTGGTATTAGGTTCTGCTGGGGCAGTATATTGTGCTGCACTGTGGTATTAGGTTCTGCTGGGACAGTATATTGTGCTGCACTGCGGTATTAGGTTCTGCTGGGGCAGTATATTGTGCTGCACTGTGGTATTAGGTTCTGCTGGGGCAGTATATTGTGCTGCACTGTGGTATTAGGTTCTGCTGGGGCAGTATATTGTGCTGCACTGTGGTATTAGGTTCTGCTGGGGCAGTATATTGTGCTGCACTGTGGTATTAGGTTCTGCTGGGGCAGTATATTGTGCTGCACTGTGGTATTAGGTTCTGCTGGGACAGTATATTGTGCTGCACTGCGGTATTAGGTTCTGCTGGGGCAGTATATTGCTCTGCACTGTGGTATTAGGTTCTGCTGGGGTGGTATTTGGAGCTGACCTATGGTATTGTTGACCTCGCCTACTTCTGTAACCCCTCCTTCTGTCTATTTGGACCTGCCTACAATATTTTTTTTCTTCCCAGGACCCTTTTAAATTCCCAGTCTGCCACTGGCTATGTTACACAGATATCCTCCCCCTAGAAATATTGCTCCTTGGGTGTACACCTCCCTAATAGTGCTGTACATAGGTAATACAGGTCCTTCTAAAACAATTTGCATATTGTGATAAAGTTCATTATTTTCTGTAATGTACTGATAAACATTAGACTTTCATATATTTTAGATTCATTACACACCAACTGAAGCAGTTCAAGCCTTTTATTGTTTTAATATTGATGATTTTGGCATACAGCTCATGAAAACCCAAATTTCCTATCTAAAAAAATTAGCATATCATGAAAAGGTTCTCTAAACAAGCTATTAACCTAATCATCTGAATCAACTAATTAACTCTAAACACCTGCAAAAGATTCCTGAGGCTTTTAAAAACTCCCAGCCTGGTTCATTACTCAAAACCGCAATCATGGGTAAGACTGCCGATCTGACTGCTGTCCAGAAGGCCATCATTGACACCCTCAAGCAAGAGGGTAAGACACAGAAAGAAATTTCTGAACGAATAGGCTGTTCCCAGAGTGCTGTATCAAGGCACCTCAGTGGGAAGTCTGTGGGAAGGAAAAAGTGTGGCAGAAAACGCTGCACAACGAGAAGAGGTGACCGGACCCTGAGGAAGATTGTGGAGAAGGAGCGATTCCAGACCTTGGGGGACCTGCGGAAACAGTGGACTGAGTCTGGAGTAGAAACATCCAGAGCCACCGTGTACAAAGGAGGAGAGCATATTTAAAAGAAGAAAAACTACCACAAGAGGACACAGTTTTTCAAATTAGAGGGGCAAAGGTTTAAAAGTAATATCAGGAAGTATTACTTTACTGAGAGAGTAGTGGATGCATGGAATAGCCTTCCTGCAGAAGTGGTAGCTGCAAATACAGTGAAGGAGTTTAAGCATGCATGGGATAGGCATAAGGCCATCCTTCATATAAGATAGGGCCAGGGGCTATTCATAGGATTCAGATATATTGGGCAGACTAGATGGGCCAAATGGTTCTTATCTGCCGACACATTCTATGTTTCTATGTTTCTATGTACAGGCGTGTGCAGGAAATGGGCTACAGGTGCCGCATTCCCCAGGTTAAGCCACTTTTGAACCAGAAACAGCGGCAGAAGCGCCTGACCTGGGCTACAGAGAAGCAGCACTGGACTGTTGCATGTCATTCGGAAATCAAGGTGCCAGAGTCTGGAGGAAGACTGGGGAGAGGGAAATGCCAAAATGCCTGAAATATGCTAATTTTTTTAAATAGGAAATTTGGGTTTTCATGAGCTGTATGCCAAAATCATCAATATTAAAACAATAAAAGGCTTGAACTACTTCAGTTGGTGTGTAATGAATCTAAAATATATGAAAGTCTAATGTTTATCAGTACATTACAGAAAATAATGAACTTTATCACAATATGCTAATTTTTTGAGAAGGACCTGTATATGAGCATGGTATCTTAAGAGTCTTCATGTGCCTCTATACAAATTACTTGCACACAGATTTAGGGTCCATTCACGCGTCCGCAAAAGTGTCCGCACCCGTTCCGCAATTTTGCGGAACGGGTGCGGACCCATTCTTTCTCTATGGGCCCTGTCCGAAACTCTGCAAAAGATAGAATATGTCCTATTGGACAAGAATAGGCATTTCTATAGCGGGTCCGCAACACACCACGGACATGTGAATGGACCCTTAAGGGGATTCCAGAAGTAAGATATTGATGACCTATCGATACCTGATCGGTGGGGGTTTGACTCAGCACCCCTGCCCTCAGCTGTTTGAAGAGGCTGCGGCACTCTGGTATTTACAGCTCAGTCCCATTTAATTGAATGGGGCTCATCTGCAATACCAATCACAACCACTATAGGGCGCTGTGCTTGGTATGCTGTAAAGAGGCTGCAGCACTCACAGGAGCACCGTGGCCTCTTCAAACAGCTCTTTAGCGGGGAGGCCAGGCGAGACCCCCCAATTATCTAATATTGATCACCCATCCTGAGTATAAGTCATCAGCATCTAGGGCTACCTGGGGACACTGAAAAGTCACACCACATTTCTTGTAATGATAGTCAATGGTGTTGCAGTGCAAAGTGCTACATTCAAGTCGGATTTATTTGCCCTAGTCTTACTCCCAGAAAGCCCCTTTAAATCATGTATGATGTCTGAGCTCCTTCACATTACTCCACAAATCAACCTACTTACTTTCTTCTTGCTCCAGAGGGAACGCTGACCTCGGCATTTCTTTCCGATACCCTATGAATGCCAGCTAGCAACAAAAATTCAAACAAAAAGAAGCTCGTTACAGAAAACTGACTGCGGGGAAGCTAGATCTCTGATGGTCCGCTCTTTAGAAAATGACCTGAGGACTGGCAGCCATCTTCACGTGTGTCATACATGCCACCAGCCCTTCTGCTCCATAACTTAATGGCGTGTATACTACGTGAAGTCTGGCACATAGGGGATAACATGCCCATACAAACGTCATGAAAAGCGGGGTGGGCATCTGAGTCAAATGGGCATCCCATGCCTAGTGTCTGATTCATTTACAGGGTGCGGGCACTTTATGAATCTAATGTACACAGTATTAAAGGGAGTCTTTCACCTAATCTGAGCGTTCTAGACCGCTCAGATCAGGTTATAGACTCTTTAACCCTCATTACAATGTTACCTTTGTCTTATGTGTCCCTCGCCCAGATAATGAAAATAACACTTTTAAAACTTATGCAAATTACCTTCTGAAGGTGCCCAGGGGCGGCGTTACTGGGCGATGTGCCCAGAAAAACACACCTCCAGTCGGCGGACGTCACGAGCGGCACCAGAGGACGGCGGGCTGGGAACTGGCCCGCACCTGCGCACTGCTCTGCCCATTATGGGCAGATGAACAGCTTTTCATATTGCGCATGCGCCGGCCAACTAAAGACAGCCGGCCGGCGCATGCGCAATATGAAAGGATGTTCCTCTGCCCATAATGGGCAGAGCAGTGCGCAGGTGCGGGCCAGTTCCCAGCCCGACGTCCTCTGGTGCCGCTCGTGACGTCCGCCGACTGGAGGTGTGTTTTTCTGGGCACATCGCCCAGTAACGCCGGCCCTGGGCACCTTCAGAAGGTAATTTGCATAAGTTTTAAAAGTGTTATTTTCATTATCTGGGCGAGGGACACATAAGATAAAGGTATGATCGTAATGAGGGTTAAAGAGTCTATAACCTGATCTGAGCGGTCTAAAACGCTCAGATTAGGTGAAAGACTCCCTTTAAGAAATCGCCCCCAACACAACATTTTTGTGCCATTTGTCCTATTAGGACAGAGGTCAGCCATATCCGTAACTCCAACTGTTGTGAAACTACAACTCCCAGCATGCTCCATCCCTCTCTATGGGAGTTCTCAGAACAGTCAAGCAAGTGTGCATGCTGGGAGTTGTAGTTTCACCACAGCTAGGGTGCTGGAGGTTGCTGATCCCAGTATTAGGAGCTTATTCACATGAAGCTATTTTCGATCCGTGCACACAAGTGGCTGCACATCGCCCCAGATAAGTGGGTGCTGCCATTCACACCACCGGCTTTTGGCATGGTAGCGCTCAGCTATCTCCAGAATACCTATGGAGCGGCTGCAAGGGGTACGGGGCACCCACTCTCCTGATTGGTTTGGGTTCCAGCAGTAGGACCCCCTACCGATCTGATAGCTATGGATAGGGGATAACTTCTAACAACTGGAATACCCCTTTAAGTGCACCCTCTCGCAGTGCGTGCACCTGGACTGAACCCTACTCCAGCTCATAGCGGGCATAGATTTTAATCAATTATGGCAGAAAACTGGCGTAAACTATGGTAATGAGCCAAGGCCGGTACGTCCCCTTTTTGGAAAATAGGGAGAGCAGTGTAAACGCACTACTTGCGCCTATGAGCCCCTCTGCTCACTACTAAGCAGCATACTGGGCTACGTTCACATGGGTAGCCATGACGCAGATTGATAATGGTGACATTTGGGGCTCAGTCATGTCTGCACACCGTTACCTGAGCGGCACCCACTGTGCACGGCTGCCCGGGAGGGGAGGGCAGCCAAACGTCTCCACACAGAGGACATGCCGCTCGCTCCGGCCGTGCGGGTGACAACTTCCGGCGGGGACAGGGCGGGGGCGTGTGCTGTAGGGGTGCAGCCCCCCGTACTGCGGGCCGGGCCCGGTTCTGGAAGAGGTCGCGTTCCTGTAACCTCCCCCAGCTGTTCTCAGACTACAACTCCCAGAATGCCACATTTATTTCTATGGGTGTTAAAGACAAACAGCCGAACACTTTGCATGCTGGGAGTTGTAGTTTCCCAAGGTTGCTGGTCCCTGCTAAAACACCTCAGCTTCTGCAGAACCTCCTTTTCAAAGAAGGGGACGGCTACTCAGGATGTGATTGCATCAAACTTCAAAAGTCATGCAGGTTTTACATGTCTGTGCGCCCTGCAGCAGAGGTGAAGAACCGCCAATCCCTGGAGAAGGGCTTGATGAGGCAAAGAAAGGGCAGCAGGAGCAACCAATCGGAGGACAGCTCTCATGTTTGTAAGGCTGCTGGGAAAATAAAAGCAGGTAATTGATTGGTTGTGTTGGGGAAGGCTTCATCTGGGCTCTGTCCCCTAGTGGGTACAGAACTGCTTTGCAGTCTGTCAAAACCATTTGGTTAGAGATGTGCATGAAATAGTGTACAATAACCAGTACTTAATGGACACCGCTTTTTTGGGCCCCCTCCAGTCCTGCAGCAAAGACATCTCCGCCATTGTTCACACCATTGCTGCGGCTGATTATGAGCTGAGCATTCACAAGTGTCATATACGTACGCGCTCACCAGTGTGATGGCACTGGTAGGTTGGTGAACTGCCAGCCTGCTGCCCAATACAAGTACAGTGTGAGAACCTGGCACCTGCAGACAGCATGTTACAGCGCAGGAGGAGCTGAGCAGATTGTCTTCATTACAACCTGTGCTCTTTCCATACTTAGGCCGCATTCACACATACGGTCCGTGAAAACCAGTCCTGCTGAGTGCACAGCATCATTGGTTGCTGTACAGTAATAGCCTCATACAGGGAGTGCAGAATTATTAGGCAAGTTGTATTTTTGAGGATTAATTTTATTATTGAACAACAATCATGTTCTCAATGAACCCAAAAAACTCATTAATATCAAAGCTGAATATTTTTGGAAGTAGTTTTTAGTTTGTTTTTAGTTTTAGCTATTTTAGGGGGATATCTGTGTGTGCAGGTGACTATTACTGTGCATAATTATTAGGCAACTTAACAAAAAACAAATATATACCCATTTCAATTATTTATTTTTACCAGTGAAACCAATATAACATCTCAACATTCACAAATATACATTTCTGACATTCAAAAACAAAACAAAAACAAATCAGTGACCAATATAGCCACCTTTCTTTGCAAGGACACTCACAAGCCTGCCATCCATGGATTCTGTCAGTGTTTTGATCTGTTCACCAACAACATTGCGTGCAGCAGCAACCACAGCCTCCCAGACACTGTTCAGAGAGGTGTACTGTTTTCCCTCCTTTGGCAGACTAGATGGGCCAAATGGTTCTTATCTGCCGACACATTCTATGTTTCTAAATCTCACATTTGATGATGGACCACAGGTTCTCAATGAGGTTCAGATCAGGTGAACAAGGAGGCCATGTCATTAGATTTTCTTCTTTTATACCCTTTCTTGCCAGCCACGCTGTGGAGTACTTGGACGCGTGTGATGGAGCATTGTCCTGCATGAAAATCATGTTTTTCTTGAAGGATGCAGACTTCTTCCTGTACCACTGCTTGAAGGTGTCTTCCAGAAACTGGCAGTAGGACTGGGAGTTGAGATTGACTCCATCCTCAACCCGAAAAGGCCCCACAAGCTCATCTTTGATGATACCAGCCCAAACCAGTACTCCACCTCCACCTTGCTGGCGTCTGAGTCGGACTGGAGCTCTCTGCCCTTTACCAATCCAGCCACGGGCCCATCAAGACTCACTCTCATTTCATCAGTCCATAAAACCTTAGAAAAATCAGTCTGGAGATATTTCTTGGCCCAGTCTTGACGTTTCAGCTTGTGTGTCTTGTTTAGTGGTGGTCGTCTTTCAGCCTTTCTTACCTTGGCCATGTCTCTGAGTATTGCACACCTTGTGCTTTTGGGCACTCCAGTGATGTTGCAGCTCTGAAATATGGCCAAACTGGTGGCAAGTGGCATCTTGGCAGCTGCACGCTTGACTTTTCTCAGTTCATGGGCAGTTATTTTGCGCCTTGGTTTTTCCACACGCTTCTTGCGACCCTGTTGACTATTGTGAATGAAACGCTTGATTGTTCGATGATCACGCTTCAGAAGCTTTGCAATTTTAAGAGTGCTGCATCCCTCTGCAAGATATCTCACTATTTTTGACTTTTCTGAGCCTGTCAAGTCCTTCTTTTGACCCATTTTGCCAAAGGAAAGGAAGTTGCCTAATAATTATGCACACCTGATATAGGGTGTTGATGTCATTAGACCACACCCCTTCTCATTACAGAGATGCACATCACCTAATATGCTTAATTGGTAGTAGGCTTTCGAGCCTATACAGCTTGGAGTAAGACAACATGCATAAAGAGGATGATGTGGTCAAAATACTCATTTGCCTAATAATTCTGCACTCCCTGTATACATCATATGAGTGTATTACTGTACAGCCGGACAAACCAATGACGCCGTGCACTCAGCCTTGTGCAAAGTCATGGAGAGATGATAGGACAGCCTAATGCCGCATTCACACATACGTGGATTTTCACGGACCACGGTCTGTGAAAACTCGGCCTGCTGTCAGTCACTGATAGGACCGCCCACATGACTCCTAAACATAGAGCACAGATTTAAATCAGTTATAGGTCATACTGAATGCTGATAAAACTATTAGTTAGGGGTGAATAGACTCACTCATCCGAAGTAGATTCGCATTAAACTTTGTTCTAATACTGTACAGCGCAGGATCTCCGTACAGTATAAGGCTACTTTCACACTAGCGTTCGGGCGGATCCGTTCTGAACGGATCCGCCCATAATAATGCAGACGGAGGCTCCGTTCAGTACGGATCCGTCTGCATTATATTAGCTAAAAAAAGCTAAGTGTGAAAATAGCCTGGGACGGATCCGTCCAGACTTTCAATGTAAAGTCAATGGGGGACGGATCCGCTTGAAGATTGAGCCACATTGTGGCATCTTCAAACGGATCCGTCCCCATTGACTTACATGGTAAGTCTGGACGGATCCGCACGCCTCCGCACGGCCAGGCGGACACCCGAACGCTGCAAGCAGCGTTCAGCTGTCCGCCTGTCCGTGCGGAGGCGAGCGGAGCGGAGGCTGAACGCCGCCAGACTGATGCAGTCTGAGCGGATCCGCCTCCATTCAGACTGCATCAGGGCTGGACGGCTGCGTTCGGGTCCGCTCGTGAGCTCCTTCAAACGGAGCTCACGAACGGAAACCCGAACGCTAGTGTGAAAGCAGCCTTAGAATGTATTGGCTCCGATGAGCCAAAGGTATTGCTTTGCAAAGTCTCCATAAATTTATTTGTACTGTAAAAAAAAAACATTTCCCAAACTCTGGTTCCGTTCCAAGGTACCACTTGGAATCAAACCAGAGTTTGGAAAAGTTTTTTTTTACAGTACAAATTAATTTATGAAGTTATTGGGCGATTCGCGAAGCAATAACTTCGGCTCATCTGAGCCAATACATTCTAATACTGTACGGAGATCCTGTTCCATACAGTATTAGAATGAAGACAAAAAAATAAATAAAAATAGTCAACTCTAAAATCCCCCACAGATGCCGGGCACCTGTTCTGAATGGAGAAGAGATTACATTTGTGGTGCGGCTGGCAGCTCCAGGTCTGAGATCAGTGTTAGGCCTCATGCACATGACCGTACCGTGTTCAGCAAAACACAGATACCAGCCGTATGAGATGCTGCAAAAAAAAAAATAGGCCGTTTTATCTTTTGCAGGACTGTGGAACGAAGCAATGAATGCGGACAGCCCACGGTGTTGTCACCACTTATGCGGCCCCAATGAAGTGAATGGGTCGACATCTAAACCGCAGCTCGGACCAAAACAACGGTCATGTGCATGAGGCCTTAGGTTAGTTTCACACTAGCGCTAAAATGTTTTGGCAGGCTGTTACTACCTTCCCCCGCCCATTATAGTCAGTGGAGCCTGGCGGTGCTGGAGTGCTTTCCGGCTATGTTAGATGCGATGCTTCTTCCAGAATACTTCTAGATCAGCCTTAGTGATTCTGAGCCTAAACACAGGTGAAGATCTTTCCCTCCACTCTTAATTGTGACTCGATCACTGATGGAAATCACTGTGTGAATAGGGCTCATGCACACGACCGTGCCCGTATTGCAGCCCTTGAGAGCTTCCGAGGGGTTTCTCTCCGTGCCTCTGAACTGCAAAAAAACAGATAGAACTATGTTCTATTTTATTGCGGTGCTCAAGTTGAACGAGTCTGCATCCGTCTGCGGCAGCTGCACGGATGATGCCCGCCAATTGCGGTCCCCAATGCACAAAACAGCCAACAGGTTTGTGTGCATGAGCCCTAAGGAGGACATGGCCTCCCCCATATTCTGTGAAGCTGCATGAATTGAGTGATGCATTTTCAAGCCCAGCTGCAAACTGGGGCTTGCAGGTCTCATATTTCAGTGCTGGAAAGGGTTGTTGATCTTAAAGGGGTTGTCAGAGTAAAAAACATAAAATAAATCCAGCTGTATACTGCCAAAGACAGTGACTGGCTGCTGTGGCCATGTGCCATATACCTGCACGTCAATGAGGACGGGGTGTGCAGATAATAGACCCGAAGATAGAAATATTTGTAATCCTCTGAGACAAACCCTTTAAGGTTGAGATGTTAGAATATGACCACATAATATGGGGACAGGTCTGTGCCGCAGCAGAACAGCACGAAATCATTTATTTTCAATAGTTCTTTATTGGTTTCAACCACCATAAAAAGGGACAGAACAATTTATGTAAACACCAAATGTAGAAAATACACAAAAGTCCAGAAAATCTTCAGTCAATACTTGTCTCATTTAATGCTATTCTGTCTCACCACTTTTGTGTACCAAGAGATCATCCATTTGCTCCCTCACAAATGTTGAAGAGGTTATCCTAGGAGTAATATAAAATGAATATCCTACATAGTCTAATACATAAGAATCTCTTTCTAACAAAGCTAGAACCAGCCCTGAACCTCACATGGATCCAGAGATCTCCACATTCATTGCTACAATTGTTCTGCTAGATTTCTTCCAAGCGGGCAGCTCACGGGGTCGTGTCCCTTCTGCTGCAGCTGTTGGAAGTTGAGGGATGGAACTGAGCATCTAAGGCTGTGATGGGTAACCTCCGGCACTCCAGCTGTGGTAAAACTACAACTCCCAAGATGCACATTTGCTTGACTGTTCTCAGAATAGGGCATTCTGGGAGTTGTAGTTTCAACACAGCTGGAGTGCCAGAGGTTAGCCATCACTGATCTAAGTCAACCTCAGTGAGCTGGATAGAGAATTTAGAAAAAGGGCAAACAGTAGGTGGCGCTATACAGATAGATTGCAGTGAATACATTTTGAATTACATGCAATTATAAGGCCTCTTTCACACGAACGTGTGCACTCTGTGGCCGTATTGCAAACCCGCCATAAACGAGCGCCGTTCCGTGGGCATTCCGCAGAATGGAACGCTTCCGTGGGGTTTCTTCCGTTCCCAAAAAGATAGGAAATAGTTCTCTCTTTTTGCGGAACGGGCGGATCGCGGACCCATTAAAGTCAATGGGTCTGTGAGCCGTTGCCCCACAGTTGGTGTTCGTGCATTGCCGCCCGCAGCACGGCCACGGGGCGCACACGTTCGTGTGCAAGAGGCCTAAGTGTGTTCAGAACTAGGGGCCCGTTTGAAAAATGTAGAATATGTTTCATTGGACAATCCCTTTAAGATTAGTTCTCTCTGTAAGGCAACTGGTCACTGCAGGAGCTCTCACCCTGAGACACTTAGCTCTGCCCAGATTGCTGCACTGCTTTAGTATGGGTTGTGTATCTGGGCACCGTCAAGTACTCATAAAATGCCAGTTGTCAGTCATGTAAGAATTTGGCCGCCAATGAGCAATGACCTGATGCTTCAAAAATATCTACCCTTTACAGCAGTTTAGAATAGAAACAATATGATCGGCAGGGGTCCCACTCCCAGCACCCCCGCAGATCAGCTTTCTGAAGGTTTAGTGGCTGCGCAGTGTAATTACAAGTGAATCGGCCAGGCAGCTAGAATTACATGGTGTGGCTGCTACAAATGAGACCGTGCGCAGGTCATTTTGAAGCAGCGCTTGCACGAGCTACAGCTTCAAAAGGTAATCATTCATTCTGGAGCATCATTTGTTAGAACACTACTTTGTGCCATCCCACTGTTATTCCTTTGACAATAATTGCCAGAGTATGAGTTGTCAAGTTATTAATATTAAGAAGGAATAACAGAGGGAACACACAGTTATGTCTCACACAGCCGACAGGCCCTCTTTGAATGGGGTTGTACAGTGCTGACCTATCCTCAGGATAGGTCATCAGATCAGTGGAGGTCAGACTCCCAGCCAGTCCTCTCTGGCTGCGGCACTCTTACAAGCGCTGCACTCCCTTCAATGTTTACCATGAGACAGTAATTACACTGCACCTCCACTACAATCTATATGATGAGGACACAGCGCTCACACAAGTGCCAGTCTGTTCAAATAGCTGATAGGCGGGGGTGCCACCAGTCAGAGCCCCACCGATCTACCTGGGTAACCCCTTCAAAAAGGAGTCTGTCACGTCATTTTCACCAATATAACTAGCAGCATAGCTCCACAGAAGACTGCAGACACATTCCAGACATACCTGTGTGTACTTTGTGTCTTTATTCTATGTCCAGGAAAAGCTCCCAGGTGGGCGGGCTGTGCTGTCCTATGTGCCCAAAGCAAACCACGTTCAGCTGGGAGCCAATTTTTTTTTTAGCTAAATAAAAGCATTTGGAATGTGTTTGCCATCTTCTGTGGGGCGATGCTGTTAGTCATATTGCTGAAAATAACATGACTTTTTTTTTTTAAGCCTACATGCACACAAATATTTGTGTTTTGCGGTCTGCAAAAAAACAAAACAAAAAAAAAAAAACACGGAAGACATCCGTATGGCATCCTTTTTTGTGTGGATCCATTGTAACATCGCCTTATCCTTGGCCGCAAAACACAGGGCTACGGAACGGAGCAACTCCGTGTGCTGTCCGCATCTTTTGCGGCCCCATTGAAGTGGATGGGTCTGCACCCGAGCCAACAAAAATGCGTCTCAGATGCGGAACCAAACCACGTTCGTGTGCATGTAGGCTAAAGCTGTTCAATCACTCAGGCATTTGCATGAATCACCTTCAGGGAGCATGAGCATTATGATCATAAGCCCACTTACACGGTTTCATCAGGAAGACCTGCACAGCTTGCATGTTATTCTTCACTGCCAACAATTCAATGACCTCTGCTTACATTAACCCCCCCCCCAAGTAGGCTGGACATTTAGAGGGCTTTTTTCCAGCCTTTGACTATGAAGAAAATGATATGCCTCCATAACCATGTACAGGGAAGCCCCTTTGTTGTATGACCCAGAGACAGGTCTACAGAATTTCCCCATAACATCAATGGAACTAGAGATGTATCCCAATAAAGTCAATCAGGAAACTGCCCTGACAGATCTCAGAATAAAAATAGGCATGGTGTTATCACGAGGGCTGCTGTTCCTTTCTACGTATTAATGGGAGTTCCAGGGTAAAAATTTCATTTCCCAGTATTCAGTGGAACAAAACTGTACGGCCAGCTGTAATATGGAGACAACACCATGTAGTTGTAATTAGTGTTGAGCGAACTTGTGTTATAAGTTCGGCGTCTAAAGTTCGGGTTATCAAAGAATCTCGTTATGGATTCTGCTACCACGGACCATAAGTTATGGTCCGTGGTAGCAGAATCCATAACCCGAACTTTAGACGCCGAACTTAAAACACAAGTTCGCTCAACACTAGTTTTAATTAATCAGAGCCACGTGTTGAAACCAGACTTTAGAGTACGGCCACATGGGGTAGATTTTCCACAGCAAAATCCGCACAGAATCCATGAAGATCTTGGTACGGATTTCACCCTATGCACTGCAAAAGGTGAAATCCGCAACAGCATAAACGGACATGCTGAGGTTTAAAAATCTGCACCACGGGTCAAAAAAAATGCTGATTTTGTTTTTTGCAGAGTGACAGATTTCTTAGCCTTAGGCTACTTTCACACTAGCGTTCGGGGCTCCGCTTGTGAGTTCCGTTTGAAGGCTCTCACAAGCGGCCCTGAACGCATCCGTCCAGCCCTAATGCATTTGGAGTGGATGCGGATCCGCTCAGAATGCATCAGTCTGGCACCGTTTGTCCTCCGCTCCACAGGCGGACAAGCAGCGTTCGGGTGTCCGCCTGGCTGTGCGTAGGCAAACGGATCCGTCCAGACTTACAATGTAAGTCAATGGGGACGGATCCGTTTGAAGTTGACACAATATGGCTCAATTTCAAACGGATCCGTCCCCCATTGACTTTCAATGTAAAGTCTGGACGGATCAGTCTGACTAACTTTAACACTTAGAATTTTTTCTAAAATATAATGCAGATGGATCCGTTCTGAACAGATCCCATCGTCTGCATTATAGGAGCGGATCCGTCTGTGCAGACACCAGACGGATCCGCTCCAAACGCAAGTGTGGAAGTAGCCTTAGACTTTCACTCTTGCTGCTACTGTAAAATACTGCAGAACTGCTGTCCACAATTCTGCAGCGTATGCATGCCGAGTGGATGTACTATTAGGGGACTTCACATGGCGCCATTTTACATCAGTGTTTTGAAGCAGAAACCAGGAGTGAACACTACACAGAAAGGACTGCACCCCCTCCTGGTTTTGGCTTACAATACTTAGCGAGTGAAAGTGGATGACAGATTTGGTTACTGCCAGCAGCTCACAACATAGCAGTAGACTAAGGAAACTCTATAAAAACACCACAAAGCTTGTGGGATAAATCACCTTCAATAGGAATAAACTTTAAAATTAGTCTATATAACCTATAAAACGGTAATGGCAACTTTAACAAAAAAAATAAGCACATCGCTTTATTAACATGGTAGGACATTGAACTGTGCGGAGAACATTACAGCTAAAAACGAGACCCCCCTCCTAATCTGTTGAAAATATGCCATACAAAGTAGTTTTTGTATACTGGTTTTACTTTTAGGAGAAAAAAAAAAAGAAAAAGATATATACATATTTAAAAAGTGAAGAACAGGGAACCGGAGAGGGGAAAAGAATACATTTTCACACCTACGTAGCCGTTATTTGCCTCTAGAATGAGACAAGCCATAAAAACTCATGGAATTTGTAAAAATGAATGTTGTGGACTGAGAGCCATCAGCGCTTACGGCGGACCGGTGTCGAAGATCTGCAAAGTAAAAAGAAGCACAGTATAAGTGTCTATATAGCTTTTTGTTAGCATAAAAAAATAAAAATAATGCTGTCAGCCATAACCTTTCCCACCACAATAAATGTACATTAGTTATATTAAACAATAGATTGAAAAAGTGTACTACCTTGATCGGGTCTTAGACTTGTGTTTGCGGCTTGCCTTCTTACCAGACCTTTGAGATTTCTCCACAGAGCGTGAGCGGCTACGTTTCAATTTCTTAGATTTTTTATCCTTGTAAACAACCGGGGATTCTGAACTGCTTCTTCCACTAGAAGAGGCTCGTTTCTTACTTTCCTTGGCAGAGCCCTTTTTACCATCTTGCCTGGAATCCTGCCGAGACATCTTGGAGGTGGAAGACTCACTGCGGGAAAATGACCTTTCGCTTTCTCTCCTACTCTTAATTTTCCCCTCTTCTTGAAGTGTATATCTAGATTTTTCATCCCTCTTAAGCTTTTCCTTTTTCCTGTCCTTTTCTGACTCCCTTCTCTTTCTATCCACTTCAACACTTCTGCTCCTTGCCTTCTCCCTTTCTCGGCTACTGCCTCTATGCTTGTGTGTGTTCCTGCTAGAGCTCCTCCGATCACTTTTACGCCGGTCTCTGCTTCTACTACGATCTTGTCTGTCTCTGGAGCGATTTACTCTCTTCTCTCTGCTATGGCTACGATCTCTACGCCAGTCCCTTTCTAGGCTATTCTTACTAGATCTTCTACGTTCACTAATTTTTTCCCTGCTTCTGCTCTTCTCCCTCCTACTCTTGCGTGTTGGACTCCTACTTCTGCTCCGTCTGATTTTACGTGGAGGTGACATACTGGGACTTCGTCTCTTTTTCCTCTTAGGTAAAGAGGGAGAGGAACTATGACTGCTTGAAGAACTAGAGCTGTACGCACTACTGCTGCTGCTACTACTGCTGAGGTCCTTACTACTAGTACTGCTGCTACTACTTGAGCTCCTAGACTTACTAGCAACCGTCCTTTCCCTAACCTCTTTGCTGACATCAATTAAAGGTAATGCTTCACTATTCACTTTTTTCTTATCAATCTCCAAACCCCCATCAACTATTCTTTTTTCATGTACTTCTAAATTGGTTGGAAGATCTGTATCCGGTTCTTTTGCTTCCTCATGAAATGCCTCAGATTGCTGTTTTTCCTCTGAAAGCAGAAAACAGTTGTTATATGGTGATGTACATTTACTTCAGTTTATTAAAAACATTGACTGACAATGTCAAATACGAACTTTAAGTTGTAGGCCATTTGGGCTTCATTCACATAAGCAGCATAAAGTCCAGTATTCTGTTCTGGCAGAAGAACAAAGTACCAGAGTTTACTGTGTCTGGCACAGCCACATACTGCCAGATCCCCCTTGACCACCCAAGGAGTGGCAAAATCTTGGTGCTAGCTGTCCTGATTGCATACATCATCAAGACATTGCGCACTATGACTTGGCAGAACACCATAGAGCGTTGAGTGCAGGAATAGCAAGCTGGATGTCACAAGTGGCCGTGCCATCTGGAGCAGGAGAGGTCTGATGAGGAATGGGGCTCTAATCTGAGGTATACTGAAAATTGGGGGTCTGATCTGAGGAATGGGGATCTGATCTGAAGTTTGACAAAGATTGGGGGACTAATCTGCGGTCTAATGAAAAATATTTTACTAGTTGCGTCTTATGGTGCGAAAAATATGGTATATTGCTGCATTTCAAAATCCATAACGTATAAATATATATATATTCTGATTTTGTTTCCTAATCAATAGTCATTAAGTTTTTTTTTTTTTTTTTAACAGTAAATAATTATGAAAGTGCTGGGGCAGATAACTGCACCAACAGGCCCCTTTTCAGAAACTGTCTAGGGCAGTGTAAAAATGCCCGTCGAAATAGCATTTAATAGGTTACAAAACCAGGGTTTTTCGACGGAGGGTACTTTCACACTAGCGGCAGGACGGATCCGACAGGCTGTTCACCCTTTCGGATCCGTCCTGACGCTATTTTGCCGTGCCGCTGGACTGCTGCGCCGTCCCCAAGGACTATGATGGGGACGGGGCGGAGCTCCAGCGCAGTACAGCAGTGCACAGCGAGAGGCCGCCGGACTAAAAAGTCGGACAGGCAGTGCTTTTAGTCCAGCGGCCTCTTGCCGTGTACTGGCGTGCTGCGCTGGAGCTCCCCCCCCCCCCCCCCCGTCCCTATGGGAAGTAGCCTTAGCGTAAAAAAAAAAGTAAAATGAAATGCTAAATTTGCCCCATTATCTTTATTATAGGGGTTGCAGCAAACCCCCAGTGTATGGTTCTACCATTTTTACAAAAAATAAAAAAAAACACCACTGATTATGGAAAAATTGCTTTATATATTTATGTTTTTAAATAAACTTTATTAACCTATGATTTTTATTTTTTTTAAAAGGTACATCACTTTGATAATGCATTGTTATACCTTGAATACCAGTTCTTTACAGGCTACTACTGTGATAGTGACAGGCTGTCTATTAGGTTGAATCTGTGAGTTTGTGTGACAGCCTAATAGGCATATAGTCATGGCAGGGCTTGGTACCTTTCTTAGGCCAAAGGCTGCTATGGCAATGCATCGGCACACTGCAAAAAGGTTTGGGGGGGGGGGGGGGGTAGGGGTAGACAGTGACAGAGGAAGCCCCCTCCCACTAGCTGCCCCACAGCATCCAAAGATCCAAAGAGTAAACCGGCAGTCAGCAGTTTTATCTGCTGTACAGGTGTCTATGAAGCCTGTACAAGAGGTATTGCAACCAAAAGGATTCTCGAGTCATGCATAACTGAAACCCTATTAAAGACATACACAACTACCCTTACCTTCCAGTTGTCTTTCAAGTAACTGTTGCTCTTTTTCCTTTCGCTTAAATGCTTCCAACTTTTGGCGTATCCTGTGTCGGAGTTCCTCTTCATCAGTATCAGAAGATTCTGAGCCTCTGTCGCTTCTCTCATCTTCACTTTCAGCTGACCCATAACCACCTAGTCCACCTGCATACATAAATCCCAGTCCATCATGCAGCAATAGGAACCACCACAAATTTCTGTTTGCTTAAAACGTTGCAAACATGAGATTTACAGTACATCTCTGAAATTATGCACAGGGGTAACCGGACTGAACCTTTTGGGTTTGAACTTTGTGGTCTGTGATCTCAGACCACCCCTGACTCCAATTAATGCTATAAAGAGCGCTCAAACAGATTGGCACTGCTCAGTTACTGGAAATCCTATCGTACTTGACATCCCTTTACATTTGCTGACACTCTGGGACACTGCTCTAAATCCAGGGAATTAGTATTTTTGTACCTGATGATACACAGTGCTACCATACAGATAAATTGATCAAACCTTTACATTAATAAGCTGCTTAATGTGTATTTAA